>NW_027133893.1:0-600000 GCF_037392515.1 Haliotis asinina
TTGTGTTTGTCACTTCAGTCTGTCTATGTATGTATGTGTCTATATGTCACTGTTATACCACACAGTATCTTGTGTTTGACACTTCAGTCTGTCTATGTATGTATGTGGTCTATATGTCACTGTTATACCACACAGTATCTTGTGTTTGTCACTTCAGTCTGTCTATGTATGTATGTGGTCTATATGTCACTGTTATACCACACAGTATCTTGTGTTTGTCACTTCAGTCTGTCTATGTATGTATGTGGTCTATATGTCACTGTTATACCACACAGTATCTTGTGTTTGTCACTTCAGTCTGTCTATGTATGTATGTGGTCTATATGTCACTGTTATACCACACAGTTATCTTGTGTTTGTCACTTCAGTCTGTCTATGTATGTATGTGGTCTATATGTCACTGTTATACCACACAGTATCTTGTGTTTGTCACTTCAGTCTGTCTATGTATGTATGTGGTCTATATGTCACTGTTATACCACACAGTATCTTGTGTTTGTCACTTCAGTCTGTCTATGTATGTATGTGGTCTATATGTCACTGTTATACCACACAGTATCTTGTGTTTGACACTTCAGTCTGCTATGTATGTATGTGGTCTATATGTCACTGTTATACCACACAGTATCTTGTGTTTGTCACTTCAGTCTGTCTATGTATGTATGTGGTCTATATGTCACTGTTATACCACACAGTATCTTGTGTTTGTCACTTCAGTCTGTCTATGTATGTATGTGGTCTATATGTCACTGTTATACCACACAGTATCTTGTGTTTGTCACTTCAGTCTGTCTATGTATGTATGTGGTCTATATGTCACTGTTATACCACACAGTATCTTGTGTTTGACACTTCAGTCTGTCTATGTATGTATGTGGTCTATATGTCACTGTTATACCACACAGTATCTTGTGTTTGACACTTCAGTCTGTCTATGTATGTATGTGGTCTATATGTCACTGTTATACCACACAGTATCTTGTGTTTGTCACTTCAGTCTGTCTATGTATGTATGTGGTCTATATGTCACTGTTATACCACACAGTATCTTGTGTTTGACACTTCAGTCTGTCTATGTATGTATGTGGTCTATATGTCACTGTTATACCACACAGTATCTTGTGTTTGTCACTTCAGTCTGTCTATGTATGTATGTGGTCTATATGTCACTGTTATACCACACAGTATCTTGTGTTTGACACTTCAGTCTGTCTATGTATGTATGTGGTCTATATGTCACTGTTATACCACACAGTATCTTGTGTTTGACACTTCAGTCTGTCTATGTATGTATGTGGTCTATATGTCACTGTTATACCACACAGTATCTTGTGTTTGACACTTCAGTCTGTCTATGTATGTATGTGGTCTATATGTCACTGTTATACCACACAGTATCTTGTGTTTGTCACTTCAGTCTGTCTATGTATGTATGTGGTCTATATGTCACTGTTATACCACACAGTATCTTGTGTTTGTCACTTCAGTCTGTCTATGTATGTATGTGGTCTATATGTCACTGTTATACCACACAGTATCTTGTGTTTGACACTTCAGTCTGTCTATGTATGTATGTGGTCTATATGTCACTGTTATACCACACAGTATCTTGTGTTTGTCACTTCAGTCTGTCTATGTATGTATGTGGTCTATATGTCACTGTTATACCACACAGTATCTTGTGTTTGTCACTTCAGTCTGTCTATGTTATGTATGTGGTCTATATGTCACTGTTATACCACACAGTATCTTGTGTTTGTCACTTCAGTCTGTCTATGTATGTATGTGGTCTATATGTCACTGTTATACCACACAGTATCTTGTGTTTGTCACTTCAGTCTGTCTATGTATGTATGTGGTCTATATGTCACTGTTATACCACACAGTATCTTGTGTTTGTCACTTCAGTCTGTCTATGTATGTATGTGGTCTATATGTCACTGTTATACCACACAGTATCTTGTGTTTGACACTTCAGTCTGTCTATGTATGTATGTGGTCTATATGTCACTGTTATACCACACAGTATCTTGTGTTTGACACTTCAGTCTGTCTATGTATGTATGTGGTCTATATGTCACTGTTATACCACACAGTATCTTGTGTTTGTCACTTCAGTCTGTCTATGTATGTATGTGGTCTATATGTCACTGTTATACCACACAGTATCTTGTGTTTGTCACTTCAGTCTGTCTATGTATGTATGTGGTCTATATGTCACTGTTATACCACACAGTATCTTGTGTTTGACACTTCAGTCTGTCTATGTATGTATGTGGTCTATATGTCACTGTTATACCACACAGTATCTTGTGTTTGTCACTTCAGTCTGTCTATGTATGTATGTGGTCTATATGTCACTGTTATACCACACAGTATCTTGTGTTTGTCACTTCAGTCTGTCTATGTATGTATGTGGTCTATATGTCACTGTTATACCACACAGTATCTTGTGTTTGTCACTTCAGTCTGTCTATGTATGTATGTGGTCTATATGTCACTGTTATACCACACAGTATCTTGTGTTTGTCACTTCAGTCTGTCTATGTATGTATGTGGTCTATATGTCACTGTTATACCACACAGTATCTTGTGTTTGTCACTTCAGTCTGTCTATGTATGTATGTGGTCTATATGTCACTGTTATACCACACAGTATCTTGTGTTTGTCACTTCAGTCTGTCTATGTATGTATGTGGTCTATATGTCACTGTTATACCACACAGTATCTTGTGTTTGTCACTTCAGTCTGTCTATGTATGTATGTGGTCTATATGTCACTGTTATACCACACAGTATCTTGTGTTTGTCACTTCAGTCTGTCTATGTATGTATGTGGTCTATATGTCACTGTTATACCACACAGTATCTTGTGTTTGTCACTTCAGTCTGTCTATGTATGTATGTGGTCTATATGTCACTGTTATACCACACAGTATCTTGTGTTTGTCACTTCAGTCTGTCTATGTATGTATGTGGTCTATATGTCACTGTTATACCACACAGTATCTTGTGTTTGTCACTTCAGTCTGTCTATGTATGTATGTGGTCTATATGTCACTGTTATACCACACAGTATCTTGTGTTTGTCACTTCAGTCTGTCTATGTATGTATGTGGTCTATATGTCACTGTTATACCACACAGTATCTTGTGTTTGTCACTTCAGTCTGTCTATGTATGTATGTGGTCTATATGTCACTGTTATACCACACAGTATCTTGTGTTTGTCACTTCAGTCTGTCTATGTATGTATGTGGTCTATATGTCACTGTTATACCACACAGTATCTTGTGTTTGTCACTTCAGTCTGTCTATGTATGTATGTGGTCTATATGTCACTGTTATACCACACAGTATCTTGTGTTTGTCACTTCAGTCTGTCTATGTATGTATGTGGTCTATATGTCACTGTTATACCACACAGTATCTTGTGTTTGACACTTCAGTCTGTCTATGTATGTATGTGGTCTATATGTCACTGTTATACCACACAGTATCTTGTGTTTGACACTTCAGTCTGTCTATGTATGTATGTGGTCTATATGTCACTGTTATACCACACAGTATCTTGTGTTTGACACTTCAGTCTGTCTATGTATGTATGTGGTCTATATGTCACTGTTATACCACACAGTATCTTGTGTTTGACACTTCAGTCTGTCTATGTATGTATGTGGTCTATATGTCACTGTTATACCACACAGTATCTTGTGTTTGTCACTTCAGTCTGTCTATGTATGTATGTGGTCTATATGTCACTGTTATACCACACAGTATCTTGTGTTTGTCACTTCAGTCTGTCTATGTATGTATGTGGTCTATATGTCACTGTTATACCACACAGTATCTTGTGTTTGACACTTCAGTCTGTCTATGTATGTATGTGGTCTATATGTCACTGTTATACCACACAGTATCTTGTGTTTGACACTTCAGTCTGTCTATGTATGTATGTGGTCTATATGTCACTGTTATACCACACAGTATCTTGTGTTGTCACTTCAGTCTGTCTATGTATGTATGTGGTCTATATGTCACTGTTATACCACACAGTATCTTGTGTTTGTCACTTCAGTCTGTCTATGTATGTATGTGGTCTATATGTCACTGTTATACCACACAGTATCTTGTGTTTGTCACTTCAGTCTGTCTATGTATGTTATGTGGTCTATATGTCACTGTTATACCACACAGTATCTTGTGTTTGACACTTCAGTCTGTCTATGTATGTATGTGGTCTATATGTCACTGTTATACCACACAGTATCTTGTGTTTGACACTTCAGTCTGTCTATGTATGTATGTGGTCTATATGTCACTGTTATACCACACAGTATCTTGTGTTTGACACTTCAGTCTGTCTATGTATGTATGTGGTCTATATGTCACTGTTGTACCACACAGTATCTTGTGTTTGTCACTTCAGTCTGTCTATGTATGTATGTGGTCTATATGTCACTGTTATACCACACAGTATCTTGTGTTTGTCACTTCAGTCTGTCTATGTATGTATGTGGTCTATATGTCACTGTTATACCACACAGTATCTTGTGTTTGTCACTTCAGTCTGTCTATGTATGTATGTGGTCTATATGTCACTGTTATACCACACAGTATCTTGTGTTTGACACTTCAGTCTGTCTATGTATGTATGTGGTCTATATGTCACTGTTATACCACACAGTATCTTGTGTTTGACACTTCAGTCTGTCTATGTATGTATGTGGTCTATATGTCACTGTTATACCACACAGTATCTTGTGTTTGTCACTTCAGTCTGTCTATGTATGTATGTGGTCTATATGTCACTGTTATACCACACAGTATCTTGTGTTTGACACTTCAGTCTGTCCTATGTATGTATGTGGTCTATATGTCACTGTTATACCACACAGTATCTTGTGTTTGACACTTCAGTCTGTCTATGTATGTATGTGGTCTATATGTCACTGTTATACCACACAGTATCTTGTGTTTGTCACTTCAGTCTGCCTTATGTATGTATGTGGTCTATATGTCACTGTTATACCACACAGTATCTTGTGTTTGTCACTTCAGTCTGTCTATGTATGTATGTGGTCTATATGTCACTGTTATACCACACAGTATCTTGTGTTTGTCACTTCAGTCTGTCTATGTATGTATGTGGTCTATATGTCACTGTTATACCACACAGTATCTTGTGTTTGACACTTCAGTCTGTCTATGTATGTATGTGGTCTATATGTCACTGTTATACCACATCAGTATCTTGTGTTTGTCACTTCAGTCTGTCTATGTATGTATGTGGTCTATATGTCACTGTTATACCACACAGTATCTTGTGTTTGACACTTCAGTCTGTCTATGTATGTATGTGGTCTATATGTCACTGTTATACCACACAGTATCTTGTGTTTGTCACTTCAGTCTGTCTATGTATGTATGTGGTCTATATGTCACTGTTATACCACACAGTATCTTGTGTTTGTCACTTCAGTCTGTCTATGTATGTATGTGGTCTATATGTCACTGTTATACCACACAGTATCTTGTGTTTGACACTTCAGTCTGTCTATGTATGTATGTGGTCTATATGTCACTGTTATACCACACAGTATCTTGTGTTTGTCACTTCAGTCTGTCTATGTATGTATGTATGTGGTCTATATGTCACTGTTATACCACACAGTATCTTGTGTTTGACACTTCAGTCTGTCTATGTATGTATGTGGTCTATATGTCACTGTTATACCACACAGTATCTTGTGTTTGACACTTCAGTCTGTCTATGTATGTATGTGGTCTATATGTCACTGTTATACCACACAGTATCTTGTGTTTGACACTTCAGTCTGTCTATGTATGTATGTGGTCTATATGTCACTGTTATACCACACAGTATCTTGTGTTTGACACTTCAGTCTGTCTATGTATGTATGTGGTCTATATGTCACTGTTATACCACACAGTATCTTGTGTTTGACACTTCAGTCTGTCTATGTATGTATGTGGTCTATATGTCACTGTTATACCACACAGTATCTTGTGTTTGTCACTTCAGTCTGTCTATGTATGTATGTATGTGGTCTATATGTCACTGTTATACCACACAGTATCTTGTGTTTGACACTTCAGTCTGCCTATGTATGTATGTGGTCTATATGTCACTGTTATACCACACAGTATCTTGTGTTTGACACTTCAGTCTGTCTATGTATGTATGTGGTCTATATGTCACTGTTATACCACACAGTATCTTGTGTTTGACACTTCAGTCTGCCTATGTATGTATGTGGTCTATATGTCACTGTTGTACCACACAGTATCTTGTGTTTGACACTTCAGTCTGTCTATGTATGTATGTGGTCTATATGTCACTGTTATACCACACAGTATCTTGTGTTTGTCACTTCAGTCTGTCTATGTATGTATGTATGTGGTCTATATGTCACTGTTATACCACACAGTATCTTGTGTTTGACACTTCAGTCTGTCTATGTATGTATGTGGTCTATATGTCACTGTTATACCACACAGTATCTTGTGTTTGACACTTCAGTCTGTCTATGTATGTATGTGGTCTATATGTCACTGTTATACCACACAGTATCTTGTGTTTGTCACTTCAGTCTGTCTATGTATGTATGTGGTCTATATGTCACTGTTATACCACACAGTATCTTGTGTTTGACACTTCAGTCTGCCTATGTATGTATGTGGTCTATATGTCACTGTTATACCACACAGTATCTTGTGTTTGACACTTCAGTCTGTCTATGTATGTATGTGGTCTATATGTCACTGTTATACCACACAGTATCTTGTGTTTGTCACTTCAGTCTGCTATGTATGTATGTGGTCTATATGTCACTGTTATACCACACAGTATCTTGTGTTTGTCACTTCAGTCTGTCTATGTATGTATGTGGTCTATATGTCACTGTTATACCACACAGTATCTTGTGTTTGACACTTCAGTCTGTCTATGTATGTATGTGGTCTATATGTCACTGTTATACCACACAGTATCTTGTGTTTGTCACTTCAGTCTGTCTATGTATGTATGTATGTGGTCTATATGTCACTGTTATACCACACAGTATCTTGTGTTTGACACTTCAGTCTGTCTATGTATGTATGTGGTCTATATGTCACTGTTATACCACACAGTATCTTGTGTTTGACACTTCAGTCTGTCTATGTATGTATGTGGTCTATATGTCACTGTTATACCACACAGTATCTTGTGTTTGACACTTCAGTCTGTCTATGTATGTATGTGGTCTATATGTCACTGTTATACCACACAGTATCTTGTGTTTGACACTTCAGTCTGTCTATGTATGTATGTGGTCTATATGTCACTGTTATACCACACAGTATCTTGTGTTTGACACTTCAGTCTGTCTATGTATGTATGTGGTCTATATGTCACTGTTATACCACACAGTATCTTGTGTTTGTCACTTCAGTCTGTCTATGTATGTATGTATGTGGTCTATATGTCACTGTTATACCACACAGTATCTTGTGTTTGACACTTCAGTCTGCCTATGTATGTATGTGGTCTATATGTCACTGTTATACCACACAGTATCTTGTGTTTGACACTTCAGTCTGTCTATGTATGTATGTGGTCTATATGTCACTGTTATACCACACAGTATCTTGTGTTTGACACTTCAGTCTGTCTATGTATGTTTGTGGTCTATATGTCACTGTTATACCACACAGTATCTTGTGTTTGTCACTTCAGTCTGTCTATGTATGTATGTGGTCTATATGTCACTGTTATACCACACAGTATCTTGTGTTTGACACTTCAGTCTGTCTATGTATGTATGTGGTCTATATGTCACTGTTATACCACACAGTATCTTGTGTTTGTCACTTCAGTCTGTCTATGTATGTTTGTGGTCTATATGTCACTGTTATACCACACAGTATCTTGTGTTTGTCACTTCAGTCTGTCTATGTATGTATGTGGTCTATATGTCACTGTTATACCACACAGTATCTTGTGTTTGTCACTTCAGTCTGTCTATGTATGTATGTGGTCTATATGTCACTGTTATACCACACAGTATCTTGTGTTTGACACTTCAGTCTGTCTATGTATGTATGTGGTCTATATGTCACTGTTATACCACACAGTATCTTGTGTTTGTCACTTCAGTCTGTTTATGTATGTTTGTGGTCTATATGTCACTGTTATACCACACAGTATCTTGTGTTTGTCACTTCAGTCTGTCTATGTATGTATGTGGTCTATATGTCACTGTTTTACCACACAGTATCTTGTGTTTGTCACTTCAGTCTGTCTATGTATGTATGTGGTCTATATGTCACTGTTATACCACACAGTATCTTGTGTTTGTCACTTCAGTCTGTCTATGTATGTATGTGGTCTATATGTCACTGTTATACCACACAGTATCTTGCGTTTGTCACTTCAGTCTGTCTATGTATGTATGTGGTCTATATGTCACTGTTATACCACACAGTATCTTGTGTTTGTCACTTCAGTCTGTCTATGTATGTATGTGGTCTATATGTCACTGTTATACCACACAGTATCTTGTGTTTGACACTTCAGTCTGTCTATGTATGTTTGTGGTCTATATGTCACTGTTATACCACACAGTATCTTGTGTTTGACACTTCAGTCTGTCTATGTATGTATGTGGTCTATATGTCACTGTTATACCACACAGTATCTTGTGTTTGTCACTTCAGTCTGTCTATGTATGTATGTGGTCTATATGTCACTGTTATACCACACAGTATCTTGTGTTTGTCACTTCAGTCTGTCTATGTATGTATGTGGTCTATATGTCACTGTTATACCACACAGTATCTTGTGTTTGACACTTCAGTCTGTCTATGTATGTATGTGGTCTATATGTCACTGTTATACCACACAGTATCTTGTGTTTGACACTTCAGTCTGTCTATGTATGTATGTGGTCTATATGTCACTGTTATACCACACAGTATCTTGTGTTTGTCACTTCAGTCTGTCTATGTATGTATGTGGTCTATATGTCACTGTTATACCACACAGTATCTTGTGTTTGTCACTTCAGTCTGCCTATGTATGTATGTGCTCTATATGTCACTGTTATACCACACAGTATATTGTGTTTGTCACTTCAGTCTGTCTATGTATGTATGTGGTCTATATGTCACTGTTATACCACATCGTATCTTGTGTTTGTCACTTCAGTCTGTCTATGTATGTATGTATGTGGTCTATATGTCACTGTTATACCACATCGTATCTTGTGTTTGTCACTTCAGTCTGTCTATGTATGTATGTATGTGGTCTATATGTCACTGTTATACCACACAGTATCTTGTGTTTGACACTTCAGTCTGTCTATGTATGTATGTATGTGGTCTATATGTCACTGTTATACCACACAGTATCTTGTGTTTGTCACTTCAGTCTGTCTATGTATGTATGTATGTGGTCTATATGTCACTGTTATACCACATCGTATCTTGTGTTTGTCACTTCAGTCTGTCTATGTATGTATGTATGTGGTCTATATGTCACTGTTATACCACACAGTATCTTGTGTTTGACACTTCAGTCTGTCTATGTATGTATGTATGTGGTCTATATGTCACTGTTATACCACACAGTATCTTGTGTTTGTCACTTCAGTCTGTCTATGTATGTATGTGGTCTATATGTCACTGTTATACCACACAGTATCTTGTGTTTGTCACTTCAGTCTGTCTATGTATATATGTGGTCTATATGTCACTGTTATACCACACAGTATCTTGTGTTTGTCACTTCAGTCTGTCTATGTATGTATGTGGTCTATATGTCACTGTTATACCACACAGTATCTTGTGTTTGACACTTCAGTCTGCCTATGTATGTATGTGGTCTATATGTCACTGTTATACCACACAGTATCTTGTGTTTGTCACTTCAGTCTGCCTATGTATGTATGTGGTCTATATGTCACTGTTATACCACACAGTATCTTGTGTTTGACACTTCAGTCTGCCTATGTATGTATGTGGTCTATATGTCACTGTTATACCACACAGTATCTTGTGTTTGTCACTTCAGTCTGTCTATATATGTTTGTGCTCTATATGTCACTGTTATACCACACAGTATCTTGTGTTTGTCACTTCAGTCTGTCTATGTATGTATGTGGTCTATATGTCACTGTTATACCACATCGTATCTTGTGTTTGTCACTTCAGTCTGTCTATGTATGTATGTGGTCTATATGTCACTGTTATACCACACAGTATCTTGTGTTTGACACTTCAGTCTGTCTATGTATGTATGTGGTCTATATGTCACTGTTATACCACACAGTATCTTGTGTTTGTCACTTCAGTCTGTCTATGTATGTATGTATGTGGTCTATATGTCACTGTTATACCACACAGTATCTTGTGTTTGTCACTTCACTCTGTCTATGTATGTTTGTGGTCTATATGTCACTGTTATACCACACAGTATCTTGTGTTTGTCACTTCAGTCTGTCTATGTATGTATGTGGTCTATATGTCACTGTTATACCACACAGTATCTTGTGTTTGTCACTTCAGTCTGTCTATGTATGTATGTGGTCTATATGTCACTGTTATACCACACAGTATCTTGTGTTTGTCACTTCACTCTGTCTATGTATGTTTGTGGTCTATATGTCACTGTTATACCACACAGTATCTTGTGTTTGTCACTTCAGTCTGTCTATGTATGTATGTGGTCTATATGTCACTGTTATACCACACAGTATCTTGTGTTTGTCACTTCAGTCTGTCTATGTATGTATGTGGTCTATATGTCACTGTTATACCACACAGTATCTTGTGTTTGACACTTCAGTCTGTCTATGTATGTATGTGGTCTATATGTCACTGTTATACCACATCGTATCTTATATTTGTCACTTCAGTCTGTCTATATATGTTTGTGCTCTATATGTCACTGTTATACCACACAGTATCTTGTGTTTGTCACTTCAGTCTGTCTATGTATGTATGTGGTCTATATGTCACTGTTATACCACACAGTATCTTGTGTTTGTCACTTCAGTCTGTCTATGTATGTATGTGGTCTATATGTCACTGTTATACCACACAGTATCTTGTGTTTGACACTTCAGTCTGTCTATGTATGTATGTGGTCTATATGTCACTGTTATACCACATCGTATCTTATATTTGTCACTTCAGTCTGTCTATATATGTTTGTGCTCTATATGTCACTGTTATACCACACAGTATCTTGTGTTTGTCACTTCAGTCTGTCTATGTATGTATGTGGTCTATATGTCACTGTTATACCACACAGTATCTTGTGTTTGTCACTTCAGTCTGTCTATGTATGTATGTGGTCTATATGTCACTGTTATACCACACAGTATCTTGTGTTTGACACTTCAGTCTGTCTATGTATGTATGTGGTCTATATGTCACTGTTATACCACACAGTATCTTGTGTTTGACACTTCAGTCTGTCTATGTATGTATGTGGTCTATATGTCACTGTTATACCACACAGTATCTTGTGTTTGTCACTTCAGTGTGTCTATGTATGTATGTGGTCTATATGTCACTGTTATACCACACAGTATCTTGTGTTTGTCACTTCAGTCTGTCTATGTATGTATGTGGTCTATATGTCACTGTTATACCACACAGTATCTTGTGTTTGACACTTCAGTCTGTCTATGTATGTATGTGGTCTATATGTCACTGTTATACCACACAGTATCTTGTGTTTGTCACTTCAGTCTGTCTATGTATGTATGTGCTCTATATGTCACTGTTATACCACACAGTATCTTGTGTTTGTCACTTCAGTCTGTCTATGTATGTATGTGGTCTATATGTCACTGTTATACCACACAGTATCTTGTGTTTGTCACTTCAGTCTGCCTATGTATGTATGTGGTCTATATGTCACTGTTATACCACACAGTATCTTGTGTTTGTCACTTCAGTCTGCCTATGTATGTATGTGGTCTATATGTCACTGTTATACCACACAGTATCTTGTGTTTGACACTTCAGTCTGTCTATGTATGTATGTGGTCTATATGTCACTGTTATACCACACAGTATCTTGTGTTTGTCACTTCAGTCTGCCTATGTATGTATGTGGTCTATATGTCACTGTTATACCACACAGTATCTTGTGTTTGTCACTTCAGTCTGTCTATGTATGTATGTGGTCTATATGTCACTGTTATACCACACAGTATCTTGTGTTTGTCACTTCAGTCTGCCTATGTATGTATGTGGTCTATATGTCACTGTTATACCACACAGTATCTTGTGTTTGTCACTTCAGTCTGCCTATGTATGTATGTGGTCTATATGTCACTGTTATACCACACAGTATCTTGTGTTTGACACTTCAGTCTGTCTATGTATGTATGTGGTCTATATGTCACTGTTATACCACACAGTATCTTGTGTTTGTCACTTCAGTCTGTCTATGTATGTATGTGGTCTATATGTCACTGTTATACCACACAGTATCTTGTGTTTGTCACTTCAGTCTGTCTATGTATGTATGTGGTCTATATGTCACTGTTATACCACACAGTATCTTGTGTTTGACACTTCAGTCTGTCTATGTATGTATGTGGTCTATATGTCACTGTTATACCACATCGTATCTTGTGTTTGTCACTTCAGTCTGTCTATGTATGTATGTGGTCTATATGTCACTGTTATACCACACAGTATCTTGTGTTTGACACTTCAGTCTGTCTATGTATGTATGTGGTCTATATGTCACTGTTATACCACATCGTATCTTATATTTGTCACTTCAGTCTGTCTATATATGTTTGTGCTCTATATGTCACTGTTATACCACACAGTATCTTGTGTTTGTCACTTCAGTCTGTCTATGTATGTATGTGGTCTATATGTCACTGTTATACCACATCGTATCTTGTATTTGTCACTTCAGTCTGTCTATATATGTTTGTGCTCTATATGTCACTGTTATACCACACAGTATCTTGTGTTTGTCACTTCAGTCTGTCTATGTATGTATGTGGTCTATATGTCACTGTTATACCACACAGTATCTTGTGTTTGTCACTTCAGTCTGTCTATGTATGTATGTGGTCTATATGTCACTGTTATACCACACAGTATCTTGTGTTTGTCACTTCAGTCTGTCTATGTATGTATGTGGTCTATATGTCACTGTTATACCACACAGTATCTTGTGTTTGACACTTCAGTCTGTCTATGTATGTATGTGGTCTATATGTCACTGTTATACCACATCGTATCTTGTGTTTGACACTTCAGTCTGTCTATGTATGTATGTGGTCTATATGTCACTGTTATACCACACAGTATCTTGTGTTTGTCACTTCACTCTGTCTATGTATGTTTGTGGTCAATATATCACTGTTATAACTCTGACCAACTGAGATACAAAGCACTCTAGCTAGGGGTAACTCCTGTTGTGTTTCCAGCATAAAGGGTAATGCCTCGCAGCAAGTTTCGAACAAAGACATTTCTTTCCCCCATGTTGTGTCCATTACCACAAGTTGTGAAGGTCACGAGGCGAATGTTGTGTCATATTATCACAACAATGGTCACGTGACTCTAAAGTCGCTACTTCCGTGTTTCAGCAGTAGCGTGTGTGGCACCTGACCTGTGCCCCGGGCTATTGTTGGAACAACGTCTGCGGCAAGGGAGGTGGGGAATGGGATGTATGTAACACATCGCCTCTAGAAGCTGAAATACAAGCAAGCATACTTTCCCTGTATCTTTCAAAAATACAAGTGCATAACTCTTAAATGGCGGCATTTTAGCACTATGAATCATACACAGATTCACCCTTCTAATCCAAACAAATGCTTCTAAATACAACCGTGTGTTATCTATAATTACACCACCTTCATCTCAACGTGACGGGGATCTAAAAAACTCGTGACTGATCTTCCAATACACCATCTTTATGTCAACAAGACAGGGATCTCAACACAACCATGTGTTTTCTTCCAATACACCATCTTTAAGTCAACAAGACAGGGATCTCAACACAACCATGTGTTATCTTCCAATACACCATCTTTATATCAACAAGACAGGGATCTCAACACAACCATGTGTTATCTTCCAATACACCATCTTTATGTCAACAAGACAGGGATCTCAACACAACCATGTGTTATCTTCCAATACACCATCTTTATGTCAACAAGACAGGGATCTCAACACAACCATGTGTTATCTTCCAATACACCATCTTTATGTCAACAAGACAGGGATCTCAATACAACCATGTGTTATCTTCCAATACACCATCTTTATGTCAACAAGACAGGGATCTCAACACAACCATGTGTTATCTTCCAATACACCATCTTTATGTCAACAAGACAGGGATCTCAACACAACCATGTGTTATCTTCCAATACACCATCTTTATGTCAACAAGACAGGGATCTCAACACAACCATGTGTTATCTTCCAATACACCATCTTTATGTCAACAAGACAGGGATCTCAATACAACCATGTGTTATCTTCCAATACACCATCTTTATGTCAACAAGACAGGGATCTCAACACAACCATGTGTTATCTTCCAATACACCATCTTTATGTCACCAAGACAGGGATCTCAACACAACCATGTGTTATCTTCAAATACACCATCTTTATGTCAACAAGACAGGGATCTCAATACAACCATGTGTTATCTTCCAATACACCATCTTTATGTCAACAAGACAGGGATCTCAACACAACCATGTGTTATCTTCCAATACACCATCTTTATGTCAACAAGACAGGGATCTCATCACAACCATGTGTTATCTTCCAATACACCATCTTTATGTCAACAAGACAGGGATCTCAATACACTCGCGTATTTTCTGGATATCAAAACGGTGAAAAACATCGTTATACTCTCTTACCTGAGAATCATCCAAGACTGGTAGTGCCTGGAACTGTCACAACTTACCAACTCGTCCTGTGAGGATTTGCACGACACAGACAATGCCGAGAATCCAGGCGTCCACCCACCGCCACATGTACTCCATGATGACTGTATTCCAAGTATCTCTGCCAAATGTTTCTTCCAGGTACTCTGTGCAGTACCCTCACTCAGTATCCTCTCAGTACCTTCATTCAGTACCCTCTGTCTGTTCTATCCGTTCTCTTTACCCTCATCTAGAGTCCTTGCTCATTGACCACGTCTAGTATTCCCGTTCAGAGTCCGTCTTGGGAATCTCTGTTTAGTATCCATGCATGGTCATTTGGGCTTCTCTCTGTACATCAGAGACACGCACTTGTCTGACAGACCTACAGACACAGTCGCCCCAGGCCTATAAGCCGGACAGAGGTAATAAAGCGTCAGCTAGTCCCAAACTGGCCGAGTGAGTGTTTAGACCCCGGGTCAGGAGAGGCGGGGGATCGTCGTCTGGACTGAGAACAGAGCTCACAAGGAGGCAGAGAGGGGATCAGGAGAGGCGGAAAGAGCTACTAACGTCCGTCCATTCAATAAAGCGTCAATCGTACTGGTCCTGTTGTGTCGCTAGTACTGTCTGTTGTTTTGGACTCTGGTTCTGCATAGTACTGGACTCCTATCTAGTACTGGACTTCTGTTTAGTACAATCTCTTGTACTGCACTCTGGTTAATTCCTAGTACTGTACTGTGGTCATGTTTCCAGTTGTGTCTAGGACTGAACACCTGTCTAGCGCTGGACTTTTGTCTTGTACTGCCTCTTGTACTATGCTTTGGTCTCCATCTCTGTACATATTCGACGGGTACTGTAATATTTGAAAAATGGAAAATACTAATAAAACTGGTGTTCTAATCTTCTCAAGGGGATATGTACGAGTTACACCGTCTGCTACCCGTAAAAGATACTTTCATGGAATATGTTTATCTGGGTACTCTTTTTAGTGGAAAAGGCAGATTTTGTAAAACTATCAGACGTTGAGCGGATCAAGCCTTCACAGCTATGCTTGCAGTCTTTAAAAGTTATTCGTCAATTAGACATATATGCTTATTGATTGGCAACTTAAATTAGCGTCAACGAATGCAACATTATACGGCTCCGATATAGAGAGTTAGGGCGATTCCTTCTTCATGGGTCGTTGTTACTGTACATGGTGTTCGGTCTTGTGTGGTCGGGGGATGATCCTGCAATGCTGTTAGTGATGTCGTTGTCACTGTACATGGTGTTCGGTCGTGTGTGGTCGGGGGGTGATCCTGCAGTGCGGTTAGTGATGTCGTTGTCACTGTACATGGTGTTTGGTCTTGTGTGGTCGGGGGTGATCCTGCAATGCTGTTAGTGATGTCGTACATGGTGTTCGGTCGTGTATGGTCGGGGGGTGATCCTGCAGTGCTGTTAGCGATGTCGTTGTCACTGTTCATGGTGTTCAGTCGTGTGTATAGTTGAAGATCTGGGACTCACGTATGTCAAAAGAGGACGTCCCTTCACAGTTCCAGGGTTGTCCGCGCCAATCCCTCATGTTGCACAATGTTTTACGCTGTGTGCTACGGTTCTGATTGTCATAAACCAATGTGTCTTTTTCCGAATGATGAGGATGTAGTTGTTCAGGGTTTGGGACCAATCCTTATCGTTCAAAGCACCAAGTCCATCGGTCATCTTTCATCGAATTATCAATCAAGTCAGTAGGTAAATCGATCTCACCACAAACTAGCACCTATGCTACCGTGTCAGGTATCTTGAACTTGTCGCACCTCTCCTTTATAAGTTACGATTGTGCACATTTTGAATGTTCCAACAAGAGACACAACGGAGACAACGTCTTTAGCATCAATCTTCACGTGATCATTAACATAGATGTTGAATATTGATGCCATTTTGAAGTCGTATGCCCCAGTACAGCCGACGACTACTGGAAAAGACAAAATAGAGACACGTTACTAAACTACCGGGCAAAAGAAACTTACCTGTTTTATATTAACGGTTTTGCAATTACAAATACTGCCATAAAGTGAAATGTTTCAGAAAACATTCGCCAAAACACATCCTGTGGTCTGATAGCATAGCATGTGTCCGTCATTCTGTGAATTTCGTGCTGACATTCTAACAACATCATAAATTGACATTGCTGAAAACACCCGTTCACAATTACTCATTACTGATTACTATGGATTGGACATTGCCGTTCCTGTTTTATGTCTGGTAAATGCGTAAATATTGAATAATATACAACATTTCTATCATGTATATGATGAAAACATGTAAAAAAAATACGCAACAAATATTTTCAGTGTAATATCCTTATCAACCCCGATGTCGGCTTCAAAGAATACATAACCTTTAGTGACTGATTAATTTATCTGATAACATTGACAACATCACCAGAACACAACCGCTCTCAGAAACAACATGCAAAATGCGTGGCTTGAATGTGCTTCACTCTTCACACATGCATCCTGATCGGTGTAAACCCACCTGTAATCATTCCTACCTGTAATCGGCACAACAAGCCGGTCCTAACTTTATAGATGACTAAGTCCAAAAGATTGTTAACAATGTTGTTTAGATCAACACGATCACACATGCGGACAGGCCTGCAAGGTCACTTAATCTTAATCCCACTGGATATACTTGGGACATGAATGGAAGTCGTGTTCATGTTCACCGTGTCCCCCTCCCACCAGACACTGGATGACCTTGAACAGGCGTTACATCCAGAATGGCAGAACATTCCTCAACAGCAACTTAGAAGGCTCGTGTGGTCAACGCAAAGACGTGTTGAAGCTTGCAGTCGTGCTCATAGTGGTCATACGCAGTACTGGACACTGTTTCACTGTCCCAAACTGACTTGAACGTTAGTGTTAACAGTTTGCTCCATCAATACTAGTGTTGCTTCACTGTCCCAAACTGACTTGAACGTTAGTGTAAACAGTTTGCTCCATCAATACTAGTGTTGCTTCACTGTCCCAAACTGATTTGAACGTTAGTGTTAACAGTTTGCTCCATCAACACTAGTGTTGCTTCACTGTCCCAAACTGACTTGAACGTTAGTGTTAACAGTTTGCTCCATCAACACTAGTGTTCCTTCACTGTCCCAAACTGACTTGAACGTTAGTGTTAACAGTTTGCTCCATCAACACTAGTGTTGCTTCACTGTCCCAAACTGACTTGAACGTTAGTGTTAACAGTTTGCTCCATCAACACTAGTGTTGCTTCACTGTCCCAAACTGACTTGAACGTTAGTGTTAACAGTTTGCTCCATCAACACTAGTGTTCCTTCACTGTCCCAAACTGACTTGAACGTTAGTGTTAACAGTTTGCTCCATCAACACTAGTGTTGCTTCACTGTCCCAAACTGACTTGAACGTTAGTGTTAACAGTTTGCTCCATCAACACTAGTGTTGCTTCACTGTCCCAAACTGACTTGAACGTTAGTGTTAACAGTTTGCTCCATCAACACTAGTGTTGCTTCACTGTCCCAAACTGACTTGAACGTTAGTGTTAACAGTTTGCTCCATCAACACTAGTGCTGCTTCACTGTCCCAAACTGACTTGAATGTTAGTGTTAACAGTTTGCTCCATCAATACTAGTGTTCCTTCACTGTCCCAAACTGACTTGAACGTTAGTGTTAACAGTTTGCTCCATCAATACTAGTGTTGCTTCACTGTCCCAAACTGACTTGAACGTTAGTGTTAACAGTTTGCTCCATCAATACTAGTGTTGCTTCACTGTCCCAAACTGACTTGAACGTTAGTGTTAACAGTTTGCTCCATCAACACTAGTGTTGCTTCACTGTCCCAAACTGACTTGAACGTTAGTGTTAACAGTTTGCTCCATCAACACTAGTGTTTCACGGGCAGATGCTTCTGATGATTTGTAAGTCTGTTGTTGCTGAATACCGTTTCGATCATTTGATTTTCGTAATCATGTGTACATATGTTCATGCCATATTCAGGGGTGCACCCTCCCAACCGCCTCTCACAATAATTATTATAACTTAGTGTCACCTCAGTGAAAACCTCAGTGAAAACCTCCTAGATAATCTTTTCAGTATTCAGCTACAGTTTCAGAATAGACAGACACATAACCACAAACAAACTGAAGAATAAGCACTGAAGTGGCATTCTGCTATTTGTTACCACTGTGGAAACTATTCGATTATTAACATTAAACGAAACGTTCAGACAACATCCGTTGCTTCTGAGTACATTACGCAACTTAAAGGGGCACTGATGCGGAGCAATTTCCGTGGACTGGTGTAAACTTTTGTTATTGTTTTTCTCCCGTGAGTACTCGGATGATATCCCAGAATTCGTGACTGGTTCGTGACCTCTGCTGCGCATTCCGTAAGCGCAATTGATAGTTTAATAATAGACAGATCAACTTAGGTGAAGTCATTTTTACTTCATTACAAATGTATTATGAAAACAAATGAAACACTTTGAAGGTTAATCATCTGCCAGTGGTAGAAATGGTAAAAAACTAATAGGACGGAAAAATAACGAAGCCAGTGTACGTCTCTATATTTTGTCTCATAACACTAATTAGTTTAGTCATATTTGTATGATTCTGAAAATTAATAAAAGAACACACGATCTGCTTATACTCGTAGTAAATTTCTAACATAACAGCAACATTTATACATTGTATAGATTGCCAATGTGGATCCTATTTCACACACATACGCGATCTAGTGTGTGTTTTCTGTCATACAGATTCTGCTGAATGCTACAACAAATAAATCAAAACAAAATGCAAATAATGAATGTAAAACAGACTAATTTTATAGCAACAATGTCAGGCTACTACCTTGTTCAGGTATGTATCCATCAATATCCACGTAAAAGAAATCGTATTCCATTCATCTGCAGCTGGTAAATAATCCTGTTCTATGTCGCGTGTCTTACAACTGTCTAGTTTGCGAAAAAGTAACACATCGTTTCACGTCTTTCGTTGGTGAAAACCAGATAAACCTCTCATTGGTCTCCCAAGATAGCACACCTGGCAAACTAATTGTATGATGTCCACTATTCTAAGTAATTTAGTTAACCAATAATGAGCAATCAATCAATCAACGCAAGGGTGGTTAATTCTTTGAAGGGAGGATGTTGTTTTTGCACTCACTGTTTACGACAGGGTGTAGTCATCTACACACACTGCCTTTTGACAAATCCGCTAGAAGATAAAAGTAATTAATCAATCAGTGTGTTATCGGTTAATCCTTTGATCGATGTTTGTTTTTGTAACTCAGCTGATAAACCCTCTTGCATCACTTACATTCACATATTACATAACATACAATACATTTGCCATTACAGACCTTAATTTATAATGTTGAGTATTTACTCCAGACAGGAGAAATGCCAAATGGGAACCTTTGTTGAGTAACCGAAGTGGTGTTACTACTAATTATACCTGTTATAAATTCATTAATTGACCATCCAGAGAATGATGACAAATAACACGTGTAGGTTTACACCATCAAACGCGAGTTACAGCAAGGAAGATGTAATCTCTGTGTCGCATGCAACCTGAAAACACTTATGGGCCGAAACTGTTTTGAGGATACCAACGGAATTTCGTTACATAAGGAATACACACAGGCATTTGCTGTGTACTTGGGTAAATAGGTGAAATAAGGGTTATTTTACGTTAGAAAATTTTCAGATTTCTCTACCAAAGGCACAGTCATCGTTTTTTGTTTATGAATTCAAATAAATCAACTCTTATTATCATAAATAATAAACCATTGTAGCTACCATAGCTACCAAAATTTACGTGTGATATTTGCTATCACAGCTGAACCAACACTCAAAACTACCTGTATACATAAAGTTTTGCAATCTTCCGTACTGAAACAAATGGCTTGCTACGTGCCTGTAGACATCATATTTTCATGTAACATGATTAAATATCGAGGTTAAAAACACAGAAATAGGATCAAATTGGATCAGTAACTATACCATCCAAGCATCAGAAAAGAACTACACTGCTGAGATATTTGGTTACGATAAGACAAGGGATACCATGGATATTTTTAAACAAATGGCATATGATGGGCATCCGGCCTCCTGACTGTTTAGGTGAAGAAATTCTGCTAATATGGACAGGAGCCCAGTTCCTTTGTCCGTCACGGTCGAAGGAGCGGGCGCTGACCAATTTGCGGTTTGGTTTCGTAATTCGACCGTTGGCGAGAAACATTATTCGCTCCGCATCAGTGCCCCTTTAACGATTTGGTGGGGACCAACGCCTTGTAGCGTATGTGACAGAAATGTCATTCAAGGGACGCTACTCCAAATTGTTCGGTTTTCCTAGAGGGCGCTCTGATTCTTCGAGCAGACGATGCTACCTACATATAGCTTGTCCATCGGAGTAGAGGCTTCCTCGGATATGTAGTGGTAAGTGTTTAATTATGTGTTCAATGTGAGCACGAGAAAACAGCCATGGGTCTTTCAGAAATACCTGCAAGAATGATTATTGTTTTTTGAAACTGAAAACAGATCACGAACCCCTGCCGGTGCATGTCACACTGGTAGCTTGCGAAATGTAGCTTTCCAACATCTACAGAAATTTGTTAGTATCATTAGTTGGTCATGATCGGGAGATGGTGAAAGCTCTAAGTTCAAAGTGGAATTATATCCGTTACAGTGTTCAACAGACTCCTGGACACTTGACATTTCCGTTTCAGTATAAATATATTTCATGAAGTGAGTGTAGGATTGATCTTTGTAAGATTTGACCGGCAAATATGAAAACATCTCTGCTCTGTGTACATAATTTCAGTTCAATTTTCCGACGTTTTTTCAACAAATGATTATCAAGTTATGTCAGGGATAATCTACAATTCTATATATAGTATCCCTGCTTACGTATGGTTCCACAGTGCACGATCCCATCGGCCGCTACATACATATATTCCTCGTCAGTCCCCACTTTCAAGTCCAATAACATTCTAAATATACAGCGCACTTATATATACTTCACAGTTTTGAATTCTGCGGAAAATTCCCTGCTTCTTGATACCAACCACTTTTATCTCAGACCAAACTAGAGTGCTTAAAATTGTCTTTCAAAATGGGCTTCATCGAAAATGTCGCCATTTGTTACACTATCCAAAATCGCGATTCAGGGCGTTATTTGCTGTATGTTTTGAAATATGAAAATCGGAAAAATACTGTGAGTATTGAATTTCAAAAACAGTGAGTGAGTGAGTTTGGTTTTACGCCGTTTTTAGCAATATTCCAGCTACATCACGGCGGGGGACACCAGAAAATGGGCTTCACACATTGTACCCATGTGGGGAATCGAACCCGGGTCTTCGGCGTCACGAGCGAACGCTTTAACCACTAGGCTACTCAACCGCCCCTCAAAAACAGAATATTAATGATCACTGATATCAAGTTTTCATGTAACCAGTAATGATAATTCTGAAAAGTCGCCGATGAACCCAGGTTGGGAGGTTTTTGAAAATTTATACACTTACACGAACGCCGAAGTGCGCTTTCCGCCATATTGGATAGTATTTACAAAATCACGCTTCAAGAAGGCCTGTATTGAGACGGCTATTACATCAAGTATATTTCATAGTCACCTGCGACAAATGCATCATCGAATTCCCCACACCCCTTAGAATCAAATTACAAATGGTCTTTGTCACCAATACCATCTGTCTAGATAAAACGCAACGAAAGGTATTGGGTATGAAAACGAACGCAGTGCTCGAAAGACCGCGCTTGTTTTAAATCCAGCAGTCTAATCATTGCTTACAATGGCTAAGTACGCTTAGAATGGTAAAGGGAAGAGTATCGTAGCATGAAATAGCAAATTAAAAACAGATACAATGCAATGATTTGATGATTCATAAGAAACTGTCAAACCTTTAGTGCAGCGTGACCACAAAATCACGCAGAACGACAACGGTACTTATCGGCATTTCTGGCTTCTTCCGTCATTTACAATGTAAATTATAAAACCTATAATAACAATACACAGGTGGTCATAATAATTCTGATTACTTACGTCTTACATCTATGTACAAAAGATCTCTGAATCAAGGAAAGAGTCCTCGCAAAATCCCGTGTATCCTTGTCACCGAGGCCGCCATTTTGAAAGAAATCGGTCATCGGTAGAGATGTCTCACGTCAACATTGTTGCACATATTAGGCAATTTCTTTGAGGCTGAACAAGAGTAAACACAATGGTCACAATATCATTCCGACTGCACTTTCAGTATTGTGATGTATATTTTTTCATGAAAGTGATTTCAGTATCTACATATATATTTGTTCAACACCATATTATAATGTTGATGTAGGGTATACGTTTATATTCTTTGAAAGCTTTTGGTTGTTTGAATAAAATTGACGTAGTAAGTGTACTATACCACATTTTAAGCCTCTACACAAGTGTTAGAAGATTACTGCAACATGTGCTTTAGTTCCTGTGATGTACAATATTCAATACGTTGAGACACATATTGCAGTTTCTTATGAAAAGGTTAATAGATAGCGATTTTATCTAACTTTATAAGTAAAACTGATAATACTAATGAGAATGATTTGTACATTTTATGAAATGTATAGCCACACATATTTAAAGGAATTGTCTTGTTCCTTGCATTGGTTTGTGTCGTTTTTATGGACAAAACAATTATGAACATTGACTGACCAGGTGCGCGTTTGTCAAAAACGTTTCAAGATTCATTATCATTTGTTTTATTTAATAACGTCATTTCAAATTCGACTAAAACATGTTTTGATGGCAGAATATCTAACTCAAACAATATTTAAACGGAAATTGTTTGAAAATATATAAGCCAGGTCATGTCTTAATTTGGACAAACCTTACGTCCATATTCCAGTAGTTCCATACTATGAAAGCGATCTCTTTGTACCTTTCATTACATACTTATGAAGTGAAATAATTACATAATCATAAGAAGAAAAGTTTATATCCTAAATGAACATTCAATGAATATTCAGGTGTTGTGAAGTTTTCATTTACGCTAAATCGATGCCAGACAGGTGGGCGTGTTGCTCACAATAAGATACGTAGTAACACCGTCTAATTGATGAAATATTCAGGAAACTATTTCAGAGGTAAAGCCATTCATTTTATGTTTTGTCTAAAAAGTGTTGAATTTTGACATAGAAGCCGAGACCTTTTACACATTGAGTGGAAATTAGGTTAGATATATACTAATCAGCAAACCAGTGTTGTCTTTTCCGACGTCACAAAAATAAATGCACAAAACATGCCGTGACGTCAACCACAATGTCGCATTATTTTCAGTTATTTCATTACATTTGAAAATGTGTGTTGTTAATCCGTTAATAATGATGCAAAATTAATCTGAGTTCACGGCACTGTACATATGTTGATTAAATTGTTGCATTTTGATAAATAAGCCATGGGGAATTTGAAAGAAATAAAGTGATCCCAGAGAAGGTGATTCCTGACAAATGTCAAACATTTGACTTGGATCTTACGAAATATAAATTGATGAAAATTACTTTTGCCACTGTCAGTTAAAATGTGGGTCTGTGTAAATTACAATATATAACTGGTACGGGTATGCAAGTCCTTCAATGCGTGGCTTCACTGATGAATTGTGAGTGGACGTGGGGTTCTTGCTGACAACACCTACTGATATTGTGTGTGTTAACTTTGGCTATGCGTAAGATATGATAAACTATGTGATTGTTTGAGCCAAACTCAAACAGTACACATTATTTTGTTACTTTCAGATTACTGTGGAAACAGCAGTCAAATTCTCTACTTTTCGCCAAAAGATAAAGCAGTCTGACATTAATAGACATGTATATTTTCTGAATCAATATTACAAAAACAGCTTACCCTATTATGTGACAGATTTATCTCAACAACGAAGGACATTTGTAAAATCTAACAATCCATGGAAAGATAAAATAACAGAAATAGCTGTTACTTTGAGAAACAACTGCCTGAATTATCCTTTGACGCGCTCATAAAATGATCAGTCACCTTGATTGTATTTAGTTTAGTATTGCGTATTTCGTCAAAGTCAATTATTTGCAGTATAAATACAATTGATTCTTTTTTTTCTTTTTTCTTCGTGGTAAATTACGTATTGACTAGAATCCTCTATGACCTGCATAATATGACGGAATTATTGAACACTGACATGTTCCTTTTACGTATGTTATGATGCCTTTATCAGGGACTGGGAAAGGCAGCCGTCATGAGCGATGTTGCACACAACAAATAAAAAGACGGCCCATATGTTATGTTGCGTTCTACAAGGATTGGGAAAGGCAGGGGCCATGGGTCATTTTGCACATTTGAATTAAAAATGAACTATTTACATTTTGAAGTTTACTATTGCTAGACTGTCACTGGCCCATTCCAGGGTTAGGGTTAGGATTAGGGTGTCCAAATTCACAAAATGAAAATATTGAAATTAAAACTTTTGTTTTAATTGAAATCAGTGGGGTCGATGATCCAGTGACACTTCGAATTCCTGTCCCATTACGACCAATGCTTGTTTATACAAAAAAATTGGCTGGCATCGGCTCTTGTTAGCTCTGTGTAACCTTGGTATTTATGCCAAAATTTCGGAAATGTATATTTGGACCAATGGCCCTCAATTACGTTTTTCATGTTTCGAAAAATGCATGATTCTTTTGAAGTTTGGGGAAAGCTGGGCATTCTTTTTGCAAATGTTTTCTGCTTGGGCTCAAACCTGTACCGGCCTTTTTGTTTTTCATACAACTAATTTACAAGTGACCAACATTATTTTACCCAATAGTTTAGATGAGCACTGTGGAAAAAAATAACACAGATTCTATGCCATTTTATCTTCCAGAAAACCAATGCAAGTCGTTTACTAAGAAATACTTGTATTAATCGTTTTTGACACATTTTGAGACAAACGCAAAAGAAAAATAATTTCTTAATTTAATCTAGCTGCCTTAATATTTCAGTTTTGAATATACCAGGCAATGACATAAGCTTTAAATGATTATCTATAGTCTGCTAGTCTGAAGAGCATTGTTTAATTTCAAGCATCTTTTTATAATTATACACCTAGGACTTTCTGTGTTACCTGGAGCCAGTCACCGGCAATAATCCACTCTGCAGGCACAATAACTTCTTGAAAGAGAACAAAACATTCATCTTAATATGGTCAATAAATAATTTATTTGCAAAGTTGATTCTAGTTCTAAGGTTGCCATGGTAACAACAGTACACGGGATTGTATAATTTTACAGAATGTTTGTACAAAACACATTGACTGCTGACAAGAAAACACAACACAAGACCATACAAAACACCAGGCCGAAAAGTAATTATGTTCATGCACGCCGGGCTAATGTCACCGTGGAAACTAGTTCTGCTTCCAGTGTTGATAACCAGACATGGGTACAGAAAGTGATTATTTCTCTGCAGTCTTCTATATGAATAACATGCTGCACGACTGCAGGAAATGCAATTTTGATACAGCACTGCCTGAAGTGTCATGCATTCCTCGGTGTATATACAGAAAACAGCAGATTGACACCATTTGTAAATTCCAGCAATTCAATTAGAACAATATGTTTTGGTGAGATGTTCTCGTCAGGAACATGAACAAAAACTACTGTGACTGGGGAGATTTCATGTGAAATATTTTGATGGAATCAACTTGGTATCAAGACTTCTGAAGGAGGGAACTTTGTATTAAGACTTTTGTTAATGTGGGGATATTGTACCTTTCTTAAAGTGGGGGATTTTGTATCAAGACTTTTTGGATGAAATGGGGACATTGTATCAAGACATTTTTCGTTAAAGTGGGGACTTTGTATACAGACTTTTTGTTTAAAGTGGGGACTTTGCATGAAGACTTTAGTTAAAAAGGGAACTTTGTGTCAAGACTATTGTGAAAGTGGGGACTTGGCGTCAGGACTATTGCACATGTACCCTGTGTATAGAAGCCCCATAAAGACTGAAAACTGTAAATGCTGACCCACAAAACTAGAACACTCACTTAAGTTTCCTAGCTGTGCAAACTCAGAAACTAAAAGTACAATTCAAATACTGAATATTTCCAACTTGCTCTTTAAAACATCAAACCAGTAGCCTGTGAACATCCTCTACATGAGTCTGGAGAATTATCATGACTACATCTTTCTGAGGACCCTTCACAGTGGAATCACAACTACAGCAACTCAGGGGAGACTTGTGAGTAACCACAAACTTGTCACTGCACTCATGTTAGAACAAGTTGAAGTGATGGCAAAAGCCAACAATGACCAGAAGGGTGATGTCAAGTCACATGGGGGCATGGGGACTGCATACTGAAATATCTATGAGACTTGCCATCACTTAAACACAAACACAGACCAGAGATGTACATACAAAAATGAACAACTGTATTGTGGGGAGACTAGGATCAGCTGTTACCTGGTGTAGATAAGTAAAAATGTGGCTAACAGATGTCAGGCTGGTTATTCAGTGTTGCTAACTGTTAGGTGTCTCAGGGACAAATGTTCACAACAAATATTTGAAGAAGCAAAGACAATATTAATCTACACTGAACATCCTGAAGTGATGTGTAGTGAAGTGAAGTGTAACAATGTTAAGACACTAAGGATTACACAGTGTTAGAGATTCCTCAGCTGGATTTGCAACTGAGTGTTATAACATTACACAATTTTAGGATTCTGCCAGCTAGACCTGTCATAATGTTACACAGTCTTTAGACTGGTCAGTTCGATATTAGAACCTCCACAACACATAGCATATTAATTATATCTCCAAGCGGTGATCTCCTGCTTTATTAACGCACATTATCTCAGGCCATATCAACACACTGGATTCTCCTGCTTTTAGCACAGCTGTCTCTCCTCAGGATAGCACCTTCATGTCAGCTAGTTTCACTACGTTCTTCACATGCAAACACAAGAGAAAGACACTTCATCTGTGACTTGTCACAGGTCAATACTGCTGTCACACATCACTACAGCCATCATGTCACTACATCTGTCATGTCACTACAGCCATCATATCAGTAGATCTGTCATGTCACCAGCTGTCTCGAGTCACTACATTTGTCACATTACTACACCTGTCAGGTCACTACATCTGTCATTTTACTACTGCTGTCTGAAGTCACTATGGCTGTCTCACGTCACAACAGCTGTTACATCACTACAGTTGATGAAGGCGCAGCTACACACATCGAGGTGATAATGTACATGTTCAGGGTATATACATGGTTATATACAGGGTATGTACAGGGGCATACTATGTACACTTGGCCACTGTCCACCATGGTCACCATCACACAATAAATTAACACACTGAAGTAGCAAGCAGAAGGTCCTCGTGGCAGAACACATTATCAGGAGAAGCTGGAGCATTGTCCTCCAAGACATCAGGGATTTTTAAACAGCACAACACATGCACTATAACACCACTTGACCATTTGTGTACTAGGTAAAGCCGGCAGCCAATCTGCCAAAGAATGTGTCTATCCACATTAACTGAGGACCACAGTTCCCACACTCTGCCTTATCTGTACATACAGCAGTCTACTGCAGAGGCTGGCAATGTCATTCCATCGCTTAAGGCAATAATCAGCAGAGACACACAGTAACACACAAGTGTCCCTCAAAATAGAGTCACCATGTCAACAGGTGTCACACAGGAAATGAAGTATGTCACAAGTACCAGAGTCACAACTTCACACAGTTGTCACCATACATGGTCTTTTGTTGTCATCCTCTACACTGTTTTCATCCATCTTCATTGAGTTATTCAGATATGACTGCCTTCGTCTTGCTAACAACATTTCAGTTTTGGTTGCATGTTTAGAACCCAGAGTTGGAAGACCTGATCGTTTGTTGTCTGTGATCACGATATCAGTTGTGACCTCTGACCTGTTGTTCTGGACCACTGGTTGTTGTTCTGGTTTGGGGGCAGCTGGTGGGCTGTAGTTAAATGGGGGAACTATTGCCGAGGGGCTGGTGCGAGACTCCTGCCAGAGAGTTCCTGCCTTGGGGTTTGCCAGCAGATTGCGACAGTTCTCTGTCAATTTGGCATCATCCTTGCTCTTCTTGTCCTTCCCCTGTTTCTGAGAACCAAAGATTTTGCTAAGGCCTTGTTTCTTTCCAAACAGCGTTGACTTGATGCTTTGAGCAACAGATTTCCCTTCTTTCTTCGAGTTTTTGGATTTTGATTTTCCATCCTTCTTGCTGTCTCGCTTGACCCAAATCTGCGGTTCCCCTGTTGGGGCTGAGGTCATCTCATCAGGGTATCTCCGCCACACGTTCCCCGGCACGCTGTCATCACAGGATTGGTTGACAATAGTAGACAAGGAGCTGGGCACAGACCGACATGTTTCGTCTGCATTGGGGAGAGTAAGAGATCCTTCTGCTCGCTTCTTCTTCCAAGTTCCACTGTTGACAGGCAGGGAATGCATGGAGATGTCGTCAAGGGAGTCAACTGAGCAGGAGAGGCTAGACATGCAACTGTTGTCATACAGGAGGGTGGTGTCTGATTTGTCATTGATACCATTGACAGCCACAAGGATGCTATCAGTTGTCTCGCAGTTATTCAGCTGGGTTAGAGATGGACTTTCCTGGAAGGCCGTGTTTAAATCACATTCAAGGTCCTCAACATCCACAACATCAGAGGAAGGGACACTGCCAACGTCCAGGTCAGCAGTGATCTTGTCATATGTGCTACTTTTAGTTATACCCTCTTTAGGAACTGGTTCAGTAGCAAGAGAGTCTGTTCGTTTGGGTGGTGGTGGCTTGTTGGTTCTTGGTTTGCCACTGGGTGCTGGGAGGTTGCTGGGCTTTGGAGGGGAACGCTTGGTCTTAGCTGCTGCTGCAGAAACAGGAAGTCTGGAAGCTGTTGCTGGTGGTGGAGAGTCTCCATCCTCTTTCTTCCAAAGAGTTGCAATCTTACTTGGCACCTGCTTCTTGCCACCTACCGGTGGCTTTTTGTCAGAAGTGGGTGTGGCAACCTTCTTGTCTCCACCTGCTGAGAATGTCTTGTTAGGCGATGCTCCCTCACTCTTCCTCCCTCCAACACTGGTGTTAGATGGACGTCGTCCAACAGGGGTTGTAGGTCTTGAATTAGTTTTCAAACTTGCATTACTGTCAGACTTCTTAAGTTCTGACTTGCTCTCCAGTCTTTTTAGGTTGGAGGCTGAACCGCCACGGTTGAGGGAGCTTCCACTGCTGGTTTTGCAGAGGCTGGACCCACTCTGGGTTTTGGTGAGGCTTGTTCCACTGCTGGTCTTGCGCAGGTTGCCGCCACTCCCTGACTTATTCAAATTACTCTTGCTGTTACTTCTTGGAGGAGTAGTCTGCCCCTGGACTGGACGAGCAAGGTTAGATGGCTTCTTACCAGCCAAAGAAGTATTTGCAGGTCTTTTCACTGAGCATGACCCCTCATTTCCATTTCTTTGCATCTGAATTTGTTTGTACCGTGCATCATAACCATTTTCTTGTGGGTTGTCTACCATGAAGTTGAAACTATCCAGTGCTTTACTCCAAGCCTCGTTTTGGCTTCCTCCAGAATTCCTATTGGAACCTCCAGAATTACGCTGATTTTGGGGTTGAGAGGCTTTCTTTTCTCTTATCTTCACTGATTCGGAGTTGGTCTTGTTGGCATTGTGGTCCATATCTATAGTAGGTGCACTCACAGATGCTGTGTCCTTAGTGAAAGTCCCTTGTTTGATGAGAGGTTTGGGTCGGTCAGTCTTAGTCTTGGCTGTATTGTCTTTAGTTGACTGTATCTTCGATTGGGGACTGGTTTTAGCCAGCGGTGACCTTGGAATGCTGGATGATGAGTTGCTCCTGTTAGCTGCTGCTGGGCTGCGAGACTGACGTCTGTTAGCAGCAGTTTTGTTGGGTGTGCTACTGGCACTTGGACCCTGGGTCTGAGATCGAGGAGACACTTTCTTCAACCCTGTAGTCTGGTTCTGAGGCTTGGCAGCTGTAGACCTGCTGGTGGTGACAGGGCGTGCACTGTGGGTGCTTACTTCTGATCTGGTTGTTGATGTTGATCTAACCGATGATGTAGACGACCTGCTGCTGTTGGTGTACAGAGGTTTTCTGCGTCCTCTCACAGCTGCTGTGTTCGCCTTGGGCGGTGTTCGGTTCATGTTCTCTTTGTCAGGTTTCACTATTTTTGGCCGTTTCTGTGATGCTACTGATCCCTCTGTCTGTGAGATGGTGGATCCTGAGTACTCACTGACTTTCTCCGACGTGTTGGACCATGACACAGACACCTCCGATGCCGTGTCCGAGGTGTAGTCATTAGACACAAGTGACATCGTCTCGTTCTCAATAAACATGTCATCATCACAGACACTACCTGACATCTGGTTGGTGGATAGTTCAGACACAATCAAGCTGGCATTTTCTTCAAGTAACAAAATATCTTCAGGTGAGATTTCTTCTTCAAATGAGCTGGAGGTGTCTCGGTTGCTCACAATTGTCTCATCAGCCAGGACGTTTCTGACAACTGTAGTGTCGGCTTCATTCCCTGACACCTCAGAGTCATCAATGATTCCGTCATCTTCTGTGTTGGGATCCTGTGGGAAGGAGGTGTCCATTACATCATCACAGCTGCCCTGGGACTGGGTCAGAGCCATCTTCATGATGAAACTGTCATTTAGATGGGACTTCTCACTGTCAATCTTCTCTGTCATGGAGTCAGTGACTGCCGAGTCACAGCTCGCCGTGAGCAGTTTCTCCCGCAATGCCCTCGCCTCCTCCAGCATGCGGTTATCATATGATACAGTCGTCTCCTCCACCGTGTCAGCAGACCCACGAAAGGGCCGGTTCATTTTGGCAATTTCACTGTTAGAACTGTCTTTCTTGGCCTTGATGAAGTATTCGCTGTCCTGTGAGTGGGACCGCTTCCAGCCAAAGCGAGAGTTGTGTTGTGAGGACTGAGTGTGCCAGGAATTGGCTAGAGATTCCTGAGTGCTGGAGGATTGAGACACCCGCTGTATTTCCCCAGCATCAGAGCAGCTATAGGACATAGTCTTGCTGCCAGGCTTCTTGAACACACCCTCATCAATGGAGTCATCAGACCTTATCTCCAAGGACGTACTCTTGGACAACTTCTTGTCACTCTTACCTTTACCCCCAATTGATCGTCTAAACTTCTCCTCCCCACGACTGATCCGACTTTTTGGCATAGCTGAACTGATACACTCATCCAGTAGCGCCTGTTCCGATGGTGTAGGATCAAAGGCTGTAGATTCAATGCTGAGCTCACTAAGAGAGCTGTTCCGAGAAAACACAGTTGGAGTGTCCTCCACCTTGAAAGGCACACGCTGGTCTGTGATCACAGTGGTGTCTGATGTAGGTTTGTTGGGCTCAGGGCTATGTAGAGAACTCAGTGAGGAGTTTCTAGAGAAGCACATGGGAGTGTCTTCCATTGCATATCGCTTACAGTTATCCTCACTGTCCTTGGTGTGGTCAACGATGACACTGCTTTCTTCACTGGACTGCCCCACAACATGTCTCTCTTTGGGGATGGAGCTGGAGCTGGAGCTGACTGTGTCAGACACCTCGTCATGCTTTTCCACCAAGCCCTGCAGGTCTCCGCTTAGCATGCTCAGCTCACTCAGGGAATCATTGCGTGAGAATATGAGAGGCGTGCCTTCTACCTGATACACTTGTGGAGAGTCCACTGAGTCACCTCCATAGAACACAGAGTCATCTATCTGCCCTTGACTAGCCGAAGTCATGTTGGAAATCTTATGAGTGTCGGACACCCTGAACCTGGCTGTATCATCCACAGAATCAATAGTCAGATCGCTGAGTGACGTTGCATTCGAAAAGTTGAGAGGAGTCCCCTCAACAGCATAAGACTTCACGGTATCGGCCACTTCACAGGACTTGGACGTCACTTGTGGTTGGGTAGCAACACTTGATGTTCTCTGTGGTTGGAAAGTAGCTGGAGCACCAAGCAACTGTCGGACTGGAGCAACTTGAGCTGCTGGGATCTTAGAAGATGAAGAAGGTGGTGAATATTTGATGTGTGGGACAATTTGGGATGCTGGTTTGCGGTTGCTATCTTCTGCACCTTCTGCTTGACGGTCCATGTCTAAACGTCGGGCTACTTTACTTTTTGGCATGGCTGCTTGAATGACCTGTGACACAAGCAGCTCCTCAGTCTCCTCACAGAGTGAGCTGTTGTCAGATGTGATGTCAGAGGTTACGTCCTCCACTGCGGGGGCTGGAGACTGCTTTATGGAAGTATCGTCAAATGACAGCGAACTCAGATCACTCACTGAATTAGCATTGGAGAAGTTAAGAGGTGTTCCCTCTGTGGCGTACGTCTTGACTGTATCTGAGTTGAAGTCTGGGGAGTAACTGTCCATGTCTACATGACTAAGCTGTCTGGGGGTAGACTGTTGCTGGGCGTCGCTCACATACTGAAGCTGATGTGGTGTGGAGACAGCTGGCACAACAGGAGCTTTGTTCGGTGTGAGTTGAGGACGAGCTTGAGGCCCAACAGAGCGGGGACCTCCTGTCTGGATGGTCTGTGGAAGGCGGTTGTTTTGAGTACCTCTAGGTGTTTGAGGTCCCCGATTTGGTCCCCCACGGGGAGTCTGTGGTGATCTGGTAGCAGTTTGAGCTAAATGTGATGTTAGTGATGATTTAGTTGTGCTCTGAGCTATACGGGAACCAGACTTCCTGTCTTCAAATTTACTGGGTGTCAGTGGAACAGTCTTACCCGGAGGGCTTAACTTCCCGCCAGGAGATTTTGGATCTTTACGAGGGAGTTTGTTGACAGCTGTGGGGGATTTGGAAGCTTGAGCTGTGATATTTGTCACTTTCGTTGGAAGTTTGGATTTAGTGGCTGACCCAAGGTTATCAATCTTTGGCACACCAGTCTTCTTCTTGATTGCATTGTCTGAGGAGCTTTTCCTCATCTTACGGCTTGAGTTATTTGGCACTGGCATAGCGGAATTGATGCACTGAGCTAAGATGTCCTCTTCTCCTTCAGACACCTCCGACATGGAAGAATTCTCTTCATTCAAGTGGTTGGAAGCCTTGGTGTCTTCAGATGTACTGTCATCCTGGTTGAGGTCGGTCTTCTTTCCTACAGCCTCATCATCGATTGTCAGAGCACTGAGCATGCTATGTGTGTCAGACATAGTGGGTGGTGTGCCTTCGTCTGCATACACCACCGGTGCTTCCATTTTGCTGACCACAGACAGGTTGTCTGCAGCTATCAGGGCTGCAAGGCTGGACACAGGTTGGGCAACATCTGAATCACAGACAATTGCCTCTGTGAAGTCTTCTGGTTTTTGCTCCAAGCCTGCCTTTTCATCCTGGGGTTCTGGTTTGGGACTTGTAGGCATTGTTTCACTTGGAGAGTCAGGGAGTTCACTGGGAGACACAACCTCACTCGCCCGCCGACTGTACTCACTGATGACTGAGCTGTGCACAGACTGAGTATCAAAACTACTGAGAGACCCCAGCGAGCTGCAGCGGGAAAACATGAGTGGAGTCTCCTCTACGTGGTGGTGATCATCAAACGTAACTGTTTTGTGCTCCTTCTCCACCACTTCTGCTGTTCCCGGTGTGGTTGATCCAGCTGTGCCAGGAGTTGCAGATCCAGTTGTTCCAGGCGTGGCAGATGAAACTGCCCCAGATGTCTTGATTGTCTTTCTGGCCTCAGAGTTCTCAATCACTGATGCAGACATTGCCTCTCCCTTCTCTGATTCCTCTATGCTGGAAAGGACAAGGTGATGGCGGCCACCATGGGACTCCGGCAGATCTCGAGCTTCACTGCTGTGCAGACTGCTGAGAGAACTGACCCTGGAGAAGCAGACTGGTGTCCCTTCCTCGCAGTATGTCTTGGGTTGGTCTATGGGCACATCTCTTGACGTTGGGGAATGAAATGACTGCTCCAGTATCCCATCTGCAGCGTCCCCGCCGTCAGGGTTGGCACTGCTGGTGTCTCCTGCCACCACAGTCGACCCTGTCTCAGCAGGGTTAGACACACAATTTGTCTCTTCAAAAGTGTTGCTGTAGTCCTTTGTTTCATCCTCTGCCTCTTCACACTCTTTCTTAGGCTCTGCTTCCTCCTTGTATTGAATCTTGCCTGTGAGATCTGTGAGTGACGTAGCTGTGGACAGGTAGGGTGTCCCTTCCGTGCAGAACGTCTTGACCTGGTCATCTGTGAAGAAACTAGGCATGTACTCGTCAAGTCTCTCATTGGTCCTGCGTGCTTCCTCCAGTTTGCAATCGGCACAGTGCGGGTCAGATTCCTCATATGGTGGGCTTGAATCTGTCTCAGCCTCCTGATATCGTACATTGTTTTCAGGAGGGTGATATCGTTGACTGGGATCTGCTTCTTGATATCGACCATTGTTTTCAGGCTGGTGATATCGTTGGCTGGGATCTGCCTCTTGATATCGACTATTGTTTTCAGGCTGGTGATATCGTTGACTGGGATCTGCTTCTTGATACCGACCATTGTTTTCAGCCTGGTGATACCGTTGACTGGGGTCTGCCTCCTGATATCTTACACTGTAGTTAATTGGCTGGTCCTGGAAAGTTTCCTCTACATTCTCCGCATATCTGAGACTGAAGTTGGTGGGCTGATCATCCATGTCAATGTCAGTCTCTGCATATGCTCCATACTGGGTGGGGATGCCCTGATGTGCTCCAACATTGCGGTGACGAGGCTCGTAAACATTGCGGGTATTGTTGGGAGCTGGGAATCGGTTGTGCACCATGTTTGGCATAGCTCTTGGTACCATTGTGGAGCCAACGAAATTTCCAACTTTGACCTGAGGTCGATTATTAAGCTGGTCACGACTACTGCCAGCTCCAACATCCTGATATTTTAGGCTGTAGTTGATTGGCTGTTCATCCCCCTCGGCCCCTGTATCACCCACGTCGACATTGTTCCTCTTGGGACCGACATACATTTCCTTTGCATTCGGAAGGTAGTTGAAAGGCTTCTTACCAAATTGTTCAATGAGACTTCTTTGAGGACCATTGAAGTTACCTGCCTTGATCTGAGCCGACTGGTATGCCAGAGCACGAACATTGCGAGGACTTTGTTGGGATTCAGGTTCCGCTGTTGAGTTGGCTGGTAGACCAGCATGCATTGCAACTTCCTGCATCACCTGCAGTATACGACTGTTTGGTGCTCCGCCCACTCTGGTTCTGTCCACAGCACCACCATCTGAGTTGAACCTGTGCAGTCCACCATCTCGCTTCCTCTCCAGGCTGCCAGCCTGACGTTCATGCAGTAGACGTGAACTCTTGGCCAGCATGGTGTGAGCCCGTGACCGGTCATGGGAGATATCAGAGTGTGTGCTTCCAACGCTGTCTTGACTGCCAGACCGTGCAACCCGCTGCGGAGAGCGCAGTTTACCATCCACTCCTGCACTGTCAGTACTTCCCGACCTTGGGAACATGTGACCGCGCATCATCGGCCTGCGAGGTTCTGTGTCAGCGACTGGGAAAACCACCACGTTGTCACCAGAGTAGCGGCGTGTGTAGGTGTTTTCCTTCTTGGTCTCAGTTGGACTGTTTCTTGGACTCTCAACATTCTCACAGGTCTCTGCCAGGTTTTCATCCAACTCTTGTTCTAACGCTCGGACTTTCCTGGCATGAAGTCCTGGACGGTTGGATCCCGAGATCCTGTCAAGATCCAGATTCTTCATAGCTGGTCGTGCTGATAAGAGATTCTTGAGAGCAGCAGCACTTCCCATGGATATCATCTTGTGCTTGGAGTGAACCAAGTTCCTCAGCATGCTGACAGCACCCATCTCCCACAAGGCTTGCTGGTCCTCCTGGCATCGGGCAGACAGGTTCCACAGGGTCCCACACGCATTACTCACAATCGTCAGACTTGTTGAGCGCAGATGCTTGAGCAAGAGCTGTAGGCAACTGTGTTGCCGTAACACCTTGCGGTAGTCCTCCCTCACAGCAATGTGGCTGGACACGTTGCGCAGGATTCCACCACCATTCTCTATGATGGCCAGAGTTTTCGAAGGGCTCTTGTAGGTGAGCATGCTGACCAGGAACTCCAGTGCTCCTGACACAGCGCAGATGTCTGCCTTGTTCTCAGTGCAGTGAGCAGACAGGTTCCACAAGGCACTTAGAATACTCTTGAGAGTGGACTCCTTCTTCACTTGCATAGCTGCTGCCATCAGCGTGGTGACAGCGTTCACCTCACGCAGAGTCTTCTTACTGGCAAGGTCAGCACGCCAGGACAAATTACGCAGCACACTGGCGGCTACCTGACACAGGTCTTCATTGGGCGAGCCAAGTTGGGCCACTAGGCCCTCCATTGCACCCTTCATGGAGCAGAGCAATGCCTTGTTGGTACCATCACCAAATGTCAGGTTGGTCAAGGCCATACATGCATACCGTCTCATCGTGATGTTGTACTGCTCAGTGGTGGGGCCGTGGGCATCATGATCCACCTCCAGCAACTCTGCTATAGCCTGCAGACCACCTGAAATAAAGACAGTCAATATATCGAACCATCTGGGGTACAGAATACTGTAAGACTATCTAGAATATACAAGAAGACTATCTGAAAAGTTTAGTTATGCCACACAGGAAGTACAGAGAGATCCTCTGGAATGTCACATTGGACCATCTAGACTGCATATTTGGGCAATACAGAATGCATATTTAGGCCATACAGAAAGTACATTTGGACCATCTGAAATGTACAGTTTGACCCATCTGAAGTGTACAGTCAGACCAACAAAGTACAGATAGATCATCGTGAGTATGGTTTTGTGCCTCTTTCAGCAACAGTTCAGCAATATCACGGTGGGGAACACCAGAAATGGGTTTCACACATTTTACCCACGTGTGGAATCTAGCTTGTCAAGTGGACGCTTTTCACCCAAAAGCTACTTCACCAGCCCAGATCATCTAGAAAATCTAGATGGACAAGCCACAATGTACAGTTAGGCCATCTAGACAATGCAGCGGACCATGTGCATAGCACACTAAGACAATGCAATGACCTTACCCAGAGTGCAGATAGCATGGCGGTGCTCCTCATCAAAGGACAGTTTCATGAGAGCAGCTATGGCCGGGCCAGGATGGTGGTCTATGTCGGAGGCTCGAGCTGCTGCAACAGGAAAGGATGCATTGAAATGTCTACCCACAAGGTCACGTCTACAAACAGGAGAATGGCTACCGACAGGATCTCTTCTAGGATGAACAGGATGTCCCAACACAAGTGGCCCATCTCCCAACACAAGTGGCCCATCTCCCAACACAAGTGGCCCATCTCCTATTACAAGTAACTATAGCCTACCTCCACTACCTGGCTTGTTGTTTTTTGGTTCGTCTTCCTCTTCAGAGTTGTCTCCCCTTAATTGGTCACAGTGAGCTCGTATTTGTTCCAGAAGTCTAAGCACACGGGCTTCTCGCCGTCCTCGCTTATCATCTGGGTGAGAATGTACAATGTTGTGCAAAGCTGCAGATGCACGTGCTCGGGCAGCTTTACTTCCTCTTGTGTTGCCGAGTAACCCAGAATCCTTGTCACTCCCATGCAACAACTGTATCAACAATGGGAGACACCCTGGAAGCAGGAGAGAGTGAAATCAGTAACAGGAAGAACAAAATCAAACAGCTACATTAGGAGCCATAAGACAGTGATGATAACTAAAGATGTTACGAGGCTAGGGTTTCATGTTTATGCTGTCACCCCAAGTGAAACACTGTTCATTACTGATACAACTGTCACCCATGTGTCCTGATACAACTGTCACCCATGTGTCCAACAGCTATACAGCTAGACCCACCTGACTGTCTCATGGATTACAGGCAAACTGTAGTGCAAATGGGGTTATGAATATGACCAGTCTTCTTATATGCGAGTGAAGCAAGCAAAGGTTGGTAACGCACTTCCCTCGCTTTGATTTAAAAATATTTTTCATGTCAAAGTAAAACATCACCACAATCAAAGGTATATTCCTATTTCCTCACTGGGTTGTGCTCTCAGATTTCCAACCCCATGAAATATGTTTTATTCAACATTTTAAGTGCAACTCGGGGTACATCAGACCGTTTTCGCCTCCATTACCCCTGCCAACTTGCGGTTCAATGGAGTGAAGGAACAGGTTATCATTCTGTATGGAATACATAGAGATTTAACTCCCATGCGTCATACGCCCACTACGCTAGAAGTGTAGTTATTGTAGAATGAATGTTACAAAAAGACTAACAATAACGACAGTTAACACAAATAAACTCCAACAGGTTCATAATAAAACGAAGCAATATGGTATTTCTTTTTAAGTTCTGCTCATTCTTGTTCCTTCACTCCGTTGAACCAGAAGCTGACAGGGGTGATAGAGGCGAAGAATGATACATCCTACTGTCTCATGGCTATACAGCTGACACAAACTACTATCTCATGGCTATACAGCTGACACAAACTACTGTCTCATGGCTATACAGCTGACACAAACTACTATCTCATGGCTATACAGCTGACACAAACTACTGTCTCATGGCTATACAGCTGACACAAACTACTATCTCATGGCTATACAGCTGACACAAACTACTATCTCATGGCTATACAACTGACACAAACTACTGTCTCATGGCTATACAGCTTGACTCACCTGACTGTCTCATGGTTATACAGCTAGATCTACCCTACTGTCTCATGGCTACACAGTTACACTCACCTGACTGTCTCATGGCTATACAGCTAGACTCACCTGACTGTCTCATGGCTATAAAGCTAGACTCACCTGACTGTCTCATGGTTATACAGCTAGATCTACCCTACTGTCTCATGGCTATACAGCTAGACTCACCTGACTGTCTCATGGCTATACAGCTAGACTCACCTGACTGTCTCATGGTTATACAGCTAGACCTACCCTACTGTCTCATGGCTATACAGCTAGACTCACCTGACTGTCTCATGGCTATACAGCTAGACTCACCTGACTGTCTCATGGCTATACAGCTTGACTCACCTGACTGTCTCATGGTTATACAGCTAGATCTACCCTACTGTCTCATGGCTACACAGTTACACTCACCTGACTGTCTCATGGCTATACAGCTAGACTCACCTGACTGTCTCATGGCTATAAAGCTAGACTCACCTGACTGTCTCATGGTTATACAGCTAGATCTACCCTACTGTCTCATGGCTATACAGCTAGACTCACCTGACTGTCTCATGGCTATACAGCTAGACTCACCTGACTGTCTCATGGTTATACAGCTAGACCTACCCTACTGTCTCATGGCTATACAGCTAGACTTACCTGACTGTCTCATGGCTATACAGCTAAACCTACCCTACTGTCTCATGGCTATACAGCTAGACTCACCTGACTGTCTCATGGTTATACAGCTAGACCTACCCTACTATCTCATGGCTATACAGCTGTTCTGAGAACTGGACATTGCCCGCAGGGTAGGACTCATATCATCCTTGTCATGCGTGCTTATACAGCTAGACTCACCTGTTTCATGGCTATAAAGCTTTACTCATCTGTCTCATGGCTATGCAGCTAAACTCACCCGACTGTCTCAAGGCTATACAGTTAAGACTCACCTGACTGTCTCATGGCTATACAGCTGTCCTGAGAACTGGACATTGCCAGGAGGGTACGACTCATATCATCCTTGTCATGTGTGCCTAGCATCGACAGTAGTGAGTACACCATCTCCACCTGGTGGCACAAACAAACACATGTGACACTCAAGAAGTGACGCTAATGAAGGTTACATACACAAGATGATGTTTACAGAGCAGTGTTCATGATGGTGTTCCAAAGTAACAGGACAATGGGTCCTGTAATTTTCAGATGTCTGTATGACCCACTGAAAATCTACAGGACCCACAGAATAAAGCTTAACAAACATTTCAGATGTAACATTTCTTATAATTGGCATTGAAATTATTAACATTATATGATAACAAACATAAGATTTCTGAACAGCAAACAAGTGCAATATGCCGCAAATAACAACTTCACACAAAGACACTGTGAAATATTCAGTCAGACACTGGGACTGGCAGGTTGGTGATTTCTATCTGACCGCTGATGAATCTGCCAGATTTGTCAGAGGGTCAGATGCTATTCGTGAACACTGCAGAGGTGATAGGGTGACAACCTGACATGAAAGTGATGTGACTTAGATTGGTGTCATGCAGACATGTCTATGTTGAGGAAGTGATGTTTACCTTGGTGCCAAGTCTATGTTGAGGAAGTGATGTTTACCTTGGTGCCAAGTCTATGTTGAGGATGTGATGTTTACCTTGGTGTCAAGTCTATGTTGAGGATGTGATGTTTACCTTGGTGCCAAGTCTATGTTGAGGATGTGATGTTTACCTTGGTGTCAAGTCTATGTTGAGGGTGTGATGTATACCTTGGTGTCAAGTCTATGTTGAGGGTGTGATGTTTACCTTGGTGTCAAGTCTATGTTGAGGATGTGATGTATACCTTGGTGTCAAGTCTATGTTGAGGGTGTGATGTTTACCTTGGTACCAAGTCTATGTTGAGGATGTGATGTTTACCTTGGTACCAAGTCTATGTTGAGGGTGTGATGTTTACCATGGTGCCAAGTCTATGTTGAGGATGTGATGTTTACCTTGGTGTTAAGTCTATGTTGAGGGTGTGATGTTTACCCTGGTGTCAAGTCTATGTTGAGGATGTGATGTTTACCTTGGTGTCAAGTCTATGTTGAGGGTGTGATGTTTACCTTGGTGTCAAGTCTATGTTGAGGGTGTGATGTTTACCATGGTGTCAAGTCTATGTTGAGGATGTGATGTTTACCTTGGTGCCAAGTCTATGTTGAGGGTGTGATGTTTACCTTGGTGTCAAGTCTATGTTGAGGATGTGATGTTTACCATGGTGTCAAGTCTATGTTGAGGATGTGATGTTTACCTTGGTACCAAGTCTATGTTGAGGATGTGATGTTTACCTTGGTGTCAAGTCTATGTTGAGGATGTGATCTCTACCTTGGTGCCAAGTCTATGTTGAGGATGTGATGTTTACCTTGGTGCCAAGTCTATGTTGAGGATGTGATGTTTACCATGGTGTCAAGTCTATGTTGAGGATGTGATGTTTACCTTGGTGTCAAGTCTATGTTGAGGATGTGATGTTTACCATGGTGCCAAGTCTATGTTGAGGATGTGATGTTTACCATGGTGCCAAGTCTATGTTGAGGATGTGATGTTTACCTTGGTGCCAAGTCTATGTTGAGGATGTGATGTTTACCATGGTGCCAAGTCTATGTTGAGGATGTGATGTTTCCCTTGGTACCAAGTCTATGTTGAGGATGTGATGTTTACCTTGGTACCAAGTCTATGTTGAGGATGTGATCTCTACCTTGGTGCCAAGTCTATGTTGAGGATGTGATGTTTACCTTGGTGCCAAGTCTATGTTGAGGATGTGATGTTTACCATGGTGTTAAGTCTATGTTGAGGATGTGATGTTTACCTTGGTGCCAAGTCTATGTTGAGGATGTGATGTTTACCATGGTGTCAAGTCTATGTTGAGGATGTGATGTTTACCATGGTGCCAAGTCTATGTTGAGGAAGTGATGTTTACCATGGTGTCAAGTCTATGTTGAGGAAGTGATGTTTACCTTGGTGCCAAGTCTATGTTGAGGATGTGATGTTTACCTTGGTGCCAAGTCTATGTTGAGGAAGTGATGTTTACCTTGGTGCCAAGTCTATGTTGAGGATGTGATGTTTACCATGGTGTCAAGTCTATGTTGAGGATGTGATGTTTACCTTGGTACCAAGTCTATGTTGAGGATGTGATGTTTACCTTGGTACCAAGTCTATGTTGAGGATGTGATGTTTACCTTGGTGCCAAGTCTATGTTGAGGAAGTGATGTTTACCTTGGTGCCAAGTCTATGTTGAGGATGTGATGTTTACCTTGGTGCCAAGTCTATGTTGAGGATGTGATGTTTACCTTGCTGCCAAGTCTATGTTGAGGATGTGATGTTTACCTTGGTGTCAAGTCTATGTTGAGGATGTGATGTTTACCTTGGTGTCAAGTCTATGTTGAGGATGTGATGTTTACCTTGGTACCAAGTCTATGTTGAGGAAGTGATGTTTACCTTGGTGTCAAGTCTATGTTGAGGATGTGATGTTTTCCATGGTGCCAAGTCTATGTTGAGGGTGTGATGTTTACCTTGGTGCCAAGTCTATGTTGAGGGTGTGATGTTTACCTTGGTGTCAAGTCTATGTTGAGGATGTGATGTTTACCTTGGTACCAAGTCTATGTTGAGGGTGTGATGTATACCTTAGTGCCAAGTCTATGTTGAGGATGTGATGTTTACCATGGTGCCAAGTCTATGTTGAGGATGTGATGTTTACCTTGGTGTCAAGTCTATGTTGAGGATGTGATGTTTACCTTGGTGCCAAGTCTATGTTGAGGGTGTGATGTTTACCTTGGTGTCAAGTCTATGTTGAGGATGTGACGTTTACCATGGTGTCAAGTCTATGTTGTGGGTGTGATGTTTACCATGGTGTCAAGTCTATGTTGAGGATGTGATGTTTACCTTGGTGCCAAGTCTATGTTGAGGGTGTGATGTTTACCTTGGTGCCAAGTCTATGTTGAGGGTGTGATGTTTACCTTGGTGTCAAGTCTATGTTGAGGGTGTGATGTTTACCATGGTGTCAAGTCTATGTTGAGGGTGTGATGTTTACCTTGGTGTCAAGTCTATGTTGAGGATGTGAAGTTTACCATGGTGTCAAGTCTATGTTGTGGGTGTGATGTTTACCTTCGTGTCAAGTCTATGTTGAGGATGTGATGTTTACCTTGGTACCAAGTCTATGTTGAGGGTGTGATGTTTACCTTGGTGCCTAGTCTATGTTGAGGGTGTGATGTTTACCTTGGTGTCAAGTCTATGTTGAGGATGTGATGTTTACCTTGGTACCAAGTCTATGTTGAGGGTGTGATGTATACCTTAGTGCCAAGTCTATGTTGAGGATGTGATGTTTACCATGGTGCCAAGTCTATGTTGAGGATGTGATGTTTACCTTGGTGTCAAGTCTATGTTGAGGATGTGATGTTTACCTTGGTGCCAAGTCTATGTTGAGGGTGTGATGTTTACCTTGGTGTCAAGTCTATGTTGAGGATGTGACGTTTACCATGGTGTCAAGTCTATGTTGTGGGTGTGATGTTTACCATGGTGTCAAGTCTATGTTGAGGATGTGATGTTTACCTTGGTGCCAAGTCTATGTTGAGGGTGTGATGTTTACCTTGGTGCCAAGTCTATGTTGAGGGTGTGATGTTTACCTTGGTGTCAAGTCTATGTTGAGGGTGTGATGTTTACCATGGTGTCAAGTCTATGTTGAGGGTGTGATGTTTACCTTGGTGTCAAGTCTATGTTGAGGATGTGAAGTTTACCATGGTGTCAAGTCTATGTTGTGGGTGTGATGTTTACCTTCGTGTCAAGTCTATGTTGAGGATGTGATGTTTACCTTGGTACCAAGTCTATGTTGAGGGTGTGATGTTTACCTTGGTGCCTAGTCTATGTTGAGGGTGTGATGTTTACCTTGGTGCCAAGTCTATGTTGAGGATGTGATGTTTACCTTGGTACCAAGTCTATGTGGAGGGTGTGATGTTTACCTTAGTGCCAAGTCTATGTTGAGGATGTGATGTTTACCATGGTCCCAAGTCTATGTTGGGAATATGAAGTTTACCTCGGTGCCTAGTCTATGTTGAGGATGTGATATTTACCTTGGTGTCAAGTCTATGTTGAGGGTGTGATGTTTACCATGGTGCGAAGTCTATGTTGAGGATGTGATGTTTACCTTGGTGTCAAGTCTATGTTGAGAATATGAAGTTTACCATGGTGCCTAGTCTATGTTGAGGATGTGATGTTTACCTTGGTGCCAAGTCTATGTTGAGGGTGTGATGTTTACCTTGGTGTCAAGTCTATGTTGAGGATGTGATGTTTACCTTGGTACCAAGTCTATGTTGAGGGTGTGATGTATACCTTAGTGCCAAGTCTATGTTGAGGATGTGATGTTTACCATGGTGCCAAGTCTATGTTGAGGATGTGATGTTTACCTTGGTGTCAAGTCTATGTTGAGGATGTGATGTTTACCTTGGTGCCAAGTCTATGTTGAGGGTGTGATGTTTACCTTGGTGTCAAGTCTATGTTGAGGATGTGACGTTTACCATGGTGTCAAGTCTATGTTGTGGGTGTGATGTTTACCATGGTGTCAAGTCTATGTTGAGGATGTGATGTTTACCTTGGTGCCAAGTCTATGTTGAGGGTGTGATGTTTACCTTGGTGCCAAGTCTATGTTGAGGGTGTGATGTTTACCTTGGTGTCAAGTCTATGTTGAGGGTGTGATGTTTACCATGGTGTCAAGTCTATGTTGAGGGTGTGATGTTTACCTTGGTGTCAAGTCTATGTTGAGGATGTGAAGTTTACCATGGTGTCAAGTCAATGTTGTGGGTGTGATGTTTACCTTCGTGTCAAGTCTATGTTGAGGATGTGATGTTTACCTTGGTACCAAGTCTATGTTGAGGGTGTGATGTTTACCTTGGTGCCTAGTCTATGTTGAGGGTGTGATGTTTACCTTGGTGCCAAGTCTATGTTGAGGATGTGATGTTTACCTTGGTACCAAGTCTATGTGGAGGGTGTGATGTTTACCTTAGTGCCAAGTCTATGTTGAGGATGTGATGTTTACCATGGTGCCAAGTCTATGTTGGGAATATGAAGTTTACCTCGGTGCCTAGTCTATGTTGAGGATGTGATATTTACCTTGGTGTCAAGTCTATGTTGAGGGTGTGATGTTTACCATGGTGCGAAGTCTATGTTGAGGATGTGATGTTTACCTTGGTGTCAAGTCTATGTTGAGAATATGAAGTTTACCATGGTGCCTAGTCTATGTTGAGGATGTGATGTTTACCTTGGTGCCAAGTCTATGTTGAGAATATGAAGTTTACCATGGTGCCTAGTCTATGTTGAGGATGTGATATTTACCTTGGTGCCAAGTCTATGTTGAGGGTGTGATGTTTACCTTGGTGCCAAGTCTATGTTGGGAATATGAAGTCTACCTTGGTGCCAAGTCTATGTTGAGAATATGAAGTTTACCATGGTGCCTAGTCTATGTTGAGGATGTGATGTTTACCATGGTGTCAAGTCTATGTTGAGGGTGTGATGTTTACCTTGGTGCCAAGTCTATGTTGAGGATGTGATGTTTACCTTGGTGCCAAGTCTGTTGAGGATGTGATGTTTACCTTGGTGCCAAGTCTATGTTGAGGAATTGATGTTTACCATGGTGTCAAGTCTATGTTGAGGGTGTGATGTTTACCTTGGTGCCAAGTCTATGCTGAGGATGTGATGTTTACCTTGGTACCAAGTCTATGTTGAGGATGTGAAGTTTACCTTGGTGCCAAGTCTATGTTGAGGAAGTGATGTTTACCTTGGTGCCAAGTCTATGTTGAGGGTGTGATGTTTACCTTGGTGCCAAGTCTATGTTGAGGGTGTGATGTTTACCTTGGTGCCAAGTCTATGCTGAGGATGTGATGTTTACCTTGGTGCCAAGTCTATGTTGAGGATGTGATGTTTACCTTGGTGCCAAGCTGCTGATGGGGATGCTGCTCAGTCCTGTCATCACTAGGTGCAGCAGCAGAGCTGTTAGTGCTGCTGGTGTTGGTAGAGTTGAAGCTCATTACGCTTGCAAGGTCATGACCTCTGAGGTCTGGGATCACTCCCTCTTCTCCATTTGGAAGCTCTGCAAGAAAATGCGACTGACATCAGAACTAACCAAATCATTGAATAAACCCTGTATATAGACACCAGAGTGAGAATCAGATCCACATGCAGACCACTTGATACAGACCTCATACATAATCAGATCACTGAACCGACCACTGGAAACAGACCTAAGAGCCAATCAGACTCATGGACACACCCGTGGGTATAAGGAAGACAGGTGTTTCACTTACCCTTCCCTATTGGCTAAGACCCATGGTATAAGGAAGACAGGTGTTTCACTTACCCTTCCCTACTGTCTAAGAGCCATGGTATAAGGAAGACAGGTGTTTCACTTACCCTTCCCTACTGGCTAAGACCCATGGTATATGGAAGACAGGTGTTTCACTTACCCTTCCCTATTGGCTAAGACCCATGGTATATGGAAGACAGATGTTTCACTTACCCTTCCCTATTGGCTAAGACCCATGGTATAAGGAAGACAGGTGTTTCACTTACCCTTCCCTACTGTCTAAGAGCCATGGTATAAGGAAGACAGGTGTTTCACTTACCCTTCCCTACTGGCTAAGACCCATGGTATATGGAAGACAGGTGTTTCACTTACCCTTCCCTATTGGCTAAGACCCATGGTATATGGAAGAGAGATGTTTCACTTACCCTTCCCTATTGGCTAAGACCCATGGTATAAGGAAGACAAGTGTTTCACTTACCCTTCCCTATTGGCTAAGACCCATGGTATATGGAAGACAGGTGTTTCACTTACCCTTCCCTATTGGCTAAGACCCATGGTATAAGGAAGACAGGTGTTTCACTTACCCTTCCCTATTGGCTAAGACCCATGGTATATGGAAGACAGATGTTTCACTTACCTTTCCCTATTGGCTAAGGCCCATGGTATAAGGAAGACAGGTGTTTCACGTACTTTTCCCTATTGGCCACGACCCATGGTATATGGAAGACAGGTGTTTCACTTACCTTTCCCTATTGGCCACGACCCATGGTATATGGAAGACAGGTGTTTCACTCACCTTTCCCTATTGGCCACGACCCATGGTATATGGAAGACAGGTGTTTCACTTACCTGTCCCTATTGGCCACGACCCATGGTATATGGAAGACAGGTGTTTCACTTACCTTTCCCTATTGGCCACGACCCATGGTATATGGAAGACAGGTGTTTCACTTACCTTTCCCTATTGGCCACGACCCATGGTATATGGAAGACAGGTGTTTCACTTACCCTTCCCTACTGTCTAAGAGCCATGGTATAAGGAAGACAGGTGTTTCACTTACCCTTCCCTACTGGCTAAGACCCATGGTATATGGAAGACAGGTGTTTCACTTACCTTTCCCTATTGGCCACAACCCATGGTATATGGAAGACAGGTGTTTCACTTACCTTTCCCTATTGGCCACGACCCATGGTATATGGAAGACAGATGTTTCACTTACCTTTCCCTATTGGCCACGACCCATGGTATATGGAAGACAGGTGTTTCACTTACCTTTCCCTATTGACCACAACCCATGGTATATGGAAGACAGGTGTTTCACTTACCTTTCCCTATTGGCCACGACCCATGGTATATGGAAGACAGGTGTTTCACTTACCCTTCCCTATTGGCCACGACCCATGGTATATGGAAGACAGGTGTTTCACTTACCCTTCCCTATTGGCCACGACCCATGGTATATGGAAGACAGGTGTTTCACTTACCCTTCCCTATTGGCCACGACCCATGGTATATGGAAGACAGGTGTTTCACTTACCCTTCCCTATTGGCCACGACCCATGGTATATGGAAGACAGGTGTTTCACTTACCTTTCCCTATTGGCCACGACCCATGGTATATGGAAGACAGGTGTTTCACTTACCTTTCCCTATTGGCCACGACCCATGGTATATGGAAGACAAAGTGTTGTTCTGGGAGATATTGGCCTGCAGAATGTCTGGATTTTCCTGGATGATGACATCAGATGTCTGCGTTGCTATGCTGATCATCACAGACCCATGGGTTAAACCAAATACAGACTTGTCACTCGTTCGAGCATTGTCAATGCCAGGCTTTGGAACGAATATCTGAAAGAGACATTATCAGTGTAGTCAACATAGGGAAACAAACTCAATTTCTCACAATTTCAATCACCACTTACTGGCAATGCACATTAACATTTTCCGTCGACTGCATCGACATTACTTCAGCCGTGTCAGCATTACTTCAGCCGTGTCAGCATTACTTCAGCATTACTTCAGCCGTGTCAGCATTACTTCAGCCATATCAAACAAGAGTCATCAGAAGATGACATATCCCCCCACACCCTACATATTTGAAAGGACAAATCATCTGAAGGTTACTTGATGTTTTCTTAGACTAAGTTTGAATTGTTTCCATGGAAATAATGAAAAATATAAATGCCATATATCTGTCAGCAGCAAAAGGCACCACTTCAAGATGTGCCTCATATATCTGCCAAGATATGTTGAAAGATATCAAATGGTTTTTGAGTTATGCTCTGAAAACAAAGCCTATTCCACCATGTTGAGACTAAGTCCAAAACATGTCCAAGGAACCCGAGAAAATAATAAATCCCAAAAACTTGTACATAGCAAAAGGCACCACTTTAGCTTCTGAGACTAAAGTGGACGGAGGATAGACTAAAGTGGATAGATCAAAGGGTACAGAGGACACACCAAAGAGTCCTGAGAACACAGCTCACAGCTACAACATAGGACATTTTTATGACACAGGAGAGAGTTACGACACAGCTGACTGACCTCTCCACATAATGCTGTGTTGGTAGCCACGTCCTTCACACAACCAGGATTCAGACCCCGGTCCAGGCTCAACTGCTGCTGCTTCAGCAACTAAAACAATAGAGCATGTATATCTAGGTCACTGACAGGCTGTCTATATCTATGTCTGACTGAGGGGCAGTCCCTATGCATGTATATCTAGGTCACTGACAGGCTGTCTGTATGTATGTCTGACTGAGGGGCAGTCCCTATGCATGTATATCTATGTCACTGACAGGCTGTCTATATGTATGTCTGACTGAGTGGCAGTCCCTATGCATGTATATCTAGGTCACTGACAGGCTGTCTGTATGCATGTCTGACTGAGTGGCAGTCCCTATGCATGTATATCTAGGTCACTGACAGGCTGTCTTTATGTGTGTCTGACTGAGTGGCAGTCCCTATGCATGTATATCTAGGTCACTGACAGGCTGTCTTTATGTGTGTCTGACTGAGTGGCAGTCCCTATGCATGTATATCTAGGTCACTGACAGGCTGTCTATATGTATGTCTGACTGAGGGGCAGTATCTATGCACGTATATCTAGGTCACTGACAGGCTGTCTTTATGTGTGTCTGACTGAGTGGCAGTCCCTATGCATGTATATCTAGGTCACTGACAGGTTGTCTTTATGTGTGTCTGACTGAGTGGCAGTCCCATTGCATGTATATCTAGGTCACTGACAGGCTGTCTTTATGTGTGTCTGACTGAGTGGCAGTCCCTATGCATGTATATCTAGGTCACTGACAGGCTGTCTATATGTATGTCTGACTGAGTGGCAGTCCCTATGCATGTATATCTAGGTCACTGACAGGCTGTCTATATCTGTCTGACTGAGTGGCAGTCCCTATGCATGTATATCTAGGTCACTGACAGGCTGTCTATATGTATGTCTGACTGAGTGGCAGTCCCTATGCATGTATATCTAGGTCACTGATAGGCTGTCTTTATGTGTGTCTGACTGAGTGGCAGTCCCTATGCATGTATATCTATGTCACTGACAGGCTGTCTATATCTATGTCTGACTGAGTGGCAGTCCCTATGCATGTATATTTAGGTCACTGACAGGCTGTCTATATGTATGTCTGACTGAGGGGCAGTATCTATGCACGTATATCTAGGTCACTGACAGGCTGTCTTTATGTGTGTCTGACTGAGTGGCAGTCCCTATGCATGTATATCTAGGTCACTGACAGGCTGTCTTTATGTGTGTCTGACTGAGTGGCAGTCCCTATGCATGTATATCTAGGTCACTGACAGGCTGTCTATATGTGTGTCTGACTGAGTGGCAGTCCCTATGCATGTATATCTATGTCACTGACAGGCTGTCTATATGTATGTCTGACTGAGTGGCAGTCCCTATGCATGTATATCTAGGTCACTGACAGGCTGTCTGTATGCATGTCTGACTGAGTGGCAGTCCCTATGCATGTATATCTAGGTCACTGACAGGCTGTCTTTATGTGTGTCTGACTGAGTGGCAGTCCCTATGCATGTATATCATTGTCACTGACAGGCTGTCTTTATGTGTGTCTGACTGAGTGGCAGTCCCTATGCATGTATATCTAGGTCACTGACAGGCTGTCTATATGTGTGTCTGACTGAGTGGCAGTCCCTATGCATGTATATCTAGGTCACTGACAGGCTGTCTATATGTATGTCTGACTGAGGGGCAGTATCTATGCACGTATATCTAGGTCACTGACAGGCTGTCTTTATGTGTGTCTGACTGAGTGGCAGTCCCTATGCATGTATATCTAGGTCACTGACAGGCTGTCTATATGTATGTCTGACTGAGTGGCAGTCCCTATGCATGTATATCTAGGTCACTGACAGGCTGTCTATATGTATGTCTGACTGAGTGGCAGTCCCTATGCATGTATATTTAGGTCACTGATAGGGTGTCTTTATGTGTGTCTGACTGAGTGGCAGTCCCTATGCATGTATATCTATGTCACTGACAGGCTGTCTACATGTGTGTCTGACTGAGTGGCAGTCCCTATGCATGTATATCTAGGTCACTGAGAGGCTGTCTGTATGCATGTCTGACTGAGTGGCAGTCCCTATGCATGTATATCTAGGTCACTGACAGGCTGTCTATATGTGTGTCTGAGTGAGTGGCAGTCCCCATGCACGTACATCTATGTCACTGACAGGCTGTCTATTTGTATGTCTGACTGAGGGGCAGTCCCTATGCATGTATATCTAGGTCACTGACAGGCTGTCTATATGTATGTCTGACTGAGTGGCAGTCCCTATGCATGTATATCTATGTCACTGACAGGCTGTCTTTATGTGTGTCTGACTGAGTGGCAGTCCCTATGCATGTATATTTAGGTCACTGACAGGCTGTCTTTATGTGTGTCTGACTGAGTGGCAGTCCCTATGCATGTATATCTAGGTCACTGACAGGCTGTCTGTATGCATGTCTGACTGAGTGGCAGTCCCTATGCATGTATATCTAGGTCACTGACAGGCTGTCTATATGTATGTCTGACTGAGTGGCAGTCCCTATGCATGTATATTTAGGTCACTGACAGGCTGTCTTTATGCGTGTCTGACTGAGTGGCAGTCCCTATGCATGTATATTTAGGTCACTGACAGGCTGTCTTTATGTGTGTCTGACTGAGTGGCAGTCCCTATGCATGTATATCTATGTCACTGACAGGCTGTCTATATGTATGTCTGACTGAGTGGCAGTCCCTATGCATGTATATCTATGTCACTGACAGGCTGTCTATATGTATGTCTGACTGAGTGGCAGTCCCTATGCATGTATATCTAGGTCACTGACAGGCTGTCTGTATGCATGTCTGACCAAGTGGCAGTCCCTATGCATGTATATCTAGGTCACTGACAGGCTGTCTTTATGTATGTCTGACTGAGTGGCAGTCCCTATGCATGTATATCTAGGTCACTGACAGGCTGTCTATATGTATGTCTGACTGAGTGGCAGTCCCTATGCATGTATATCTATGTCACTGAGAGGCTGTCTATATGTATGTCTGACCCAGTGGCAGTCCCTATGCATGTACATCTATGCCATTGAAAGGCTGTCTATATGTATGTCTGGCTGTGGTGTACTGTGTTTGTCAGGTGTCGGGGCATGGTGAGTGTTTGTGCAAAATTTGGCTGTATTGTACTGTGTCTGCTGGGAGTTAGGGTTAGTGTTTGTGTGCGAATTTGGCTGTGTTGTACTGTGTCTGTCATGGGTCTGAGCTTAGTGTGTGTGCAAAGTTTTGCTTTGCTGTACGTAGTGTGTGGGACGTAGCGTCTGTTTGTGCGAAGTCTGCAGTGGATTCGGGGCGTAGTGTTTGTGTGCAAGATTTGGCTGTGGTGTACAATGTCAGTTGTACATGGGTTGAGGGCATGGTGTGTGTGAGAAATCTTGCTGTGGTGTATAAAGGGGGCGTATTGTGCAAGAGGAGTATGGGCATATGCAAGGGAATTCTGCGAGTCGCTTGTATTGTGATTGCATATTTTGTTGTGCAGGTTGTGTGTCTTGTTTTTGTGTTGTGGGATGTTGTGATGTGTTCTTGCGTTGTGTGAGCTGTGCTTAGAGATACATGGTGTGTATTGAACACCTGTTGTGTCTGTGGTGCTAAGGGATGTCTAGTGTGTTGATGTTGCGTTCGCCGGCTGTCTATTGTGTTAAGGGAAGTATGATACAAGTCAAGTTTGATGCTAGAGCTACCAGAGTGTAGCTCGCATGATAGCAGCTGGACTGTAATACAAACACAAACGATGGGCTTGGATACTGACTGGCTTAGACTGCACAAAGCGGACTAGACTTAATGAAGGGGACAAGCAGCTGACTACACGCAGTGGCCACGAGAGGATGTGTCATGTGTCAGTAAATATATAGCTAAATTTACATGGTAGCAGAGCGTAAAATTCACTTAAAAGAGGAAAATGGCCGTGAATCTTAATCACCACCAACACTGAAAGAAGATAAAGTTTATGAAGTTTGGAAAAATGAGTTGAATGTTTGGAGTCTTATGACAGATGTAGTTGAAGAAAAGCAAGCATTGGCAGGTACTCTCACACTTACTGGTCAAGCTAAGGCTAAAGCTTTGGAGATTGATGTGACAGATTTAAACAGAAAAGGAGGATTGAAAACCTTACTTAAAGCACTTGACTCTTTGTACCAACAAGACGAGATAGACTTGGCTTACTCAACATACACCCAGTTTGATAGCTATCGTCGAGCATGTGGGACTTGCATGAATAAATATATCATTGAATGTGAGGATGTGTCATGTGAGTGAGTAAATATATAGCTAAAATGTGTTGATGTTGTGTTAGTCTGTTGTTTAGGGACGTACAATGTGTTGTGTGCACCTGTTGTGTTGAGGCATGTATTATGTGTTGTGTACACTCTAATGTTGACAGATGTATAGTGTTGTGTATACCTGTTGTGTTGTGGGATGTATAGTGTGTTGTGTTCACCTGCTGTTCTCGATGACGTTGTTGCAGCATCATCATCTCAGCCTCAATGTTGCGTATTCGCTGCAGTCTGGCTTCCTGTCGTTGAGCGATATGCTCACTTGTCCCAAACTTCTCTGTCATGGCTTCCTCCAGTTTCTTGGCTTCATACTCGACCTGTCTGCGAGTCATGTCGGTCTGCAGGTTGTACTGGAACACAATAATGTGTTGTGACAAACAGATATATTCAATAAAGAGGTCCTAGGCCCATGATACCTGTATGCTACTGTGTATACGAGTGTCATTATATAACTACCATTGAGCCAGCTCAAACCTATATCCTCACGACTTTCTTTAACTTGTGAGCACCAATGAAAAACCCTGCCAGTGACCTTTCTGCGGTGACTTCATTTTGTCTGCAGCTTGGAGTTCACCGCTGAATAGGTGTACATATAATTATTATTGCTAAGTGACGATACTACGGTAAGTGCAGCACCAGGTATGTCGATGTTTAGTTGCAAGTGCAGCACCAGGTATGTTGATGTTTAGTTGCAAGTGCAACACCAGGTAGGACGTTACTATGCTGCAAAACCCCAGGTAGGACGTTACTATGCTGTAAAACACCAGGTAGGACGTTACTCTGCTGTAAAACACCAGGTAGGACTATGCTTTGTTGTAAGTGTAGCACCAGGTATGATGGTGCTTTGTTGTAAGTGTAGCACCAGGTATGATGGTGCTTTGTTGTAAGTGTAGCACCAGGTATGACGGTGCTTTGTTGTAAGTGTAGCACCAGGTATGACGGTGCTTTGTTGTAAGTGTAGCACCAGGTATGACGGTGCTTTGTTGTAAGTGTAGCACCAGGTATGACGATGCTTTGTTGTAAGTGTAACACCAAACATGACGATGTTGTGCTGCAAGTGTAACACGAAATATGATGATGCTGTGCTGCAAGTGCACCAAGGGTATGACGATGTTGTGGTAATAGTGCACCAAGGGTATGACGATGTTGTGGTAATAGTGCACCAAGGGTATGACGATGTTGTGGTAATAGTGCACCAAGGGTATGACGATGTTGTGGTAATAGTGCACCAAGGGTATGACAATGTTGTGGTAATAGTGCACCAAGGGTATGACGATGTTGTGGTAATAGTGCACCAAGGGTATGACGATGTTGTGGTAATAGTGCAACACCAGTGGACATATGCACATGTTGGGTGTAGCTAATGTCAGGCGAAACACACTATGTCTAGCTTAGCAGCGCCCTGCTCTTACATGCCATGCACAATATCAGTAAAGCCTGGGCGTTACTATGCTTGATTTAAAGGACTTTACTAGACTTTCGAATGTTTTCAATCCACCAAGAAAACACGCAAAACAACTCTGAGGTACATCTGTTTCCGCCGTATTCATGGGAGGTCAAACAAAACTGAGAATACCCAACTTTAATGATCCCAAAGGACAAATAATGTGGCTATCCTTCCAATAATATTTTCAATATTAGCATGTATATTTTGCGTATTGATCAGATATTTTTTCATGAACCTAATTTCAGTATCTACATTTAGTCATGTACTTAACAGCAATTTGATTCAACCTTATAAGTAAAACTGAAAATATTAATGGACATGATTTATGCATTTTATGAAATGCATATGCACTCATATTTAAGGGAACTGTCATTTTAGAAACAAAATATGATTGGCCAGGAGTGTTTCTGAGAAACGTTTTATGATTCACTGTTATTGTTTTTGATAACAGAATAAATTATTCGATTAAACATATTGTAGTTACATTATACTCCAACAATATTTACACAAAAATAGTTTCAAAATACATAAACCGTGTCATGTCTTAATTGAGACAAACCTTACCTCTATATTCTAATGGTAAACCTAAGAACTGCCTACATAATCATAAGCAAAGAAAATTGTTATTCAAAAGAAGACAATAAAGTCCGGGGACAAGGATATTCCCGCTGCTGTAGGAAGTATGCCCTACACTGAGTGTGCTCTGGTCATTAATTTCCTCTAAACAAGTTCAATAAACATATATGCAACTATGAGATGCACACCTTTCAAGTCCCAATGAAATGTGTCCAAGTTTAATCAAGTCTGTTAAGCAGTCTTTGTCGAGAAGTGGACAGACGTAATCCAGTATTTCGCTATCATCAGAGAGAAATTCCACAAAATTTATCCAAGTTCAAATGTTTCTAAACATACTAAAAAATACCTTATAAAATACAAAAACAAAATATGAAAAGCACACCTTTAGAGTCTCTATAAAAGACATGTAAGCTAAATGAGTTTTGCACAGTGTTTTTTTGAGAAAGTGGATAAAGCACACCCCTTGTGGTATGGGACGACCAGGATGATAAGAACCAAATTCAGTTAAGTTCAGACATCTGCAGAAGTGACAAAATTAAGAAATTGGATGAACAAGGTATGAGATGCACACCTTTAGAGTTCCAGTGAAAGACACGTAGAAGCTCAATGAATTCTGTTAAGCAGCTTTTGTGGAAAAGTGGATAACTTCCTTACAAACACTATATTCAAAGAGAATTTCACCAAATTTATGCAAGTTCAAACAGCATTAAAATTGGAAAAATAAAATACAAAATCAAAATATGATATGCACAGCTTTAGAGTCCCCATAAAGCACATGCATAATCTAAATAAATTCCATAGAGTAGTTTTGAGGAGAACTGGATAAAATACACCTCCCCTTTACATGGTATATCAAACTTAATGTAAGATAAGAAATTCTCCACATAGTGAGTCGAACTTACCGTAAGATAAGAAATTCTCCACATAGTGAGTCGAACTTACCGTAAGATATACAATTCTCCACATAGTGAGTCGAACTTACCGTAAGATATACAATTCTCCACATAGTGAGTCGAACTTACCGTAAGATATACAATTCTCCACATAGTGAGTCGAACTTACCGTAAGATATACAATTCTCCACATGACGTATCAAACTTACAATTTCCAAGAGTGGAAGACTCACAACTTGTATTAGTCTTAATGTAAGATACAATGTTCTCCACATATTGAGTCAAACTTACCATAAGATACAAGATTCTCTGCATAGCGAGTCAAACTTACCTTAAGATTCTCCAGATGGTGTGTCAAACTTACCGTAGGATACAAGATTCTCCAGATGGTGTGTCAACCTTACCAAAGGATACAAGATTCTCCAGATGGTGAGTCAACCTTACCGTAGGATACAAGATTCTCCAGATGGTGTGTAAAAAAAATACTGTAGAATACAAGATTCTCCGCATAGTGAGTCAAACTTTCCTTAAGATTCTCCAATTGGTGTGTCAACCTTAGATATGAGATTCTCCACCAGGTTTGTCAAGCTTACCGTTTCCGAGAGTGGAAGACTCTCCAGTTTCTGTGACAATATCTCCAGCTGCTGGAAGAAACGTTCTCTGAGACTGTCTTCTGTCTGTATCTCCCGCATCAACGCATTCCTGCAAACATATCTCACTGATCAACACAATTGTGAAAATATCTCTCACTGATCAGCACAATCCTGCCAACATCTCACAACATTGTGCGAAGGTATTCCTGAACATACATTTAAGACACTAGTGTGTAGTCACATTGTGATATATGTCACCTCTCTAGGTCAAGGTTCTGTCATGCACTCACATATGTTGGGAGATATATGTCACCTCTCCAGGTCAAGGTTCTGTCATTCACTCACATATGTTTGGAGAAATCTGTCACCTCTCTAGGTCAAGGTTCTGTCATACATTCAGATATGTTGGCAGATATATGTCACATCTCTAGGTCACCTCTCAAGGTCAAGGTTCTGTCATGCACTCACATATGTTGCTATGACGATTTGTCTCACCTCTCTAGATTGAGGTTGTGTCAACAATTAAGATATGTTGCTGTAGTGATATATCCGACCCCTACAGGTCGAGGTTATGTCATATCCTCAGATATGTTGCTATGGCGATATATCTCACCTCTTTAAGTCAAAGTTGGGTCCTATGATGAGATATGTTGCTATGGCATTGCTGTGCCATGCACTAAGATATGTTGCTATGGAGATGTATCTCACCTCTCCAGGTCAAGGTTGTGCAACTGCGCGTAGATCTCATGTTCTGCATGGGTGAAATGGCCGTTGGGGGAGTTGACCTCAGACTTGAGACATGTGACATTGTCCACGGCATCAGCCCAGCTCTCATTGTCATCACGCTCACCCAGGTCGTCTGTACTTAAGTCTGAAAAGAGCAAAATACAACTTGTAGACACCTGCATTACAGGAACAAGTATCCCAGAATGCCATATTATCAAAACATCAATACCTTGCTATGGATCTCCCATGAGACCCACAGAACCGTTCACTCTCTGGATAGAACATCAGAACCCAGCCAGAGGTCAGCTGTGACAGACCACAAGACCCACAGAACCATTTGTTGTCTGCACAGTACCAATGTTATATCTAATGTGTAATTATGCTGCATTATATCTAATGTTGTGTACCTACATTATGTTATATATCTAATGTTGTGTACCTATGTGTTATATATCTAATGTTGTGTACCTACATTGTGCTATATATCTAATGTTGTGTACCTACATTATGTTATATATCTAATGTTGTGTACCTATGTGTTATATATCTAATGTTGTGTACCTATGTGTTATATATCTAATGTTGTGTACCTATATTGTGCTATATATCTAATGTAATGTACCTGTCTTGTGGCACATCTAATGTGTATCTATATTGGGATATACCTAATTTTGTGTTTCCATCTTGTGATATATCTAATGTTCTGTACCTTTACATGGTTATACGGGACACAGGATTCCTGCATATCGGTCACAGAAATTTGATGAAAGACCCAAAACTAAAATCCAGTGAATCTTTATGGACACAATACTTGAAAATTATTTTACAAAAGATTTCCAAAAAAATGTACGCTTGTCCATTTCCTAAATTCAGTGGCTTTCCAGGCGCTAATTTGAAGCAACAACGGAAATACCTCAGTTTTCGTCGATGTCAAATTATAGTACACTCAAGAAAGATGGAAATAGTAAGTTATTATGTACGTTTGACAACTTTTATGAGAACTGTTGTTGATTTTATTCTTCAGTTTATTTACTTTGTTTAATTATTTTCTCGAAACATCATTACTTGATAACTTTGATGTGGACCCATTGGGAGGTTTGGGAAACCAACCGACCAGCCAGTAATAGGCCAAACAGGTCATTCTGTCTATTTTGCTATAGGCTGACCGGCCTATGATTATGATATTTATCAGATAAATCTGAAGTGGTGCATTTCTGCATGAGGACATTAATATGATTAAGTTTTGATGTGACAAGGTTTTCATTCAAACCTTTTGGAGATATTCATCACATAACAATGGAGTGCGGAAATTAGCAAATAAAATATAAGGAATATAATATTTCTGAGAAATTTCATTGAAAATTTATGACAATGATATTCAGTGATAATTATCAGAAGAAAAATCTATGAAAGATTGTGTTCTTAATGAAACATCTTTTCCCGAACATTTTATAAATTTCAATTTTGTCAAAAAAAATTTTGATTCAAGCTGAGGAAGCCCATTAACTTTTCATCTCTATGATCAAATAAAACCATTTGGTGCAGAAATTGATAGTTTGTGAAACAATTAGAAATAAGTCCAACTATAGTTCAAACGACCTATAACCAAATAGGCAGAACTGCCTATAATATCCAGTTCGGCCCCTTATTAGCAGATCACTAGGTTTCCCCAAATTGATTGGCTAAGCATGTGTCCGAAAAATTTTTTTTCAATAACACTGCAAAAAACAGTTTATTACTTTAACACTGTTGATAACACATTCATTTGAAATTTCATAAGGGTTTTCAGACGTTGTGCAAAATGACAGATTTGACAAGATTATCGTTTTGATGCAACTACTGCCTGGCTGGTTTACTGGCCTATGGTGTCAGGGACTCATGTCGTCTTGGCTGTTAATCCGGCCCACAGTGTTGAATGGGTTTAAGTATTGTCACTATGACAGTTTCTCTAGGCTTATTATGTTGTAGTTCAATCTGGATTAATGTAGATTAAAATATTGTTTCCATTCATTCTAATAACATTAAAAGTAACTACATTAAAATAAAACCATTATCAAATGGGAAACATCCATGATCACTGATTTTGTGCAGATCTGAATTTGATGGACTCCCAAATTTGGAAATGAGACTCTTCTCAAAACATGCCATGAGTCCCCAGGACTCCCAGTTTTGAGGCGCTATGTAAAACCCTGCCTATACTGTCATATATCTAATGCTGTGTATCTATACTGTGACATATCTAATGTTATGCACCTATATTGTAATATATCTAATGCTGTGTATCTATACTATGATATATCTAATGTTATGCACCTATATTGTAATATACCTAATGCTGTGTATCTATATTATGACAGATCCAGAGCGATGTACATATGTTGTGATTTATCTAATGTTCTGTACCTATATCAAATGTTGTGTATCTATATTGTGATATATCCCATGTTGTGTACCTATATTATGATATATCTAATGTTGTGTATCTATATTGTGACATATCTAATGCTGTGTATCTATATTATGATATACCTAATGTTGTGTACCTATCTTGTGACATACCTAATGTTGTGTATCTATATTATGATATATCAAATGTTGTGTACCTATCTTGTGATATATCTAATGTTGTGTATCTATACTATCATATATCAAATGTTGTGTACCTATCTTGTGATATATCTAATGCTGTGTATCTATATTATGATATACCTAATGTTGTGTACCTATCTTGTGATATACCTAATGTTGTGTATCTATATTATGATATATCAAATGTTGTGTACCTATCTTGTGATATATCTAATGTTGTTTATCTATACTATATATCAAATGTTGTGTACCTATCTTGTGATATATCTAACGTTGTGTATCTACATTATGATATATCTAATCTTGTGTACCTATCTTGTGATATACCTAATGTTGTGTATCTATATTGTGATATATCTAATGGTGTGTACCTATCTTGTGATATATCTAATGTTGTGTATTTTTCTTGTGATGTATCTAATGATGTGTATCTATATTGTGTGATATCAAATGTTGTGTACACATATTGTGATATATCAAATGCTGTGTACCTATCTTGTGAGATATCTAATCTTGTGTACCTATCTTGTGATATACCAAATGTTGTGTACCTATCTTGTGATATATCTAATGTTGTGTATCTATACTATGATATATCAAATGTGTACCTATCTTGTGATATATCTAATGTTGTGTATTTTTCTTGTGATGTATCTAATGATGTGTATCTATATTGTGTGATATAAAATGTTGTGTACACATATTGTGATATATCAAATGTTGTGTACCTATCTTGTGAGATATCTAATCTTGTGTACCTATCTTGTGATATACCAAATGTTGTGTACCTATCTTGTGATATATCTAATGTTGTGTATCTATACTATGATATATCAAATGTGTACCTATCTTGTGATATATCTAATGTTGTGTATCTATACTATGATATATCCAATGTTGTGTACCTATCTTGTGATATATCTAATGTTGTGTATCTATACTATGATATACCTAATGTTGTGTACCTATCTTGTGATATACCTAATGTTGTGTATCTATACTATGATATACCTAATGTTGTGTACCTATCTTGTGATATACCTAATGTTGTGTATTTATCTTGTGATGTATCTAATGATGTGTATCTATATTGTGTGATATCAAATGTTGTGTACACATATTGTGATATATCAAATGCTGTGTACCTATCTTGTGAGATATCTTATCTTGTGTATCTATATTGTGTTATATCTAATGTTGCGTACCTTTCTTGTGATATACCAAATGTTGTGTACCTTTCTTGTGATATACCAAATGTTGTGCATTCATATTATGTTATATCTAATGGTATCTATACTGTGATATATCTAATGTTGTGTGCATACATTGTGTTATATCTAATGGTATCTATACTGATATATCTGATCCTATGTGCACATATTGTGTTATATCTAATGGTATCTATACTGAGATACATCTAATGCACAGTACCTCTGACATGTCATACAAGAGTCTAGTCTGCATACTATGACACATCTAATGCACAGTACCTCAGACAAGCAATAAAAGAGTCTAGAACACATATTATGATGCATCTAATATTGTGTACCTATACTGTGTTATATCTAATGTTGTGTACCTATATTGTGTTATATCTGATGTTGGTCACCTGTATTGTGTCATATCTGACACTGGGTACTGATACTTTGTTATATCTAAAACTGAGTACCTGTATTGTGTCGGGTACTGACGGCCTCCATCTTGTCACATCAGACATAGTGTTGTCTCCCAGTATCCTCCCAGTATTCCCCAGTATTGTGTCTCCTCTCTCAGTAGCAAGCTATATGTGAGTCCTAGACTCCATGCTATACCATCCATATCACACACCACCAGTTTCACACCTGGACACAACTGCCAGCCTTAGTCATTCCTACCCTGGCATTCCTCTCAGAATATACGACCTTCACCTTGACCCCCGACCTGACAGTAAGCCAATGAAGAATGGCTGGGGCTTGTTCTGCTGCTGCTGCTGTAATAGCCTGGCTGCTGTAGCATTGTGAGTGAGCCACCATTACCTCGCTATAACGCAAGCACAGCCAACAATAGATGCCCTGTTATAGCACAGACTTAATGAACAGAAGGGATGGAGACATCCACTATGGCTACAAAAGAGATTTGCACTATTGCTTGTACAGGAGCATGACATGGGTACAGTGACACAGCTGGTGGGGCCAAGGCTGCCACTGTAGATCCAATATTAATCAGTGTGTGCAGCTTCCATCTGTCAGCAATATCTTCCTGCTGCTACACTGACAATTGATTCCCTCTGCCATGGAGGAACAGTGATGGGGGGAGGGGGCTCTTCAGGTGAAGCTAACAGTTTAAGACAGTGGAACAGTGGAGAGGCACAAAATGAGAGGGGAAGCATATGTAAATACTACAAATTATACACTGAGTTGAGGGTAAAGTAGACTAACAGCTAGTCTCTGAAATGAACATATTTTACTGAAAAAACGTTCATAGTGGAAAAAAATAATATAATGAAATGGAGCCCTGAGACTTTCTTCATTTTCAGAAGCTAAAGAAGCTAGACTTGCCACATTTTCTAGACTTGCGTGGGCTTTCTTGGATATATATACTTCAGGGTCTGTACGACAGACCAAGGGCAAAGAGAACAAGTGAGATGTTTACCTCATACCCACACAACAATCCACTAGGTGCATGACAAACTTAATCATAAAAATCAGTGAAAGTCTGTGTATTAACTTAGTAATCAGCTTTGAAACATTGTTTAGAAAGTGGGTTGGCACTGGTCACCAAGTATAAAAATATCATGTCACCCTCCGTCAAGATTAGATATCAAGTTATTATTGATCACTGAACAGTTGAAAATGGTGATATTACCAGCAGAGGGCCAGTCAATATTCTTAATTACTGGGGAAGTAAAATCTGGTTCAGCAATATTCAAACAACTGCTGTGTGTACATGAAGTAGCACAATGGAATGGAACCGACAATCCGATGACGACCAGGATCAATGGAGGATGGATCAATGGAGGATCAATGTACACACTGTCGGGATGTGATGACATCAGTGAAGATATTAAGTCTTGCCACCCAAACCATCAAGGGCTGATGAGAGTAGGTCTTCAAGCACAGGTTGTTCAGGGTTTTATATGATACAAATGAGCACCCAGTACACATAAATAACTATATGGAGTAGCCAGAGAAATGACAGATGTATTGTGTTCCAGGTCATGCACAGTGACATTCATTATAGCAGATCCTCCATAAGAGGAGTAAAAAGGTAAGTATTAAAGTAACTGTTACTGTATACTAAACAACATAAGTACTTAAAAGCACCCCTGAATTTCCTCTAAGGTCCTGTGACCTCTAGACTCACAGCTTATTTTTTGTGACAGCCAAACTATGGGTTAATGTCGCAGAAGTTAATGAAACTGAGGTTTTAACTGTTTTCCTTTCTCTCATCTGGTTACCCATCACATATTCACTGACCACAAACATCACTCGATGCAGCGACAGCTGGAAGACAAATTGCATGGATATTCCTAAACTGTATCTACAACTATGATCATTTAACTACTGCAATAAAAAACAGTAACATTAATTGAATACCACTATGAGTGAACCTGGATAAATGACTGATCATTACACTCAGCTATCAGCTGTGACCTACACACTCTAGTGGAATATAACACGACATGACATAAACAATGTACTGGGATATAACACTACGAGGAACCCATGAATGTCCCGTGGTAGAATGTGCCTTCATCAAACTAACAGGATCGGGTTGTCAGGCTCGCTGACTTGGTTTACTTGTCATCAGTTCCCAATTGCGCAGACTGATGCTCATGTTGTTGGTCACTGGTTTATCTGGTCCAGACTTGATTATTTACAGACCATCGCCAATTAACTTGAATATTGCTGAGTGCGGCGTAAGACTAAACTCACACACCTTCACCCTGTGCTGGGATATAACACTGTCTATGTGATCTGTACACTGTACTGGAATATAACACCTTGTGACTCCCATACTGTACTAAAACATAACACCATGTGAGCTCTACTGGGATGTAACACTAAGCAGCCTTCACCCTGTTACACCATGAGACCTACACACTGTACTGGGATATAACACCATGAGACCTACACACTGTACTGGGATATAACACCATGTAACCTACACGCTGTACTGGGATATAACACCATGTAACCTACACGCTGTACTGGGATATAACACCATGTCACCTATAAACTGTACTGGGATATAACACCACAAGACCTACACAATGTACTGGGATACAACATCATGTGACCTACACACTGTACTGGGATATAACACCATGTAACCTACACGCTGTACTGGGATAAAACACCATGTAACCTACACGCTGTACTGGGATATAACACCATGTAACCACACGCTGTACTGGGATAAAACACCATGTCACCTATAAACTGTACTGGGATATAACACCATGTGACCTACACAATGTACTGGGATATAAAACCAAGTCACCTACACAATGCACTGGGATATAACACCATGAGACATACACACTGTACTGGGACATAACACTATGTGACCTACACCCTGTAATGGAATAGAAACACCATGTGACCTGTACACTGTAATGGGATTAACACCATATGATCTTAACTCTGTACTCAGATGTAACACTATCTGACCTACACCCTGTACTGGGTTATAACTCAATGTCACATGTATACTATAGTGGGATATAGCACCATGTAACCTGCACCCTGTACTGCAATATAACACCGTGTGACCTACACCCTGTACTGGAATATAACACCATGCGACCTACACCCTGTACTGGGATATAACAATATGTAACCTACACACTGTCCTGGGATATAACAACAAGCATCCAACACACTCTACTGGGATATAACACCACACGACCAGCATACCATTCTGGGATATAACACAAGTGACTGACACACTTTACTGGAATATAACACCACACAACCTGTAGAATGTGTTGGGATATAACACCCAGCGACCAACGCACTTTACTTACATATAACACCAAGCGACCTGTATACTGTCCTGGGATATAACACCAAGAGACCAACACACTCTACTTACATATAACACCATGCGACCTGTACAATGTTCTGGGATATAACACCAAGCGACCAACACACTTCACTCACATATGACACCACATGACCTGTACATTGTGCTGGGATAGGAAACCAAGTAGCCTACAAACTGTATTGGGATATAACACAAAGCGACCGACACACAGGCAGTGTTCAAGAATAGCATCTGACCCTGTGACAAATCTGTCAGATTCGCAGATGATCTGATAGAAGTCTACAACCCACCAGCCCCAGTGTCTGACTGCATATTTCACAATGACTTTGACTGAAGTTGTCATGTGACATGTCACACGATTGTGAATAGCTATAAGCCAGCTATAAGAAATGTTACATCTGAAATGTGTGTTTAATTTTTTTTCCGTGGGGTCTGTGGATCAGATAGACATCTGAAACTTACAAGAACCAATCTTCTGTTACTTTGAAATACAATTTGTGAACACTGTACTGGAATATAACACCATGTGACCCTATACCGCACTGGGATATAACACAATGTAACCCTGTATATTATCACTAGGATATAACATCACAACACCTTGTACTGGGATATAACACCAAGTCACCCTGTACTGAGATAAAACACCATGTGACCTAAAAACTGCACTGGGATATAACACGATCTGAAACACATACTCTACTGGTATGTAACACCTAGTGTCTGACACACTGTACTGGAATCTAACACCATGTGACCCTGTACCAAGGTATTTGCATTTAGCGTGACTCCACTGCAATGGGATATAACATAATTTAACCCGTACATTTTGCTGGGATATAACACCATGTCATCCAGTACACTGTACTGCGATATAACACCAAGTAACCCTGTACTGAAATGTAAAACCAAGTAACCCTGTACTAGGATATAATACCAAGTGACCATGTACTAGGATATAACACCAGGTGACCCTGTACTAGGATATAACACCAAGTGACCATGCACTGGAATGCACCACCAAGTCACCCTAAACTGGGACATAACATCTTGTGATCCTGTACTGGGATACAACATCATGTTACCCCGCTCTGGGATATAACATCATGTTACCCTGTTCTGGGATACGACATCATGTTACCCTGTTCTGGGATATAACATCATGTTACCCTGTTCTGGGATACGACATCATGTTACCCTGTTCTGGGATATAACATCATGTTACCCTGTTCTGGGATATAACATCACGTTACCCTGTTCTGCGATATAACATCACGTTACCCTGTTCTGCGATATAACATCACGTTACCCTGTTCTGGGATACAAAATCATGTTACCCTGTTCTGGGATATGACATCATGTTACCCTGTTCTGGGATACGACATCATGTTACCCTGTTCTGGGATATAACATCATGTTACCCTGTACTGGGATATAACATCACGTTACCCTGTTCTGGGATATAACATCATGTTACCCTGTTCTGGGATATAACATCATGTTACCCTGTTCTGGGATATAACATCACGTTACCCTGTTCTGGGATATAACATCACGTTACCCTGTTCTGGGATATAACATCATGTTACCCTGTACTGGGATACGACATCATGTTACCCTGTTCTGGGATACAACACCATGTTACCCTGTTCTGGGATACAACATCATGTTACCCTGTTCTGGGATACAACATCATGTTACCCTGTTCTGGGATACAACATCATGTTACCCTGTTCTGGGATATAACATCATGTTACCCTTTTCTGGGATACAACATCATGTTACCCTGTTCTGGGATACGACATCATGTTACCCTGTTCTGGGATACAAAATCATGTTACCCTGTTCTGGGATATAACATCACGTTACCCTGTTCTGGGATACGACATCATGTTACCCTGTTCTGGGATAAAACATCACATGTCCCTGCATAATGTACCGGGATATTATACCATGTGACCTACTGTACTGGGATCATATAAATATCAATATCAGTTCAAAGTCAGAGGTGTTATGTGTCTGCCACTGCACCTGAATGTAGTGTCCAGTCAAGGAGGATACAAAAGAAGGGCATTATCACATGGTATAAATCGTACACCTGCCATATCAAAAACACATAGCATAAACAAGTGATACAAAGTTGATAGCAATAAATATAGATAGCTCGCAGTAATTATGTTAAACATGAGCAGAGATGATACAGCCAGTAAACAGGGCAGGTGTCCTCTGGATATTGACACAATAGGACATAAAGGGTAGAGTGAGTGTAAACAGCACCCCCTCCATACCCGGCCACCCCACCCTGACTAACACACTGACATAAGATGAGGAGGTGCAGGTGCCCCCTGTGAGATGAGATGTGTTGGTGCAACAGCAGCCCACCACTCGGCAACACACAGGCCCAGGGGCAGGAGTGAGAGGAATTACCCACCATTACGATACCGCTCCACTTCCCCATCACACTCCACGTCCTCGTCCAGGGAACTGTCCGAAGAGGAATCGGAATCGGACATTACTGCAGACACTGATCTACATCATTCTTAGCCAATGACAACGCTCCTTACAAACTCAGCACGGCGCCACAGATCAATTACTGAGTGTTAAAGCTGAATGGGCAGTGAGTGAAGTAACGATGTAGCATGACACACAGCAGTGGCAGCGCCACATTGATTGGGGAGTGTGGCTTGCTTCTTCATCATGGAGAGATCAATCCCAGGAAACTGTCTCCATCATCAACCTACATCTCCCCTCATCAGCCACCGTGACCTCCCTCGGCAACACACATCTCCATTGAGAACACACATTTCCAACCTGCTCACTGCAGCTTCAACAAAGCAGCAAGACACTAACAGAGTATATCTACCAGCTAGTCCTTGACATTAACACACCATATAAACCAGCTAGTCCCTGATGTTAACACAGTATATCCACCACCCAGTCACTGATGTTAACACAGTATATCCACCAGTTTGTCCCTGATGTTAACACAGTATATCCACAAGTTTGTCTCTGATGTCAACACACTATATCCACCAGCCAGTCACTGATGTTAACACAGAATATCCATCAGCCAGTCCCTGATGTTAACACAGTATATCCACCACCCAGTCACTGATGTTAACACAGTATATCCACCAGTTTGTCCCTGATGTTAACACAGTATATCCACAAGTTTGTCCCTGATGTTAACACAGTATATCCACCAGCCAGTCACTGATGTTAACACAGTATATCCACCAGCCAGTCACTGATGTTAACACAGTATATCCACCAGTTTGTCCCTGATGTTAACACAGTATATCCACCAGCAAGTCACTGATCTTAACACAGGATATCTTCCAGATAGCCACAGATGTTAACATGGTATATCCACCAGCTGGTCACTGATGTTAACACAGTAATATCAACCAGCTACTCCCTGATGTTAACACAGTATGTCCATCAGTTTGTGGCTGATGTTAACACAGTATATCCATCAGCTAGTCATTGGCATTACCATAATATATCAACCAATTAGTAATGGGCATTAGCAGTAACATGGGTCACCAGCAGTAACATGATATATCCACCAGCTCCTCGCTGATGTTGACAGAGTATATCAACCAACTTGTCACTAATGTCAACACAGGATATTCACCAGCTAGTCATCAACATGAACACAGTATATCCACCAGCTAGTCACTGACAGAAACACAGTATATCCACCAGCTAGTCACTGACAGTAACACAGTATATCCACCAGCTAGTCACTGACAGTAACACAGTATATCTGTTGGTAAGTCACCAGTTTCAATGTGATATCAACTCACATCAATGACATATCTGCTCGGCAGTCACTGATGTCGACTTCCTCCAGCAATCTTTGATATCAACAATACATTAACCAGTAATGGCTGAGATCAACATTGGTGTATCTACAGAATGCTGCCTGTCCTGTCCAGATTCTTCCTGGTAAGTTCCTGTGTGACTACCGTACTGCACTGTGATCAATAGCAGACTCATCAATGATCAGTAAGTCTATGTGATCCAAGTGTAACAGATGTGACTGTGAGACCTGTGCCAGGTGGAAGACAGGAACAGCCTCCACTAAAGCAAGGAGTGCCAGTGTGTGAGTCGTCCAGGAGGTAAACCAGAATATACAGTGTGTGGGTTGTCTGATTCACCAGCACATGGAGCTGCGGCCCAGCTCGGATTACACATATTGCACAAGCATCTGTCTGCCTGTTAACAGATGATCATCCCACAGCAGAGCTCTACACAGAGAATATTCCACACACAGAGGGTAGTGTTCGTGTTATAGGATAACAACATTATATACACCAGCATCACTTCCTCTACACAGAGAACACTCCACACACAGAAGATAGTGTTGGTGTCACAGAACACCAACATTATATACACCAGCATCACTTCCTCTACACAGAGAACACTCCACACACAGAAGATAGTGTTGGTGTCACAGAACACCAACATTATATACACCAGCATCACTTCCTCTACACAGAGAACACTCCACACACAGAAGATAGTGTTGGTGTCACAGAACACCAACATTATATACACCAGCATCACTTCCTCTACACAGAGAACACTCCACACAAAGGGGATAGTGCTGTGTCATAGGATGCCAATATTATATACACCTGCATTACACCCTCTAAATAGAGAATTCTCCACACACAGGGGGTAGTGTTGGTGTCACAGGATGCCAATATCATATACACCTGCATTACACCCTCTAAATAGAGAATTCTGCACACACAGGGGGTAGTGTTGGTGTCACAGGATGCCAATATCATATACACCTGCATTACACCCTCTAAATAAAGAATTCTCCACACACAGGGGGTAGTGTTGGTGTCACAGGATGCCAATATCATATACACCTGCATTACACCCTCTAAACAGAGAATTCTCCACACACAGGGGGTAGTGTTGGTGTCACAGGATGCCAATATCATATACACCTGCATTACACCCTCTAAATAGAGAATTCTCCACACACAGGGGGTAGTGTTGGTGTCACAGGATGCCAATATCATATACACCTGCATTACACCCTCTAAATAGAGAATTCTCCACACACACGGGGTAGTGTTGGTGTCACAGGATGCCAATATCATATACACCTGCATTACACCCTCTAAATAAAGAATTCTCCACACACAGGGGGTAGTGTTGGTGTCACAGGATGCCAATATCATATACACCTGCATTACACCCTCTAAATAGAGAATTCTCCACACACACGGGGTAGTGTTGGTGTCATAGGATGCCAATATCATATACACCTGCATTACACCCTCTAAATAGAGAATTCTCCACACACACGGGGTAGTGTTGGTGTCATAGGATGCCAATATTATATACACCTGCATTACACCCTCTAAATAGAGAATTCTCCACACACGGGGTAGTGTTGGTGTCATAGGATGCCAATATCATATACACCTGCATTACACCCTCTAAACAGAGAATTCTCCACACACACGGGGTAGTGTTGGTGTCATAGGATGCCAATATTATATACACCTGCATTACACCCTCTAAATAGAGAATTCTCCACACACACGGGGTAGTGTTGGTGTCATAGGATGCCAATATTATATACACCTGCATTACACCATCTAAATAGAGAATACTTCACACACACGGGGTAGTGTTGGTGTCATAGGATGCCAATATTATATACACCTGCATTACACCATCTAAATAGAGAATACTTCACACACACGGGGTAGTGTTGGTGTCATAGGATGCCAATATCATATACACCTGCATTACACCATCTAAATAGAGAATACTTCACACACACGGGGTAGTGTTGGTGTCATAGGATACCAATATCATATACACCTGCATTACACCATCTAAATAGAGAATACTTCACACACACGGGGTAGTGTTGGTGTCATAGGATACCAATATCATATACACCTGCATTACACCATCTAAATAGAGAATACTTCACACACACGGGGTAGTGTTGGTGTCATAGGATACCAATATTATATACACGCCAGCATCATGTCCTCTACACAGAGAATACCACCACTGTAGGTCCACCACCAAACATGTCATCTATATAAGAATACCACCACTGTAGGTCCACCACCAAACATGTCATCTATATAAGAATACCACCACTGTAGGTCCACCACCAAACATGTCATCTATATAAGAATACCACCACTGTAGGTCCACCACCAAACATGTCATCTATATAAGAATACCACCACTGTAGGTCCACCACCAAACATGTCATCTATATAAGAATACCACCACTGTAGGTCCACCACCAAACATGTCATCTATATAAGAATACCACCACTGTAGGTCCACCACCAAACATGTCATCTATATAAGAATACCACCACTGTAGGTCCACCACCAAACATGTCATCTATATAAGAATACCACCACTGTAGGTCGTCCACCACCAAACATGTCATCTATATAAGAATACCACCACTGTATATACACCAGCATTATGTCCTCCACAGAGTGTACCATTACTGTATGTACACCAGCAATATGTCATCTATATAGAATACCACCACGGTAGGTCAGGGGTTCAAAATTTTTTTTAAAAGCCACTTGCCACAGGGCAAGTGACTTCAAGAAAGTAACTTGCCCTGACTAATTTTCCACTTGCCCTGATTGTTACGACATAATTGTGATGATATTGTGAAAGAATAAATCAACATGGTATTTGATGTTATTGTTTACTGTTTGGACGTCTTTTTTCTCTCTTTACAGGTAATAATTGGCACTGTTTTTATACAGAACAGTCTCTGACTCTCATATTGTTGAAACGTAATTTAAATCAATACCAGTATGATTACTCTAAGGCTTTATGCATCTCTGGACTGGTGGCGGACTTGAAACAGTGTGCATATGGCAAAGATATGCCTGCTTGCTCGTGAAGACCATGTTTCAATACCTCTTCAAAATTTTTCAATGGCAACAGGCCCTTTACTACATCCAACACTGACAATTCCAGCTTGTGTACTACACAATGAACAGGTACAACGTAAGGAGCTTCTCGTGTGATCTTTCCTGCAACTCCAGAACGGTTACCCATCATAACAGATGCACCATCAAAGTTTGCAGACACTAGTTTGGGCCCCTCACAGTCATGTGATACAAGCTTTTCATAACTAATATCATTCATTTCAAGAGCAGTTTTTATTCCACCCAACACCTCATCAGCAGTAGCATGATCTAGAGTTACAACTGCAGCATGGAATGAAACTGGAACACCATGGCTTACATAACGAATAAACACAGTTTCCTGTTCAAGAATTGCCGAGTCAGTACTCCCATCACTAAGAATGGATACATAGTTTGCTTCATTAATATCTGATTGGAAGTCTTTTTTCAAACTATGTGAAATTGCTTGAATAAACTTGCTCGCACCATCAATGTTTCTGTAATTATGCCCTACGTCCACACCAACCCTGTCAAGCAAGTCTAAGTGCATTGCAAAATCACTTAGTGGTTTTCCTTTGCTGGCAATGAGAAATGCTGTCACAAACAGTTTCTCAATTTGATCGTAATTCTTCTTGTCCATGTTTTTAAAACACTTCAAAAGTTTCCCGTCTCTCTCTACTTTATCGCAGCTTGCCCCAACCTCCAAATCACCAGTTTCACCGCTATGAATATAATATGACAAACACTCGGCATGAACGGCTGAACTGTCATGGATTTTCAGATATTCTACTCTGAATTTTGAACACCCACTGACAAAAGTGTTCTTTACCCCATGTCTCGTGGATACAGACGGAAATCGCGCACAATATTCACAAGTCATAATGTCTTTTTCTTCGTTGTAAAGTAACCACGGCCATTTTGAACACCAAGACTTCTGAAACTGTCTACACCGTTTCTCGTTGTCGTACTTTTTATCTTTAGATTGTTTGGTGCACACGGGGTAGTGTTGGTGTCATAGGATGCCAATATTATATACACCTGCATTACACCCTCTAAATAGAGAATTCTCCACACACACGGGGTAGTGTTGGTGTCATAGGATGCCAATATCATATACACCTGCATTACACCCTCTAAATAGAGAATTCTCCACACACACGGGGTAGTGTTGGTGTCATAGGATGCCAATATTATATACACCTGCATTACACCCTCTAAATAGAGAATTCTCCACACACACGGGGTAGTGTTGGTGTCACAGGATGCCAATATCATATACACCTGCATTACACCCTCTAAATAGAGAATTCTCCACACACAGGGAGTAGTGTTGGTGTCACAGGATGCCAATATCATATACACCTGCATTACACCCTCTAAATAGAGAATTCTCCACACACAGGGAGTAGTGTTGGTGTCACAGGATGCCAATATCATATACACCTGCATTACACCCTCTAAATAGAGAATTCTCCACACACAGGGAGTAGTGTTGGTGTCACAGGATGCCAATATCATATACACCTGCATTACACCCTCTAAATAGAGAATTCTCCACACACGGGGTAGTGTTGGTGTCATAGGATGCCAATATCATATACACCTGCATTACACCCTCTAAATAGAGAATTCTCCACACACGGGGTAGTGTTGGTGTCATAGGATGCCAATATCATATACACCTGCATTACACCCTCTAAACAGAGAATTCTCCACACACACGGGGTAGTGTTGGTGTCATAGGATGCCAATATTATATACACCTGCATTACACCCTCTAAATAGAGAATTCTCCACACACACGGGGTAGTGTTGGTGTCATAGGATGCCAATATTATATACACCTGCATTACACCATCTAAATAGAGAATACTTCACACACACGGGGTAGTGTTGGTGTCATAGGATGCCAATATTATATACACCTGCATTACACCATCTAAATAGAGAATACTTCACACACACGGGGTAGTGTTGGTGTCATAGGATGCCAATATCATATACACCTGCATTACACCATCTAAATAGAGAATACTTCACACACACGGGGTAGTGTTGGTGTCATAGGATACCAATATCATATACACCTGCATTACACCATCTAAATAGAGAATACTTCACACACACGGGGTAGTGTTGGTGTCATAGGATACCAATATCATATACACCTGCATTACACCATCTAAATAGAGAATACTTCACACACACGGGGTAGTGTTGGTGTCATAGGATACCAATATTATATACACGCCAGCATCATGTCCTCTACACAGAGAATACCACCACTGTAGGTCCACCACCAAACATGTCATCTATATAAGAATACCACCACTGTAGGTCCACCACCAAACATGTCATCTATATAAGAATACCACCACTGTAGGTCCACCACCAAACATGTCATCTATATAAGAATACCACCACTGTAGGTCCACCACCAAACATGTCATCTATATAAGAATACCACCACTGTAGGTCCACCACCAAACATGTCATCTATATAAGAATACCACCACTGTAGGTCCACCACCAAACATGTCATCTATATAAGAATACCACCACTGTAGGTCCACCACCAAACATGTCATCTATATAAGAATACCACCACTGTAGGTCCACCACCAAACATGTCATCTATATAAGAATACCACCACTGTAGGTCCACCACCAAACATGTCATCTATATAAGAATACCACCACTGTAGGTCGTCCACCACCAAACATGTCATCTATATAAGAATACCACCACTGTATATACACCAGCATTATGTCCTCCACAGAGTGTACCATTACTGTATGTACACCAGCAATATGTCATCTATATAGAATACCACCACGGTAGGTCAGGGGTTCAAAATTTTTTTTAAAAGCCACTTGCCACAGGGCAAGTGACTTCAAGAAAGTAACTTGCCCTGACTAATTTTCCACTTGCCCTGATTGTTACGACATAATTGTGATGATATTGTGAAAGAATAAATCAACATGGTATTTGATGTTATTGTTTACTGTTTGGACGTCTTTTTTCTCTCTTTACAGGTAATAATTGGCACTGTTTTTATACAGAACAGTCTCTGACTCTCATATTGTTGAAACGTAATTTAAATCAATACCAGTATGATTACTCTAAGGCTTTATGCATCTCTGGACTGGTGGCGGACTTGAAACAGTGTGCATATGGCAAAGATATGCCTGCTTGCTCGTGAAGACCATGTTTCAATACCTCTTCAAAATTTTTCAATGGCAACAGGCCCTTTACTACATCCAACACTGACAATTCCAGCTTGTGTACTACACAATGAACAGGTACAACGTAAGGAGCTTCTCGTGTGATCTTTCCTGCAACTCCAGAACGGTTACCCATCATAACAGATGCACCATCAAAGTTTGCAGACACTAGTTTGGGCCCCTCACAGTCATGTGATACAAGCTTTTCATAACTAATATCATTCATTTCAAGAGCAGTTTTTATTCCACCCAACACCTCATCAGCAGTAGCATGATCTAGAGTTACAACTGCAGCATGGAATGAAACTGGAACACCATGGCTTACATAACGAATAAACACAGTTTCCTGTTCAAGAATTGCCGAGTCAGTACTCCCATCACTAAGAATGGATACATAGTTTGCTTCATTAATATCTGATTGGAAGTCTTTTTTCAAACTATGTGAAATTGCTTGAATAAACTTGCTCGCACCATCAATGTTTCTGTAATTATGCCCTACGTCCACACCAACCCTGTCAAGCAAGTCTAAGTGCATTGCAAAATCACTTAGTGGTTTTCCTTTGCTGGCAATGAGAAATGCTGTCACAAACAGTTTCTCAATTTGATCGTAATTCTTCTTGTCCATGTTTTTAAAACACTTCAAAAGTTTCCCGTCTCTCTCTACTTTATCGCAGCTTGCCCCAACCTCCAAATCACCAGTTTCACCGCTATGAATATAATATGACAAACACTCGGCATGAACGGCTGAACTGTCATGGATTTTCAGATATTCTACTCTGAATTTTGAACACCCACTGACAAAAGTGTTCTTTACCCCATGTCTCGTGGATACAGACGGAAATCGCGCACAATATTCACAAGTCATAATGTCTTTTTCTTCGTTGTAAAGTAACCACGGCCATTTTGAACACCAAGACTTCTGAAACTGTCTACACCGTTTCTCGTTGTCGTACTTTTTATCTTTAGATTGTTTGGTGCAAACCTCGGCTTCGGTGTCATCACCCAAGGCCTTCCTTTTCACCCCTGTGTCCGACTGTAAAAAACTGTCCATCAGTTTCTGTGACATGTTTTTTTTTTCATAAAACACGAGGCAGTCGTCTGCTATTCAGCCGCGGTCTGACAGTTCACTCAAACGTGCCTGCCGGCTCTCTTGTCAGTGATTGGTCAGTTATTTATAAAAATGCTCGCTTCAGTTTCCAATAGCTTTACTGCGAGGCCCCGATCGGGGAGGGATAAATAGCAAAGAAAGATAACTCTAGTTTATTATCATTGCGAAAGTTCCCTCATTTTGCTCTCGTATCGTCTCACATTTACCTGTTGGAACCGTAAGCATTGCAGTAATTATCAGGTAGCCCATGGGCAAGTAAGCTATCATTATTTATACGCCCGAAATGAAATCTGCCTTGTCCCGGGCGTCGGGCGATGGGATTTTTGAACCCCTGTAGGTACACCAGCAATATGTCCTCTATATACAATATCACCACTGAAGGTACACCAGGAATATGTCCTCTATATAGAATACCACCACTGTATGTACACCAGCAATGTGCCCTCTACATAGAATGCCATCAATGCTTGTACACCAGAAATATGTCATCTATATAGAACATGACCACTGTATGTACAGCAGAAATATGTCCTCTATACAGAATGCCACTAATGCACGTACACCAGCAATATGTCATCTATATAGAACATGACCACTGTAGGTACACCAGCAATATGCCCTCTATATAGAATACCACCACTGTACGTACACCAGCAATATGCCCTCCATTATGTACCTTTACTGTATGTACACTAGTATAGAGTCCCGTCAATGGTCCCTTTATAATATCATTAAAATTATACCTGAATAACGAACTCGTGAGTAGCGAATTAACGGTTATAGCGAACTGATTTCCTGACCCCAAGCCCAATCAACGATGTGAGTAGCGAACTCACTCAGTGTCAGCTCAGTGTCAACTCAGCGACTTAGCGGTATACATCAACCTTGTGGGCGGTGAATCAACATTGTTTAACCTCGTTGGCGGTGAATCAACATTGTTTAACCTCGTTGGCGTTGAATCAACATTGTTTGATAGTCATTAATTAATTAACAAAAGAAACATATCGTGTTTAAAAGCTTGACTGATACACAGATCTTCAGTTCGCTCTCGTCGCTATGGCAGGCAAACGTAAAGCTATCACCTTTGACACAAAGCTTCAGATAATCCAGGCTGTAGAATCAGGATTAAGATCGAAGACAAACATCGCTCTCAACTTTGGCATTCCGAAATCAACACTCAGTTCCATTAAAAATCGCAACTCGATACTGGCAAAATGTGTCTCTAGTGATTTCAGCCCCGCCCGCAAGAAGTTACGAACTGCAAATCACCAAGATGTGGAAGATGCGCTCTAAAAATGGTTTCAAGGAGCGAGAAGTGAAAACATTCCCTTGAGTGGTCCCATGTTGCAGACTAAGGCAAATGAATTGGCATCCAAGTTAGTCATTTAGATTTCAGTTGCAACAGTGCTTGGATTGACAGGTTCAAACAGAGGCATGGTATCGTATGCGGGGAAAGTGCATCAGTTGACCCCAACCTCGTCAATGATTGGCTGAAAACTCGTCTACCTGGCTATCTTGAGGAATACAAACCTGAAAACATTTTTAATGCTGACGAAACTGGCCTCTTCTACAAAATGAAGCCAAACAGAACGCTTCATTTCAAGTCGCAAAAATGCAGTGGTGGAAAAAATTCTAAGGAGAGGATAACATTGTTGGTAGCAGCAAACATGACTGGATGTGAAAAACTTAAGCTGTTAGTCGTCGGAAAGTCAGAAAAGTCTAGATGCTTGAAGAATGTGCGCACCTTGCCAATATGGCGGTCAAACGTGAATAACGAACAACGGATATAGCGAACTAAATCCCTTGGTCCCTTGGAGTTCGTTATATCCGTGTTCTACTGTAGAACATGACCACTGTAGGTACACCAGCAATATGTCCACTATATAGAATACACCAATGGATGTACACCAGCAATATGTCCTCTATATAGAATGCCATCAATGCATGTACACCAGCAATATGTCAAATATATAGAACATGACCACTGTAGGTACACCAGCAAGAACAGAGGTTCTTAGGAAGATATGAGAAGTAACCACTGTGGGAAGAGAATGACCAGAAATATGTAATTGATGTGGAGAAAGGCAACTAAGGGTCCCAAGAGGAGAGCCCATTTCTTGAACTATAAGTGTTGTATTTTCGTGGCAGGAGCTATATATTTCTGGTACTCATTGAACCATCTATGTTTTCTCAAGGTCACAAGTACAAAAATTAGGTTAAAGACCCACCAAAAACCTGTCTCTTTCTCAAAATCACATGTCAAAATGTCAAAAAAAAGACCAAACACCTGTCTGTTTCTCAAGGACACAGTGATGCTGTACAAACCTTTCACATCCTAGTCAGGCTGTACTAACTCTCCACACCCTAGTGACGTGTACTGACCTTCCACACCCAAATCAGGCTGTACTGACCCTCCACACCCTAATCAGGCTGTACTGACCATCCACACCCTAATCAGGCTGTACTGACCCTCCACACCCTAGTCAGGATGTACTGACCTTCCATACCCTAGTCAGGCTGTACTAACCCTCCACACCCTAGTGACGTGTACTGACCTTCCACACCCAAATCAGGCTGTACTGACCCTCCACACCCTAATCAGGCTGTACTGACCATCCACACCCTAATCAGGCTGTACTGACCCTCCACACCCTAGTCAGGATGTACTGACCTTCCATACCCTAGTCAGGATGTACTAACCCTCCACACCCTAGTGACATGTACTGACCTTCCACACCCAAATCAGGCTGTACTGACCCTCCACACCCTAATCAGGCTGTACTGACCATCCACACCCTAATCAGGCTGTACTGACCATCCACACCCTAGTCAGGATGTACTGACCTTCCATACCCTAGTCAGGCTGTACTAACCCTCCACACCCTAGTGACGTGTACTGACCTTCCACACCCAAATCAGGCTGTACTGACCCTCCACACCTTAATCAGGCTGTACTGACCATCCACACCCTAATCAGGCTGTACTGACCATCCACACCCTAGTCAGGATGTACTGACCTTCCATACCCTAGTCAGGATGTACTAACCCTCCACACCCTAGTGACATGTACTGACCTTCCACACCCAAATCAGGCTGTACTGACCCTCCACACCCTAATCAGGCTGTACTGACCATCCACACCCTAATCAGGCTGTACTGACCCTCCACACCCTAGTCAGGCTATACTGACCATCCACACCCTAGTCAGGCTGTACTAACCCTCCACACCCTAGTGACATGTAGTGACCCTCCACACCCAAATCAGGCTGTACTGATCCACACCCTAGTCAGGCTGTACTGACCCTCCACACCTTAGTCAGGCTGTACTGACCCTCCACACCTTAGTCAGGCTGTACTGACCCTCCACACCCTAATCAGGCTGTACTGACCATCCACACCCTAATCAGGCTGTACTGACCCTCCACACCCTAGTCAGGATGTACTGACCTTCCATACCCTAGTCAGGATGTACTAACCCTCCACACCCTAGTGACATGTACTGACCTTCCACACCCAAATCAGGCTGTACTGACCCTCCACACCCTAATCAGGCTGTACTGACCATCCACACCCTAATCAGGCTGTACTGACCATCCACACCCTAGTCAGGATGTACTGACCTTCCATACCCTAGTCAGGCTGTACTAACCCTCCACACCCTAGTGACGTGTACTGACCTTCCACACCCAAATCAGGCTGTACTGACCCTCCACACCCTAATCAGGCTGTACTGACCATCCACACCCTAATCAGGCTGTACTGACCATCCACACCCTAGTCAGGATGTACTGACCTTCCATACCCTAGTCAGGATGTACTAACCCTCCACACCCTAGTGACATGTACTGACCTTCCACACCCAAATCAGGCTGTACTGACCCTCCACACCCTAATCAGGCTGTACTGACCATCCACACCCTAATCAGGCTGTACTGACCCTCCACACCCTAGTCAGGCTATACTGACCATCCACACCCTAGTCAGGCTGTACTAACCCTCCACACCCTAGTGACATGTAGTGACCCTCCACACCCAAATCAGGCTGTACTGATCCACACCCTAGTCAGGCTGTACTGACCCTCCACACCTTAGTCAGGCTGTACTGACCCTCCACACCCTAGTCAGGTTGTACTCACCCTCTAGATTGGTGCTGATGCTGGCCCCAGCATCGCAGGGTTCCTCCCCCTCCTGGTACTCGCACTCACTGTCCTGCATCGCCAGCTGGATGTGGGAGAGGACATCCTTCATGTTGGATGCCTCATTCTCCAGCTTCGTCAGGTGACTCGAGTTGTCCTGCAACTCTCTTCTCAGGTGGGAGTTCTCGGACTTCAGACATTCCACCTGCTTCAGCAGCTCGTCATATGACGACAGTGACATGACGGTGGAGATATGACCTCGTATCACATGCTGAAATACAGATATACCACAATATAAGTCTAATATGATGGGTTTATGACCTTATGTCACATGAACTCATGTCAGATGCTGAAATACATAGAAATGCCAAATTGAAATTAGATTTTGGACAAACTCAAACATTGTGACACTGATCCCTAAAGTACAGTGTTCCCAGAAATTATTGAGAAAATCTTTGTTTTTTTTCTAATGATGCTAAGATTGGAAAAAGGGCCTTCACTATGCACTAAGCATACTAAATAAGGGAGACAACTCTTAAAGGCTTAGAAGGCAGCTCATTACATCAAGAGTTATCTCCCTTGTCTGAGCAGACGGCTTCCTGTGTTGACATGGTAGAATTTACAGCAAGAGAGAAAAGAAAGCTCATTCTAGATGATTTTGAGAAGGGTGAGGCTGATGCTAAAGTGTTAGCTTGTAGACATGGTATTCCTCTGTCTACAGTATACAGAACTTTGAAGAATATTCAAACAGGAACCGGGATAGAGCACAAAGCAGGGGCAGGTCGGCCTAGGAAATTCAGTGTTGTGGATCGCCGAAGACTTGGGCAGATTGTGAGTAGGGGCAAATTGAAAAGTGTTGAGAACATCAAAAATGAAGTGATTAGCAGAGGAAGTCCTCAGGTATGCAATGAAACAGTTAGGCAGGAATTACAGAGACTTAATTGGGTGAAAAAACGTGGAATTCCCTCGCCGTTGATGAAAGATGCACAAAAGGAAAAACGTTTTAACTGGTGTCGGGCTCATGAAAATCAAGTTTGGGATAATGTTTTCTTTTCGGATGAAAGTTCTGTTTGGCTTTTCCCTAATTGTGTGAAAATTTGGACCAAAGATACTGTCAAACCTATCTACCAGCGACCAAAACATAGCCCGAAGTTTCACATGTGGGGTGGCATATCGGCTCGCGGAGTGACGCCATTGTGTGTTTTCACGGGAAACTTGACAAATGAAAGATACGCTGACATTCTAAATGGTCACCTTCTTCCGACAGCACAAACATTGTATGAAGATGATTGGATTTTCCAGCATGATAATGACCCAAAACACACTGCACGCTACACAAAACAGTGGTTGTCGGGCGAAAATGTTCAAGTTTTAGACTGGCCCAGTTACAGCCCAGACCTAAACCCAATTGAGAATGTGTGGGGAGTCATGAAGGACAGAATAAACCAAAAGGGGCTGAGAAATATTGAAGATATGAAGGCCGATGTTGTCCAATATTGGGATACCCTGTCACACGATTACCTACAAACTTTGATGGGTAGTGTGCCTAGGCGTATTCAGGCATGCATTGCTGAGCGAGGAGGTCTAACAAAGTACTAAAACAAGACTGAGGCTGTAAAAGGATGATGTTTTAACATGTTTATGTAAGTAAAACGCCAGAAGTTAATAAACGTAATGAGTTACATGACGCAACATGATTCTCAATAATTTCTGGGAATACTATAAGTACATTGATCCTGTGCTGAGACATATTTCTGAATATTGATAAGAAATTGAGAATCTACTGCCACAGAATCAGTCTGCAAACATCACTATCAGTAAGATATGTATGAGGTCCAGGTTCATGTCTACCATCAGGTGGACTATGGTCCAGGTTCATGTCTACCATCAGCTGGACTATGGTCCAGGTTCATGTCTACCATCAGCTGGACTAAGGTCCAGGTTCATGTCTACCATCAGGTGGACTATGGTCCAGGTTCATGTCTACCATCAGGTGGACTATGGTCCAGGTTCATGTCTACCATCAGTTGGACTAAGGTCCAGGTTCATGTCTACCATCAGCTGGACTAAGGTCCAGGTTCATGTCTACCATCAGTTGGACTATGGTCCAGGTTCATGTCTACCATCAGTTGGACTAAGGTCCAGGTTCATGTCTACCATCAGCTGGACTAAGGTCCAGGTTCATGTCTACCATCAGCTGGACTAAGGTCCAGGTTCATGTCTACCATCAGTTGGACTAAGGTCCAGGTTCATGTCTACCATCAGCTGGACTAAGGTCCAGGTTCATGTCTACCATCAGCTGGACTAAGGTCCAGGTTCATGTCTACCATCAGGTGGACTATGGTCCAGGTTCATGACTACCATCAGCTGGACTATGGTCCACGTTCATGTCTACCATCAGGTGGACTAAGGTCCAGGTTCATGTCTACCATCAGCTGGACTAAGGTCCAGGTTCATGACTACCATCAGCTGGACTATGGTCCACGTTCATGTCTACCATCAGGTGGACTAAGGTCCAGGTTCATGTCTACCATCAGCTGGACTAAGGTCCACGTTCATGTCTACCATCAGGTGGACTATGGTCCAGGTTCATGTCTACCATCAGGTGGACTATGGTCCAGGTTCACGTCTACCATCAGGTGGACTAAGGTCCAGGTTCATGTCTACCATCAGCTGGACTAAGGTCCAGGTTCATGTCTACCATCAGGTGGACTATGGTCCAGGTTCATGTCTACCATCAGGTGGACTATGGTCCAGGTTCATGACTACCATCAGGTGGACTATGGTCCAGGTTCATGACTACCATCAGCTGGACTATGGTCCAGGTTCATGACTACCATCAGCTGGACTAAGGTCCAAGTTCATGTCTACCATCAGGTGGACTAAGGTCCAGGTTCATGTCTACCATCAGCTGGACTAAGGTCCAGGTTCATGTCTACCATCAGCTGGACTAAGGTCCAGGTTCATGTCTACCATCAGCTGGACTAAGGTCCAGGTTCATGACTACCATCAGGTGGACTATGGTCCAGGTTCATGTCTACCATCAGGTGGACTATGGTCCAGGTTCATGTCTACCATCAGGTGGACTATGGTCCAGGTTCATGTCTACCATCAGCTGGACTAAGGTCCAGGTTCATGTCTACCATCAGGTGGACTATGGTCCAGGTTCATGACTACCATCAGCTGGACTAAGGTCCAGGTTCATGTCTACCATCAGGTGGACTAAGGTCCAGGTTCATGTCTACCATCAGCTGGACTAAGGTCCAGGTTCATGTCTACCATCAGCTGGACTAAGGTCCAGGTTCATGTCTACCATCAGCTGGACTATGGTCCAGGTTCATGACTACCATCAGGTGGACTATGGTCCAGGTTCATGTCTACCATCAGGTGGACTATGGTCCAGGTTCATGTCTACCATCAGGTGGACTATGGTCCAGGTTCATGTCTACCATCAGCTGGACTAAGGTCCAGGTTCATGTCTACCATCAGGTGGACTATGGTCCAGGTTCATGTCTACCATCAGCTGGACTAAGGTCCAGGTTCATGACTACCATCAGGTGGACTATGGTCCAGGTTCATGACTACCATCAGCTGGACTAAGGTCCAGGTTCATGTCTACCATCAGGTGGACTATGGTCCAGGTTCATGTCTACCATCAGGTGGACTAAGGTCCAGGTTCATGTCTACCATCAGGTGGACTATGGTCCAGGTTCATGTCTACCATCAGGTGGACTATGGTCCAGGTTCATGTCTACCATCAGGTGGACTATGGTCCAGGTTCATGTCTACCATCAGCTGGACTAAGGTCCAGGTTCATAACTACCATCAGCTGGACTAAGGTCCAGGTTCATGTCTACCATCAGCTGGACTAAGGTCCAGGTTCATGTCTACCATCAGGTGGACTAAGGTCCAGGTTCATGACTACCATCAGCTGGACTATGGTCCAGGTTCATGACTACAATCAGGTGGACTATGGTCCAGGTTCATGTCTACCATCAGCTGGACTAAGGTCCAGGTTCATGACTACCATCAGGTGGACTATGGTCCAGGTTCATGACTACCATCAGGTGGACTATGGTCCAGGTTCATGACTACGATCAGCTGGACTATGGTCCAGGTTCATGACTACCATCAGCTGGACTATGGTCCAGGTTCATGTCTACCATCAGGTGGACTATGGTCCAGGTTCATGTCTACCATCAGGTGGACTATGGTCCAGGTTCATGTCTACCATCAGCTGGACTAAGGTCCAGGTTCATGACTACCATCAGCTGGACTAAGGTCCAGGTTCATGTCTACCATCAGGTGGACTATGGTCCAGGTTCATGTCTACCATCAGCTGGACTAAGGTCCAGGTTCATGACTACCATCAGGTGGACTATGGTCCAGGTTCATGTCTACCATCAGGTGGACTATGGTCCAAGTTCATGACTACCATCAGGTGGACTATGGTCCAGGTTCATGACTACCATCAGGTGGACTATGGTCCAGGTTCATGACTACCATCAGGTGGACTATGGTCCAGGTTCATGACTACCATCAGCTGGACTATGGTCCAGGTTCATGTCTACCATCAGCTGGACTATGGTCCAGGTTCATGTCAACCATCAGCTGGACTATGGTCCAGGTTCATGACTACCATCAGCTGGACTATGGTCCAGGTTCATGACTACCATCAGCTGGACTAAGGTCCAGGTTCATGTCTACCATCAGCTGGACTAAGGTCCAGGTTCATGTCTACCATCAGGTGGACTATGGTCCAGGTTCATGACTACCATCAGGTGGACTATGGTCCAGGTTCATGTCTACCATCAGGTGGACTATGGTCCAGGTTCATGTCTACCATCAGGTGGACTATGGTCCAGCTTCATGACTACCATCAGGTGGACTATGGTCCAGGTTCATATCTACCATCAGCTGGACTATGGTCCAGGTTCACGTCTACCATCAGGTGGACTATGGTCCAGGTTCACGACTACCATCAGCTGGACTATGGTCCAGGTTCATGACTACCATCAGGTGGACTATGGTCCAGGTTCATGACTACCATCAGGTGGACTATGGTCCAGGTTCATGTCAACCATCAGGTGGACTATGGTCCAGGTTCATGACTACCATCAGCTGGACTATGGTCCAGGTTCATGTCTACCATCAGGTGGACTATGGTCCAGGTTCATGACTACCATCAGCTGGACTATGGTCCAGGTTCATGTCTACCATCAGGTGGACTATGGTCCAGGTTCATGACTACCATCAGCTGGACTAAGGTCCAGGTTCACGTCTACCATCAGGTGGACTATGGTCCAGGTTCACGTCTACCATCAGGTGGACTATGGTCCAGGTTCATGTCTACCATCAGGTGGACTATGGTCCAGGTTCATGACTACCATCAGCTGGACTATGGTCCAGGTTCATGTCTACCATCAGCTGGACTATGGTCCAGGTTCATGTCTACCATCAGGTGGACTATGGTCCAGGTTCATGACTACCATCAGCTGGAGTAAGGTCCAGGTTCATGACTACCATCAGCTGGACTAAGGTCCAGGTTCATGTCTACCATCAGCTGGACTATGGTCCAGGTTCATGTCTACCATCAGCTGGACTATGGTCCAGGTTCATGTCTACCATCAGGTGGACTATGGTCCAGGTTCATGTCTACCATCAGGTGGACTATGGTCCAGGTTCATGTCTACCATCAGGTGGACTATGGTCCAGGTTCATGACTACCATCAGCTGGACTATGGTCCAGGTTCATGTCTACCATGAGGTGGACTATGGTCCAGGTTCATGTCTACCATCAGGTGGACTATGGTCCAGGTTCATGACTACCATCAGCTGGACTATGGTCCAGGTTCATGTCTACCATCAGGTGGACTATGGTCCAGGTTCATGACTACCATCAGCTGGACTAAGGTCCAGGTTCATGTCTACCATCAGGTGGACTATGGTCCAGGTTCATGTCTACCATCAGCTGGACTATGGTCCAGGTTCATGTCTACCATCAGGTGGACTATGGTCCAGGTTCATGACTACCATCAGCAGGACTAAGGTCCAGGTTCATGTCTACCATCAGCTGGACTATGGTCCAGGTTCATGTCTACCATCAGCTGGACTATGGTCCAGGTTCATGACTACCATCAGGTGGACTATGGTCCAGGTTCATGACTACCATCAGGTGGACTATGGTCCAGGTTCATGTCTACCATCAGGTGGACTATGGTCCAGGTTCATGACTACCATCAGCTGGACTATGGTCCAGGTTCATGTCTACCATCAGGTGGACTATGGTCCAGGTTCATGTCTACCATCAGGTGGACTATGGTCCAGGTTCATGTCTACCATCAGCTGGACTATGGTCCAGGTTCATGTCTACCATCAGCTGGACTATGGTCCAGGTTCATGTCTACCATCAGCTGGACTATGATCCAGGTTCATGACTACCATCAGCTGGACTATGGTCCAGGTTCATGTCTACCATCAGCTGGACTATGGTCCAGGTTCATGTCTACCATCAGGTGGACTATGGTCCAGGTTCATGACTACCATCAGCTGGACTATGGTCCAGGTTCATGACTACCATCAGCTGGACTATGGTTCAGGTTCATGTCTACCATCAGGTGGACTATGGTCCAGGCTCATGACTACCATCAGGTGGACTATGGTCCAGGTTCATGACTACCATCAGCTGGACTAAGGTCCAGGTTCATGTCTACCATCAGGTGGACTATGGTCCAGGTTCATGACTACCATCAGCTGGACTATGGTCCAGGTTCATGTCTACCATCAGGTGGACTATGGTCCAGGTTCATGACTACCATCAGCTGGACTAAGGTCCAGGTTCATGACTACCATCAGCTGGACTAAGGTCCAGGTTCATGTCTACCATCAGCTGGACTATGGTCCAGGTTCATGTCTACCATCAGGTGGACTATGGTCCAGGTTCATGTCTACCATCAGGTGGACTATGGTCCAGGTTCATGTCTACCATCAGGTGGACTATGGTCCAGGTTCATGTCTACCATCAGGTGGACTATGGTCCAGGTTCATGTCTACCATCAGGTGGACTATGGTCCAGGTTCATGTCTACCATCAGGTGGACTATGGTCCAGGTTCATGACTACCATCAGATGGAGTAAGGTCCAGGTTCATGACTACCATCAGCTGGACTAAGGTCCAGGTTCATGTCTACCATCAGCTGGACTATGGTCCAGGTTCATGTCTACCATCAGCTGGACTATGGTCCAGGTTCATGTCTACCATCAGGTGGACTATGGTCCAGGTTCATGTCTACCATCAGCTGGACTATGGTCCAGGTTCATGTCTACCATCAGGTGGACTATGGTCCAGGTTCATGACTACCATCAGCTGGACTATGGTCCAGGTTCATGTCTACCATCAGGTGGACTATGGTCCAGGTTCATGTCTACCATCAGGTGGACTATGGTCCAGGTTCATGACTACCATCAGCTGGACTATGGTCCAGGTTCATGTCTACCATCAGGTGGACTATGGTCCAGGTTCATGTCTACCATCAGGTGGACTATGGTCCAGGTTCATGTCTACCATCAGGTGGACTATGGTCCAGGTTCATGTCTACCATCAGGTGGACTATGGTCCAGGTTCATGTCTACCATCAGGTGGACTATGGTCCAGGTTCATGTCTACCATCAGGTGGACTATGGTCCAGGTTCATGACTACCATCAGCTGGACTATGGTCCAGGTTCATGTCTACCATCAGGTGGACTATGGTCCAGGTTCATGTCTACCATCAGGTGGACTATGGTCCAGGTTCATGACTACCATCAGCTGGACTATGGTCCAGGTTCATGTCTACCATCAGGTGGACTATGGTCCAGGTTCATGACTACCATCAGCTGGACTAAGGTCCAGGTTCATGTCTACCATCAGGTGGACTATGGTCCAGGTTCATGTCTACCATCAGCTGGACTATGGTCCAGGTTCATGTCTACCATCAGGTGGACTATGGTCCAGGTTCATGACTACCATCAGCTGGACTAAGGTCCAGGTTCATGTCTACCATCAGCTGGACTATGGTCCAGGTTCATGTCTACCATCAGCTGCACTATGGTCCACGTTCATGACTACCATCAGGTGGACTATGGTCCAGGTTCATGACTACCATCAGGTGGACTATGGTCCAGGTTCATGTCTACCATCAGGTGGACTATGGTCCAGGTTCATGACTACCATCAGCTGGACTATGGTCCAGGTTCATGTCTACCATCAGGTGGACTATGGTCCAGGTTCATGTCTACCATCAGGTGGACTATGGTCCAGGTTCATGTCTACCATCAGCTGGACTATGGTCCAGGTTCATGTCTACCATCAGGTGGACTATGGTCCAGGTTCATGTCTACCATCAGGTGGACTATGGTCCAGGTTCATGACTACCATCAGCTGGACTAAGGTCCAGGTTCATGTCTACCATCAGGTGGACTATGGTCCAGGTTCATGTCTACCATCAGCTGGACTATGGTCCAGGTTCATGTCTACCATCAGGTGGACTATGGTCCAGGTTCATGACTACCATCAGCTGGACTAAGGTCCAGGTTCATGTCTACCATCAGCTGGACTATGGTCCAGGTTCATGTCTACCATCAGCTGGACTATGGTCCAGGTTCATGACTACCATCAGGTGGACTATGGTCCAGGTTCATGACTACCATCAGGTGGACTATGGTCCAGGTTCATGTCTACCATCAGGTGGACTATGGTCCAGGTTCATGACTACCATCAGCTGGACTATGGTCCAGGTTCATGTCTACCATCAGGTGGACTATGGTCCAGGTTCATGTCTACCATCAGCTGGACTATGGTCCAGGTTCATGTCTACCATCAGCTGGACTATGGTCCAGGTTCATGTCTACCATCAGCTGGACAATGATTCAGGTTCATGACTACCATCAGCTGGACTATGGTCCAGGTTCATGACTACCATCAGCTGGACTATGGTCCAGGTTCATGACTACCATCAGCTGGACTATGGTTCAGGTTCATGTCTACCATCAGGTGGACTATGGTCCAGGTTCATGTCTACCATCAGGTGGACTATGGTCCAGGTTCATGTCTACCATCAGGTGGACTATGGTCCAGGTTCATGACTACCATCAGCTGGACTATGGTCCAGGTTCATGTCTACCATCAGGTGGACTATGGTCCAGGTTCATGTCTACCATCAGGTGGACTATGGTCCAGGTTCATGACTACCATCAGCTGGACTATGGTCCAGGTTCATGTCTACCATCAGGTGGACTATGGTCCAGGTTCATGACTACCATCAGCTGGACTAAGGTCCAGGTTCATGTCTACCATCAGGTGGACTATGGTCCAGGTTCATGTCTACCATCAGCTGGACTATGGTCCAGGTTCATGTCTACCATCAGGTGGACTATGGTCCAGGTTCATGACTACCATCAGCTGGACTAAGGTCCAGGTTCATGTCTACCATCAGCTGGACTATGGTCCAGGTTCATGTCTACCATCAGCTGGACTATGGTCCAGGTTCATGACTACCATCAGGTGGACTATGGTCCAGGTTCATGACTACCATCAGGTGGACTATGGTCCAGGTTCATGTCTACCATCAGGTGGACTATGGTCCAGGTTCATGACTACCATCAGCTGGACTATGGTCCAGGTTCATGTCTACCATCAGGTGGACTATGGTCCAGGTTCATGTCTACCATCAGGTGGACTATGGTCCAGGTTCATGTCTACCATCAGCTGGACTATGGTCCAGGTTCATGTCTACCATCAGCTGGACTATGGTCCAGGTTCATGTCTACCATCAGCTGGACTATGATCCAGGTTCATGACTACCATCAGCTGGACTATGGTCCAGGTTCATGTCTACCATCAGGTGGACTATGGTCCAGGTTCATGACTACCATCAGGTGGACTATGGTCCAGGCTCATGACTACCATCAGGTGGACTATGGTCCAGGTTCATGTCTACCATCAGCTGGACTAAGGTCCAGGTTCATGTCTACCATCAGGTGGACTATGGTCCAGGTTCATGACTACCATCAGCTGGACTATGGTCCAGGTTCATGTCTACCATCAGGTGGACTATGGTCCAGGTTCATGACTACCATCAGCTGGACTAAGGTCCAGGTTCATGACTACCATCAGCTGGACTAAGGTCCAGGTTCATGTCTACCATCAGCTGGACTATGGTCCAGGTTCATGTCTACCATCAGGTGGACTATGGTCCAGGTTCATGTCTACCATCAGGTGGACTATGGTCCAGGTTCATGTCTACCATCAGGTGGACTATGGTCCAGGTTCATGTCTACCATCAGGTGGACTATGGTCCAGGTTCATGTCTACCATCAGGTGGACTATGGTCCAGGTTCATGTCTACCATCAGGTGGACTATGGTCCAGGTTCATGACTACCATCAGCTGGAGTAAGGTCCAGGTTCATGACTACCATCAGCTGGACTAAGGTCCAGGTTCATGTCTACCATCAGCTGGACTATGGTCCAGGTTCATGTCTACCATCAGCTGGACTATGGTCCAGGTTCATGTCTACCATCAGGTGGACTATGGTCCAGGTTCATGTCTACCATCAGGTGGACTATGGTCCAGGTTCATGTCTACCATCAGGTGGACTATGGTCCAGGTTCATGACTACCATCAGCTGGACTATGGTCCAGGTTCATGTCTACCATCAGCTGGACTATGGTCCAGGTTCATGTCTACCATCAGGTGGACTATGGTCCAGGTTCATGACTACCATCAGGTGGACTATGGTCCAGGTTCATGTCTACCATCAGGTGGACTATGGTCCAGGTTCATGTCTACCATCAGGTGGACTATGGTCCAGGTTCATGTCTACCATCAGGTGGACTATGGTCCAGGTTCATGTCTACCATCAGGTGGACTATGGTCCAGGTTCATGTCTACCATCAGGTGGACTATGGTCCAGGTTCATGTCTACCATCAGGTGGACTATGGTCCAGGTTCATGACTACCATCAGCTGGACTATGGTCCAGGTTCATGTCTACCATCAGGTGGACTATGGTCCAGGTTCATGTCTACCATCAGGTGGACTATGGTCCAGGTTCATGACTACCATCAGCTGGACTATGGTCCAGGTTCATGTCTACCATCAGGTGGACTATGGTCCAGGTTCATGACTACCATCAGCTGGACTAAGGTCCAGGTTCATGTCTACCATCAGGTGGACTATGGTCCAGGTTCATGTCTACCATCAGCTGGACTATGGTCCAGGTTCATGTCTACCATCAGGTGGACTATGGTCCAGGTTCATGACTACCATCAGCTGGACTAAGGTCCAGGTTCATGTCTACCATCAGCTGGACTATGGTCCAGGTTCATGTCTACCATCAGCTGGACTATGGTCCACGTTCATGACTACCATCAGGTGGACTATGGTCCAGGTTCATGACTACCATCAGGTGGACTATGGTCCAGGTTCATGTCTACCATCAGGTGGACTATGGTCCAGGTTCATGACTACCATCAGCTGGACTATGGTCCAGGTTCATGTCTACCATCAGGTGGACTATGGTCCAGGTTCATGTCTACCATCAGGTGGACTATGGTCCAGGTTCATGTCTACCATCAGCTGGACTATGGTCCAGGTTCATGTCTACCATCAGCTGGACTATGGTCCAGGTTCATGTCTACCATCAGGTGGACTATGGTCCAGGTTCATGACTACCATCAGCTGGACTAAGGTCCAGGTTCATGTCTACCATCAGGTGGACTATGGTCCAGGTTCATGTCTACCATCAGCTGGACTATGGTCCAGGTTCATGTCTACCATCAGGTGGACTATGGTCCAGGTTCATGACTACCATCAGCTGGACTAAGGTCCAGGTTCATGTCTACCATCAGCTGGACTATGGTCCAGGTTCATGTCTACCATCAGCTGGACTATGGTCCAGGTTCATGACTACCATCAGGTGGACTATGGTCCAGGTTCATGACTACCATCAGCTGGACTAAGGTCCAGGTTCACGTCTACCATCAGGTGGACTATGGTCCAGGTTCATGTCTACCATCAGGTGGACTATGGTCCAGGTTCATGTCTACCATCAGGTGGACTATGGTCCAGGTTCATGACTACCATCAGCTGGACTATGGTCCAGGTTCATGTCTACCATCAGCTGGACTATGGTCCAGGTTCATGTCTACCATCAGGTGGACTATGGTCCAGGTTCATGACTACCATCAGCTGGAGTAAGGTCCAGGTTCATGACTACCATCAGCTGGACTAAGGTCCAGGTTCATGTCTACCATCAGCTGGACTATGGTCCAGGTTCATGTCTACCATCAGCTGGACTATGGTCCAGGTTCATGACTACCATCAGCTGGACTATGGTCCAGGTTCATGTCTACCATCAGGTGGACTATGGTCCAGGTTCATGTCTACCATCAGGTGGACTATGGTCCAGGTTCATGACTACCATCAGCTGGACTATGGTCCAGGTTCATGTCTACCATCAGGTGGACTATGGTCCAGGTTCATGTCTACCATCAGCTGGACTATGGTCCAGGTTCATGACTACCATCAGCTGGACTATGGTCCAGGTTCATGTCTACCATCAGGTGGACTATGGTCCAGGTTCATGACTACCATCAGCTGGACTAAGGTCCAGGTTCATGTCTACCATCAGGTGGACTATGGTTCAGGTTCATGTCTACCATCAGCTGGACTATGGTCCAGGTTCATGTCTACCATGAGGTGGACTATGGTCCAGGTTCATGACTACCATCAGGAGGACTAAGGTCCAGGTTCATGTCTACCATCAGGTGGACTATGGTCCAGGTTCATGTCTACCATCAGGTGGACTATGGTCCAGGTTCATGTCTACCATCAGGTGGACTATGGTCCAGGTTCATGTCTACCATCAGGTGGACTATGGTCCAGGTTCATGTCTACCATCAGGTGGACTATGGTCCAGGTTCATGTCTACCATCAGGTGGACTATGGTCCAGGTTCATGACTACCATCAGCTGGACTATGGTCCAGGTTCATGTCTACCATCAGGTGGACTATGGTCCAGGTTCATGTCTACCATCAGGTGGACTATGGTCCAGGTTCATGACTACCATCAGCTGGACTATGGTCCAGGTTCATGTCTACCATCAGGTGGACTATGGTCCAGGTTCATGACTACCATCAGCTGGACTAAGGTCCAGGTTCATGTCTACCATCAGGTGGACTATGGTCCAGGTTCATGTCTACCATCAGCTGGACTATGGTCCAGGTTCATGTCTACCATCAGGTGGACTATGGTCCAGGTTCATGACTACCATCAGCTGGACTAAGGTCCAGGTTCATGTCTACCATCAGCTGGACTATGGTCCAGGTTCATGTCTACCATCAGCTGGACTATGGTCCACGTTCATGACTACCATCAGGTGGACTATGGTCCAGGTTCATGACTACCATCAGGTGGACTATGGTCCAGGTTCATGTCTACCATCAGGTGGACTATGGTCCAGGTTCATGACTACCATCAGCTGGACTATGGTCCAGGTTCATGTCTACCATCAGGTGGACTATGGTCCAGGTTCATGTCTACCATCAGCTGGACTATGGTCCAGGTTCATGTCTACCATCAGCTGGACTATGGTCCAGGTTCATGTCTACCATCAGCTGGACTATGGTCCAGGTTCATGTCTACCATCAGGTGGACTATGGTCCAGGTTCATGACTACCATCAGCTGGACTAAGGTCCAGGTTCATGTCTACCATCAGGTGGACTATGGTCCAGGTTCATGTCTACCATCAGCTGGACTATGGTCCAGGTTCATGTCTACCATCAGGTGGACTATGGTCCAGGTTCATGACTACCATCAGCTGGACTAAGGTCCAGGTTCATGTCTACCATCAGCTGGACTATGGTCCAGGTTCATGTCTACCATCAGCTGGACTATGGTCCAGGTTCATGACTACCATCAGGTGGACTATGGTCCAGGTTCATGACTACCATCAGCTGGACTAAGGTCCAGGTTCACGTCTACCATCAGGTGGACTATGGTCCAGGTTCATGTCTACCATCAGGTGGACTATGGTCCAGGTTCATGTCTACCATCAGGTGGACTATGGTCCAGGTTCATGACTACCATCAGCTGGACTATGGTCCAGGTTCATGTCTACCATCAGCTGGACTATGGTCCAGGTTCATGTCTACCATCAGGTGGACTATGGTCCAGGTTCATGACTACCATCAGCTGGAGTAAGGTCCAGGTTCATGACTACCATCAGCTGGACTAAGGTCCAGGTTGATGTCTACCATCAGCTGGACTATGGTCCAGGTTCATGTCTACCATCAGCTGGACTATGGTCCAGGTTCATGACTACCATCAGCTGGACTATGGTCCAGGTTCATGTCTACCATCAGGTGGACTATGGTCCAGGTTCATGTCTACCATCAGGTGGACTATGGTCCAGGTTCATGACTACCATCAGCTGGACTATGGTCCAGGTTCATGTCTACCATCAGGTGGACTATGGTCCAGGTTCATGTCTACCATCAGCTGGACTATGGTCCAGGTTCATGACTACCATCAGCTGGACTATGGTCCAGGTTCATGTCTACCATCAGGTGGACTATGGTCCAGGTTCATGACTACCATCAGCTGGACTAAGGTCCAGGTTCATGTCTACCATCAGGTGGACTATGGTTCAGGTTCATGTCTACCATCAGCTGGACTATGGTCCAGGTTCATGTCTACCATGAGGTGGACTATGGTCCAGGTTCATGACTACCATCAGGAGGACTAAGGTCCAGGTTCATGTCTACCATCACCTGGACTATGGTCCAGGTTCATGTCTACCATCAGCTGGACTATGGTCCAGGTTCATGACTACCATCAGGTGGACTATGGTCCAGGTTCATGACCACCATCAGGTGGAGTATGGTCCAGGTTCATGTCTACCATCAGGTGGACTATGGTCCAGGTTCATGTCTACCATCAGGTGGACTATGGTCCAGGTTCATGTCTACCATCAGGTGGACTATGGTCCAGGTTCATGTCTACCATCAGCTGGACTATGGTCCAGGTTCATGTCTACCATCAGGTGGACTATGGTCCAGGTTCATGTCTACCATCAGGTGGACTATGGTCCAGGTTCATGTCTACCATCAGCTGGACTATGGTCCAGGTTCATGACTACCATCAGCTGGACTAAGGTCCAGGTTCATGTCTACCATCAGCTGGACTATGGTCCAGGTTCATGTCTACCATCAGGTGGACTATGGTCCAGGTTCATGTCTACCATCAGCTGGACTATGGTCCAGGTTCATGACTACCATCAGCTGGACTAAGGTCCAGGTTCATGACTACCATCAGCTGGACTATGGTCCAGGTTCATGTCTACCATCAGGTGGACTATGGTCCAGGTTCATGTCTACCATCAGGTGGACTATGGTCCAGGTTCATGTCTACCATCAGCTGGACTATGGTCCAGGTTCATGTCTACCATCAGGTGGACTATGGTCCAGGTTCATGACTACCATCAGCTGGACTATGGTCCAGGTTCATGTCTACCATCAGGTGGACTATGGTCCAGGTTCATGTCTACCATCAGGTGGACTATGGTCCAGGTTCATGTCTACCATCAGCTGGACTATGGTCCAGGTTCATGACTACCATCAGCTGGACTATGGTCCAGGTTCATGTCTACCATCAGCTGGACTATGGTCCAGGTTCATGTCTACCATCAGCTGGACTATGGTCCAGGTTCATGACTACCATCAGCTGGACTATGGTCCAGGTTCATGACTACCATCAGCTGGACTAAGGTCCAGGTTCATGTCTACCATCAGCTGGACTATGGTCCAGGTTCATGACTACCATCAGCTGGACTATGGTCCAGGTTCATGTCTACCATCAGGTGGACTATGGTCCAGGTTCATGACTACCATCAGGTGGACTATGGTCCAGGTTCATGTCTACCATCAGCTGGACTATGGTCCAGGTTCATGACTACCATCAGGTGGACTATGGTCCAGGTTCATGACTACCATCAGCTGGACTATGGTCCAGGTTCATGACTACCATCAGCTGGACTATGGTCCAGGTTCATGTCTACCATCAGGTGGACTAAGGTCCACGTTCATGTCTACCATCAGGTGGACTATGGTCCAGGTTCATGTCTACCATCAGCTGGACTATGGTCCAGGTTCATGACTACCATCAGGTGGACTATGGTCCAGGTTCATGACTACCATCAGCTGGACTAAGGTCCAGGTTCATGTCTACCATCAGGTGGACTATGGTCCAGGTTCATGTCTACCATCAGGTGGACTATGGTCCAGGTTCATGACTACCATCAGGTGGACTATGGTCCAGGTTCATGACTACCATCAGGTGGACTATGGTCCAGGTTCATGTCTACCATCAGGTGGACTAAGGTCCAGGTTCATGTCTACCATCAGCTGGACTATGGTCCAGGTTCATGTCTACCATCAGCTGGACTATGGTCCAGGTTCATGTCTACCATCAGCTGGACTAAGGTCCAGGTTCATGTCTACCATCAGGTGGACTATGGTCCAGGTTCATGTCTACCATCAGGTGGACTGTGTTCCAGGTTCATGTCTACCATGAGGTGGACTATGGTCCAGGTTCATGACTACCATCAGGTGGACTAAGGTCCAGGTTCATGTCTACCATCAGATGGACTATGGTCCAGGTTCATGACTACCATCAGCTGAACTAAGGTCCAGGTTCATGTCTACCATCAGGTGGACTATGGTCCAGGTTCATGTCTACCATCAGCTGGACTATGGTCCAGGTTCATGTCTACCATCAGGTGGACTATGGTCCAGGTTCATGACTACCATCAGGTGGACTAAGGTCCAGGTTCATGTCTACCATCAGATGGACTATGGTCCAGGTTCATGTCTACCATCAGGTGGACTATGGTCCAGGTTCATGTCTACCATCAGGTGGACTATGGTCCAGGTTCATGACTACCATCAGGTGGACTATGGTCCAGGTTCATGTCTACCATCAGCTGGACTATGGTCCAGGTTCATGACTACCATCAGGTGGACTATGGTCCAGGTTCATGTCTACCATCAGGTGGACTATGGTCCAGGTTCATGACTACCATCAGCTGGACTATGGTCCAGGTTCATGTCTACCATCAGGTGGACTATGGTCCACGTTCATGACTACCATCAGCTGGACTATGGTCCAGGTTCATGTCTACCATCAGGTGGACTATGGTCCAGGTTCATGACTACCATCAGCTGAACTAAGGTCCAGGTTCATGTCTACCATCAGGTGGACTATGGTCCAGGTTCATGACTACCATCAGGTGGACTATGGTCCAGGTTCATGACTACCATCAGGTGGACTATGGTCCAGGTTCATGTCTACCATCAGGTGGACTATGGTCCAGGTTCATGACTACCATCAGGTGGACTAAGGTCCAGGTTCATGTCTACCATCAGCTGGACTATGGTCCAGGTTCATGTCTACCATCAGGTGGACTATGGTCCAGGTTCATGACTACCATCAGCTGGACTATGGTCCAGGTTCATGACTACCATCAGGTGGACTATGGTCCAGGTTCATGTCTACCATCAGGTGGACTATGGTCCAGGTTCACGTCTACCATCAGGTGGACTATGGTCCACGTTCATGACTACCATCAGCTGGACTATGGTCCAGGTTCATGTCTACCATCAGGTGGACTATGGTCCAGGTTCATGACTACCATCAGCTGGACTATGGTCCAGGTTCATGTCTACCATCAGGTGGACTATGGTCCACGTTCATGACTACCATCAGCTGGACTATGGTCCAGGTTCATGTCTACCATCAGGTGGACTATGGTCCAGGTTCATGACTACCATCAGCTGAACTAAGGTCCAGGTTCATGTCTACCATCAGCTGGACTATGGTCCAGGTTCATGTCTACCATCAGGTGGACTATGGTCCAGGTTCATGACTACCATCAGCTGGACTATGGTCCAGGTTCATGTCTACCATCAGGTGGACTATGGTCCAGGTTCATGTCTACCATCAGGTGGACTATGGTCCAGGTTCATGACTACCATCAGGTGGACTATGGTCCAGGTTCATGACTACCATCAGGTGGACTATGGTCCAGGTTCATGACTACGATCAGCTGGACTATGGTCCAGGTTCATGACTACCATCAGCTGGACTAAGGTCCAGGTTCATGTCTACCATCAGGTGGACTATGGTCCAGGTTCATGTCTACCATCAGGTGGACTATGGTCCAGGTTCATGTCTACCATCAGCTGGACTATGGTCCAGGTTCATGACTACCATCAGCTGGACTATGGTCCAGGTTCATGACTACCATTAGGTGGACTATGGTCCAGGTTCATGACTACCATCAGGTGGACTATGGTCCAGGTTCATGTCTACCATCAGGTGGACTAAGGTCCAGGTTCATGACTACCATCAGCTGGACTAAGGTCCAGGTTCATGTCTACCATCAGGTGGACTATGGTCCAGGTTCATGACTACCATCAGCTGGACTATGGTCCAGGTTCATGTCTACCATCAGCTGGACTAAGGTCCAGGTTCATGACTACCATCAGCTGGACTATGGTCCAGGTTCATGTCTACCATCAGGTGGACTATGGTCCAGGTTCATGTCTACCATCAGGTGGACTATGGTCCAGGTTCATGACTACCATCAGCTGGACTAAGGTCCAGGTTCATGTCTACCATCAGGTGGACTATGGTCCAGGTTCATGACTACCATCAGGTGGACTATGGTCCAGGTTCATGTCTACCATCAGGTGGACTATGGTCCAGGTTCATGACTACCATCAGGTGGACTATGGTCCAGGTTCATGTCTACCATCAGGTGGACTATGGTCCAGGTTCATGTCTACCATCAGGTGGACTATGGTCCAGGTTCATGTCTACCATCAGGTGGACTATGGTCCACGTTCATGACTACCATCAGCTGGACTAAGGTCCAGGTTCATGTCTACCATCAGGTGGACTATGGTCCAGGTTCATGACTACCATCAGCTGAACTAAGGTCCAGGTTCATGTCTACCATCAGGTGGACTATGGTCCAGGTTCATGTCTACCATCAGGTGGACTATGGTCCAGGTTCATGACTACCATCAGGTGGACTATGGTCCAGGTTCATGTCTACCATCAGGTGGACTATGGTCCAGGTTCATGACTACCATCAGGTGGACTATGGTCCAGGTTCATGTCTACCATCAGCTGGACTATGGTCCAGGTTCATGACTACCATCAGCTGGACTATGGTCCAGGTTCACGTCTACCATCAGGTGGACTATTGACGGTAGTTTTACCTACACATAAACAAACAATTCATTTGTTATAATTTGTCTGTACCAAGTTACGTTGTGATTTGCTTGAGTCAGTATTTTGCTACTGATCAATCTAACAAAGGACAGCTATGACCGTCCATGAAGCGGTGAGTCAGCTCTCATGAATCTTGTGGCCTAAGGTAATTACTCTGTCAAGTCACCAACCTCTGCTGGAAGTGGACAACTGAGCCCACCAGCCAATCACAGTGACCTTTACAGATGGCTGGCCAATCAGAGATGGTGAAGAAGGGATGGAGAGATAAGATGAAGGTGTTCTGACTGACACTGTTATTCCCTTGCCGGGCATGGTGTGAAATGAACAATTTGACTTTCTGATGAAGAAACAGTGGGAGCACTATTAGACACTGATGCAGCAAGTAGGGGACCATCTCAACACCTGCTGCAACAAGTGGGGGACCATCTCAACAGATGCTGCAACAAGTAGGGGACCATCTCAACAGATGCAGCAACAAGTGGGGGACCATCTCAACAGATGGAGCGAAAAATGGGAGATCATCTCAACAGATGCAGCAACAATTAGGGGACCATCTCAACAGATGCAGCAGAATAACAGGGGACCATTTCAACAGATGCCGCAACAAGTGGGGGACCATCTCAACAGCTGTTGCAACAAGTTGCAGATAATGCATTGACTTGTATACCAACTTCACTAATGATTGAATGGGTAAGTTTGTCCACTGATTTTATCAATATTCCAACAATATCACAGCAGGGAGACACCAGAAATGGGCTTCCAACATTGTACCCATGTAGGGTGTGACTGTAGCTGTTTGTTGTGACTAGGAAACACATCAACCACAAGGTTCCATCATGTCCAAGAGTCAAGGGTGGAAATGTGGTTTTGAGATGGCCCCTGTGGTTTGGTTGACATGGAGATGTCATCTGACAGATGGCCTGGCATTGACAGCTAATTCAGCACACAAATTTAAGATTCCTTTACCACGGGAAAAGACTGAAGTAAAACCTATCAAATACATTAACCATGGTCAATGAAAATTCGTGCACACCTGATAATTCCAGTAATAGAAAGATTCCTTAGCACTGATAAAACAAAAGTTTGTATTATCTACATAAATAACAATAAATAATAAAGACTGTGTGGGTCTGTGAATCTACAACATTGTGTGGGTCTGTGACATTGTGTGGGTCTGTGACAGTGTGGGTCTGTGAATCTACAACATTGTGTGGGTCTGTGACATTGTGTGGGTCTGTCACACAGTGTGGGTCTGTGAATCTACAACACTGTGTGGGTCTGTGACATTGTGTGGGTCTGTGAATCTACAGCACTGTGTGGGTCTGTGAATCTACAACATTGTGTGGGTCTGTGACATTGTGTGGGTCTGTAACACTGTGTGGGTCTGTGAATCTACAACATTGTGTGGGTCTGTAACATTGTGTGGGTCTGTGACACAGTGTGGGTCTGTGAATCTACAACATTGTGTGGGTCTGTGACATTGTGTGGGTCTGTGACACAGTGTGGGTCTGTGAATCTACAACACTGTGTGGGTCTGTGACATTGTGTGGGTCTGTGATATTGTGTGGGTCTGTGAATCTACAGCACTGTGTGGGTCTGTGAATCTCCAACATTGTGTGGGTCTGTGACATTGTGTGGGTCTGTGACACTGTGTGGGTCTGTGAATCTACAACATTGTGTGGGTCTGTGACACTGTGTGGGTCTGTGAATCTACAACACTGTGTGGGTCTGTGACACTGTGTGGGTCTGTGACACTGTGTGGGTCTGTGAATCTACAACATTGTGTGGGTCTATGACACTGTGTGGGTCTGTGACACTGTGTGGGTCTGTGAATCTACAACATTGTGTGGGTCTATGACACTGTGTGGGTTTGTGACACTGTGTGGGTCTGTGATATTGTGTGGGTCTCTGAATCTACAATACTGTATGAGTCTGTGACACTGTGTGGGTCTGCGAATCTACAACATTGTGTGGGTCTGTGAATCTACAACACTGTGTGGGTCTGTGACACTGTGTGGGTCTGTGAATCTACAACACTGTGTGGGTCTGTGACACTGTGTGGGTCTGTGAATCTACAACATTGTGTGGGTCTGTGACACTGTGTGGGTCTGTGAATCTACAACATTGTGTGGGTCTGTGAATCTATGACATTGTGTGGGTCTGTGAATCTACGACATTGTGTGGGTCTGTGACTGTACAACACTGTGTGGGTCTGTGAATCTACAACATTGTGTGGGTCTGTGAATCTACAACATTGTGTGGATCTGTAGCTGTATAACATTGTGTGGATCTGTACCTGTACACCATTGGGTGGATCTGTAGCTGTATAACATTGTGCAGGTCTGTCACTGTACAAGTTACAACATTGTGTGGGTCTGTGACTGTACAACATTGTGTGGGTCTGTCACTGTACAACATTGTGTGGGTCTGTACCTGTACACCATTGTGTGGATCTGTAGCTGTATAACATTGTGTAAGCCTGTACCTGTACAACATTGTGTGGGTTTGTAGCTTTACAACATTGTGTGGATCTGTACCTGTACACCAATGTGTGGATCTGTAGCTGTATAACATTGTGCAGGTCTGTCACTGTACAACATTGTGTGGGCCTGTACCTGTACAACATTGTGTGGGTCTGTCACTGTACAACATTGTGTCGGTCTGTCACTGTACAACATTGTGTGGGTCTGTAGCTGTAAAACATTGTGCAAGTCTGTCACTGTACAACATTGTGTGGGTCTGTCACTGTACAACATTGTGTGGGTCTGTCACTGTACAACATTGTGTGGGTCTGTCACTGTACAACATTGTATGGCTCTGTCACTGTACAACATTGTGTGGGTCTGTCACTGTACAACATGGTGTGGGTCTGTCACTGTACAACATTGTGTGGGTTTGTAGCTTTACAACATTGCGTGGATCTGTAGCTGTATAACATTGTGTTGGTCTGTCACTGTACAACATTGTGTGGGTCTGTCACTGTACAACATTGTGTGGGTCTGTCACTGTCCAACATTGTGTGGGTCTGTCACTGTACAACATTGTGTGGGTCTGTCACTGTACAACATTGTGCGGGTCTGTCACTGTACAACATTGTGTGGGTTTGTAGCTTTAGAACATTGTGTGGGTCTGTACCTGTACACCATTGTGTGGATCTGTAGCTGTATAACATTGTGTAAGCCTGTACCTGTACAACATTGTGTGGGTTTGTAGCTTTACAACATTGTGTGGATCTGTACCTGTACACCAATGTGTGGATCTGTAGCTGTATAACATTGTGCGGGTCTGTCACTGTACAACATTGTGTGGGCCTGTACCTGTACAACATTGTGTGGGTCTGTCACTGTACAAAATTGTGTGGGTCTGTCACTGTACAACATTGTGTGGGTCTGTAGCTGTAAAACATTGTGCAAGTCTGTCACTGTACAACATTGTGTGGGTCTGTCACTGTACAACATTGTGTGGGTCTGTCACTGTACAACATTGTGTGGGTCTGTCACTGTACAACATTGTGTGGGTCTGTCACTGTACAACATTGTGTGGCTCTGTCACTGTACAACATTGTGTGGGTCTGTCACTGTACAACATGGTGTTGGTCTGTCACTGTACAACATTGTGTGGGTTTGTAGCTTTACAACATTGTGTGGATCTGTAGCTGTATAACATTGTGTTGGTCTGTCACTGTACAACATTGTGTGGGTCTGTCACTGTCCAACATTGTGTGGGTCTGTCACTGTACAACACTGTGCGGGTCTGTCACTGTACAACATTGTGTAGGTCTGTACCTGTACAACATTGTGTGGGTCTGTCACTGTACAACATTGTGTGGGTCTGTCACTGTACAACATTGTGTAGGTTTGTCACTGTACAACATTGTGTGGGTTTGTAGCTTTACAACATTGTGTGGATCTGTACCTGTACACCATTGTGTGGATCTGTACCTGTACACCATTGTGTGGATCTGTACCTGTACACCATTGTGTGGGCCTGACTGATTCTTTGTGTCTGTAACTGTAACTGTAACTGTACAACGATGTGTGGGCCTGTCACTGTACGATGTGTGGGTCTATAATTGTACAACATTGTGCACATCTGTAACTGTAAAGAAATGTGTAAATCCATCCTTCAGTGTTGGGGTGATCTGTCCTACAGTGATGGGGGTGATATGGTTTACAGTGGTGTGGGTGATCTGTCCTACAGTGGTGGGGGTGATCTGACCCACACTGGTGGGGTGATATGTCCTATAGGGGTGGGGGTGATCTGTCCTACAGTAGTAGGGGTGATATGGTTTACAGTGGTAGGGGGTGATCTGTCCTATAGCGGTGGTGGTGATCATTTCTACAGTGGTGGGGGAGATCTGTCCCACAGTGGTGGGGTTGTCTGAACTACATTGATGGGAATGGTGTGTCCTACCAGTGATGGGGTGATCTGCCCTACACAGTGTCCAGGTCTTTAAGCCAGATCACCCCTAGGACTGTAAGACAGATTCAGTGAATCCTGACAGTGACAGATCACTCATACCAAGGTCCCTCCACTATACATGATGACTGGCTGTGGAGATGAAAGAGACGCAGACGATTCCACGCCAAAATCAATACAAGCCATTATAAAGAAAGTCACGTGACCTCCCTTTGGACCCCCAGCAGGGCACAATCAATACTAACAGCAAGTCAGCTGGAGTTGCCTCCCTTAACTCAACATCATGTGAAATCAATACTACACAGCAGGCCAGCCAGAGTTACCTCCCTTTGAAGGATATGGCATGTGCAAACATGACCAATGACTTAACAGTGGTATCACCTATTATTCATCAGTACCACCCAGTATTCATCTGTATCACCTAGTACCTAGTATTCATCAGTACCAACCAGTATTCATCAGTACCAACCAGTATTCATCAGTACCATCCAGTATTCATCAGTACCATCCAGTATTCATCTGTATCACCTAGTACCTAGTATTCATCAGTACCACGCAGTATTCATCAGTACCACCCAGTATTCATCAGAACCACCCAGTATTCATCTGTATCACCTAGTACCTAGTATTCATCAGTACCACCCAGTATTCATCAGTACCACCCAGTATTCATCTGTATCACCTAGTACCTAGTATTCATCAGTACCACCCAGTATTCATCAGTACCACCCAGTATTCATCTGTATCACTCATTATTCAAATAATTCATCTATAATATCCAATGTTTATCAGTACCACCCAGTATTCATCTGTATCACTCATTATTCAAATAATTCATCTATAATATCCAATGTTTATCAGTACCAACCAGTATTCATCAGTACCACCCAGTATTCATCTCTATCACTCATTATTCAAATAATTCATCTATAATATCCAATGTTTATCAGTACCACCCAGTATTCATCAGTACCACCCAGTATTCATCTGTATCACTCATTATTCAAATAATTCATCTATAATATCCAATGTTTATCAGTACCACCCAGTATTCATCAGTACCACCCAGTATTCATCTGTATCACTCATTATTCAAATAATTCATCTATAATATCCAATGTTTATCAGTACCACCCAGTATTCATCAGTACCACCCAGTATTCATCTGTATCACTCATTACTCAAATAATTCATCTATAATATCCAATGTTTATCAGTATCACCCAGTATTCATCAGTACCACCCAGTATTCATCAGTACCACCCAGTATTCATCTGTATCACTCATTATTCAAATAATTCATCTATAATATCCAATGTTTATCAGTACCACCCAGTATTCATCAGTACCACCCAGTATTCATCAGTACCACCCAGTATTCATCTGTATCACTCATTATTCAAATAATTCATCTATAATATCCAATGTTTATCAGTACCAACCAGTATTCATCAGTACCACCCAGTATTCATCTCTATCACTCATTATTCAAATAATTCATCTATAATATCCAATGTTTATCAGTACCACCCAGTATTCATCAGTACCACCCAGTATTCATCTGTATCACTCATTATTCAAATAATTCATCTATAATATCCAATGTTTATCAGTATCACTCAGTATTCATCTCTATCACTCATTATTCAAATAATTCATCTATAATATCCAATGTTTATCAGTACCACCCAGTATTCATCAGTACCACCCAGTATTCATCTGTATCACTCATTATTCAAATAATTCATCTATAATATCCAATGTTTATCAGTATCACTCAGTATTCATCTCTATCACTCATTATTCAAATAATTCATCTATAATATCCAATGTTTATCAGTATCACTCAGTATTCATCAGTACCACCCAGTATTCATCTGTATCACTCATTATTCAAATAATTCATCTATAATATCCAATGTTTATCAGTATCACTCAGTATTCATCAGTACCACCCAGTATTCATCTGTATCACTCATTATTCAAATAATTCATCTATAATATCCAATGTTTATCAGTACCACCCAGTATTCATCTGTATCACTCATTATTCAAATAATTCATCTATAATATCCAATGTTTATCAGTATCACTCAGTATTCATCAGTACCACCCAGTATTCATCTGTATCACTCATTATTCAAATAATTCATCTATAATATCCAATGTTTATCAGTATCACTCAGTATTCATCTCTATCACTCATTATTCAAATAATTCATCTATAATATCCAATGTTTATCAGTATCACTCAGTATTCATCAGTACCACCCAGTATTCATCTGTATCACTCATTATTCAAATAATTCATCTATAATATCCAATGTTTATCAGTATCACTCAGTATTCATCAGTACCACCCAGTATTCATCTCTATCACTCATTATTCAAATAATTCATCTATAATATCCAATGTTTATCAGTACCACCCAGTATTCATCAGTACCACCCAGTATTCATCTGTATCACTCATTATTCAAATAATTCATCTATAATATCCAATGTTTATCAGTATCACTCAGTATTCATCTCTATCACTCATTATTCAAATAATTCATCTATAATATCCAATGTTTATCAGTACCACCCAGTATTCATCAGTACCACCCAGTATTCATCTGTATCACTCATTATTCAAATAATTCATCTATAATATCCAATGTTTATCAGTATCACTCAGTATTCATCTCTATCACTCATTATTCAAATAATTCATCTATAATATCCAATGTTTATCAGTACCACCCAGTATTCATCAGTACCACCCAGTATTCATCTGTATCACTCATTATTCAAATAATTCATCTATAATATCCAATGTTTATCAGTACCACCCAGTATTCATCTGTATCACTCATTATTCAAATAATTCATCTATAATATCCAATGTTTATCAGTATCACTCAGTATTCATCTCTATCACTCATTATTCAAATAATTCATCTATAATATCCAATGTTTATCAGTACCACCCAGTATTCATCTGTATCACTCATTATTCAAATAATTCATCTATAATATCCAATGTTTATCAGTATCACTCATTATTCAAATAATTCATCTATAATATCCAATGTTTATCAGTATCACTCATTATTCAAATAATTCATCTATAATATCCAATGTTTATCAGTACCACCCAGTATTCATCAGTACCACCCAGTATTCATCTGTATCACTCATTATTCAAATAATTCATCTATAATATCCAATGTTTATCAGTACCACCCAGTATTCATCAGTACCACCCAGTATTCATCTGTATCACTCATTATTCAAATAATTCATCTATAATATCCAATGTTTATCAGTACCAACCAGTATTCATCAGTACCACCCAGTATTCATCTCTATCACTCATTATTCAAATAATTCATCTATAATATCCAATGTTTATCAGTACCACCCAGTATTCATCTGTATCACTCATTATTCAAATAATTCATCTATAATATCCAATGTTTATCAGTATCACTCATTATTCAAATAATTCATCTATAATATCCAATGTTTATCAGTACCACCCAGTATTCATCAGTACCACCCAGTATTCATCTGTATCACTCATTATTCAAATAATTCATCTATAATATCCAATGTTTATCAGTACCACCCAGTATTCATCAGTACCACCCAGTATTCATCTGTATCACTCATTATTCAAATAATTCATCTATAATATCCAATGTTTATCAGTACCAACCAGTATTCATCAGTACCACCCAGTATTCATCTCTATCACTCATTATTCAAATAATTCATCTATAATATCCAATGTTTATCAGTACCACCCAGTATTCATCTGTATCACTCATTATTCAAATAATTCATCTATAATATCCAATGTTTATCAGTACCACCCAGTATTCATCAGTACCACCCAGTATTCATCAGTACCACCCAGTATTCATCAGTACCACCCAGTATTCATCTGTATCACTCATTATTCAAATAATTCATCTATAATATCCAATGTTTATCAGTACCACCCAGTATTCATCTGTATCACTCATTATTCAAATAATTCATCTATAATATCCAATGTTTATCAGTACCACCCAGTATTCATCAGTACCACCCAGTATTCATCAGTACCACCCAGTATTCATCAGTACCACCCAGTATTCATCTGTATCACTCATTATTCAAATAATTCATCTATAATATCCAATGTTTATCAGTACCACCCAGTATTCATCAGTACCACCCAGTATTCATCAGTACCACCCAGTATTCATCTGTATCACTCATTATTCAAATAATTCATCTATAATATCCAATGTTTATCAGTACCACCCAGTATTCATCAGTACCACCCAGTATTCATCTGTATCACTCATTATTCAAATAATTCATCTATAATATCCAATGTTTATCAGTACCACCCAGTATTCATCTGTATCACTCATTATTCAAATAATTCATCTATAATATCCAATGTTTATCAGTACCACCCAGTATTCATCTGTATCACTCATTATTCAAATAATTCATCTATAATATCCAATGTTTATCAGTACCACCCAGTATTCATCAGTACCACCCAGTATTCATCTGTATCACTCATTATTCAAATAATTCATCTATAATATCCAATGTTTATCAGTACCACTCAGTATTCATCTGTATCACTCATTATTCAAATAATTCATCTATAATATCCAATGTTTATCAGTACCACCCAGTATTCATCTGTATCACTCATTATTCAAATAATTCATCTATAATATCCAATGTTTATCAGTACCACCCAGTATTCATCTCTATCACTCATTATTCAAATAATTCATCTATAATATCCAATGTTTATCAGTATCACTCATTATTCATCTGTATCACTCATTATTCAAATAATTCATCTATAATATCCAATGTTTATCAGTACCACCCAGTATTCATCTGTATCACTCATTATTCAAATAATTCATCTATAATATCCAATGTTCATCAGTACCACCCAGTATTCATCTCTATCACTCATTATTCAAATAATTCATCTATAATATCCAATGTTTATCAGTATCACTCAGTATTCATCTGTATCACTCATTATTCAAATAATTCATCTATAATATCCAATGTTTATCAGTACCACCCAGTATTCATCAGTACCACCCAGTATTCATCTGTATCACTCATTATTCAAATAATTCATCTATAATATCCAATGTTTATCAGTACCACCCAGTATTCATCTGTATCACTCATTATTCAAATAATTCATCTATAATATCCAATGTTTATCAGTACCACCCAGTATTCATCAGTACCACCCAGTATTCATCTGTATCACTCATTATTCAAATAATTCATCTATAATATCCAATGTTTATCAGTACCACCCAGTATTCATCAGTACCACCCAGTATTCATCTGTATCACTCATTATTCAAATAATTCATCTATAATATCCAATGTTTATCAGTACCACCCAGTATTCATCTGTACCACCCAGTATTCATCTGTATCACTCATTATTCAAATAATTCATCTATAATATCCAATGTTTATCAGTACCACCCAGTATTCATCAGTACCACCCAGTATTCATCTGTATCACTCATTATTCAAATAATTCATCTATAATATCCAATGTTTATCAGTACCACCCAGTATTCATCAGTACCACCCAGTATTCATCTGTATCACTCATTATTCAAATAATTCATCTATAATATCCAATGTTTATCAGTACCACCCAGTATTCATCTGTACCACCCAGTATTCATCTGTATCACTCATTATTCAAATAATTCATCTATAATATCCAATGTTTATCAGTACCACCCAGTATTCATCTGTATCACCCAGTATTCATCTGTATCACTCATTATTCAAATAATTCATCTATAATATCCAATGTTCATCAGTACCACCCAGTATTCATCTCTATCACTCATTATTCAAATAATTCATCTATAATATCCAATGTTTATCAGTATCACTCAGTATTCATCTCTATCACTCATTATTCAAATAATTCATCTATAATATCCAATGTTTATCAGTACCACCCAGTATTCATCAGTACCACCCAGTATTCATCTGTATCACTCATTATTCAAATAATTCATCTATAATATCCAATGATTATCAGTATCACCCAGTATTCATCAGTACCACCCAGTATTCATCAGTACCACCCAGTATTCATCTGTATCACTCATTATTCAAATAATTCATCTATAATATCCAATGTTTATCAGTATCACTCAGTATTCATCTCTATCACTCATTATTCAAATAATTCATCTATAATATCCAATGTTTATCAGTATCACTCATTATTCAAATAATTCATCTATAATATCCAATGTTTATCAGTACCACCCAGTATTCATCTGTATCACTCATTATTCAAATAATTCATCTATAATATCCAATGTTTATCAGTATCACCCAGTATTCATCTGTATCACTCATTATTCAAATAATTCATCTATAATATCCAATGATTATCAGTATCACCCAGTATTCATCTGTATCACTCATTATTCAAATAATTCATCTATAATATCCAATGATTATCAGTACCACCCAGTATTCATCTCTATCACTCATTATTCAAATAATTCATCTATAATATCCAATGTTTATCACACTGTATCCATCAGGATCAGTAAGTATCCATCTGCATTGGTTTAAGTTAACAATCCACACAAGTACATTTTGAGGTCAATAATCCATATGTGTATAATTCTACGTCAATAATTCACATCCGTGTAATTCTGTCAGTAATTCACAGACGTATAATTTTAGGTCAGTAATTCACGGACATATAATTCTATGTCAGTAATTCACGGACGTATAATTCTATGTCAGTAATTCACATCCGTGTAATTCTGTCAGTAAGTCACAGACGTATAATTTTAGGTCAGTAATTCACGGACGTATAATTCTATGTCAGTAATTCACAGACGTATAATTCTGTCAGTAATTCACAGACGTATAATTCTACGTCATTAATTCACAGATGTACAATTCCAGGTCATTAATCCACACATGTAAATGATGAAACTCACCTTCAGTGACTTAGTGCAGCCAGACTGGCCCCTGTAACAGAAAGACAACCTCAGTCAGGACAATGATAGACCATGACAAGTTTAGGTTGTTTACAAAACAAGAGTTTGCTACTAAGATTGCAATGTCTCTAGCTGCAAAAGAATAACGCATTTACTAATTTTCATGTTTTGGTCACACGGAAGAAGACGATGTTATGTGAGGAACAATTTTCAGTCAGCTGTATAGAAAATGTGTAGGAAGCTTGTGATTTCTCCACGCCAACAGAGACAATGTGAATTGTTGTGTTGTTATCAATTGCTCCTTGGGGTTGGGTGATGGTGTCACCAAGCATAGATTTCCACCAAACCCCAAAGTTCGAGCTACATGGGTTGTTTTTGAGCGTGAAGTGAGCCTTATGAGAGCCTGTGGTATACACTAAATCAGATGTTTTGCCTGCTACCTTGTGGAAGCCTGTGGTATACACTAAATCGGATGTTTTGCCCCCTACCTTGTGGAAACCTGTTGAATATGCAAAATCGGGACGTTTTGCCCCCTACCTTGCGGAAGCCTGTTCAGTATACTAAATCAGACGTTTTGCCCCCTACCTCGCTTCCAGGACAGAAAATGCCATTGAGATTTGCTTTCATCGAGGTATAAAATCAAAACTACTGACTACTTGTAGTAAATCTGTGCTGAACATAACGATTACTTCCACAGAAGCGAGGTGGGTGTCGAAGTGATAATAATATTGTAAGCAGTATTTATTATACTGACACCCAAATCACTTCCAAGAGTGAAATTGTTATGTTTTAAGCAATGTCATGCAAAATCATATTGTTCATCAAATACATATTTTATCAGTAGAGAGTAATTTTGATTTTGTAAGTCAGTGAAAATAAACTTAAATAGAATTTATCCTCAGACAGGGTGCAGCCATATTAGAAAATCATTAAGTCACGGGCTAAAGTCAGAATTATTGAGATTATGGTTTGTTTTCATCAAGTTAGAAATTCAAAACCAATTTCTACTAGCAGATAAATATGTATTTGAGTCATGGACAAAAGGATTTTGCATGACATAACTTGTCACACAATGACTCTTTCCACGGAAGCGAGATGGAGGTTGAAGTAGTAATAATATTGTAAAGTAATATTATATTGATCCCTACCCCACTTCCAAGAGTGAAACTGTTATGTAATAAGCAATGTCATGCAAAATTATGATGTAATTTTGATTTTATAACTCAGTGAAAACAAGCTTACATACCATTTGAAAATCCTGAAGTCATGGAGTCCGTTAGAATTAATGAGATTATGGTTTGTTTTCATCAAGTTAGAAAATCAAAACTACTTTCTACTAGTAGTTAAATATGTATCTGAATAATGACCAAAAGGACATTGCATGACACAACTTGTAACATGACGACTTCTTCCACGGAAGCGAGGAGCGGGTTGAAGTGAGAATACTGTGCAATATATTCCTTGCAACATTGACGTCTATAAACGTCCACTCACAAGAATGTAGACAATAGTCATTGGTCTAATAATCCTAATTAGTTTATAATCATACTGATACTTATAGCGAATGTATAACAGGAACGTAACATCTAGACATTGTATAGTTTGCCAGTGTGAATCACAATTTGCACACATGCCAGTGTGTATGTTGTCTGTATCATTACACTTCATGACGAAAATAATTCTGTTGAATGCTATGACAAATTAATAGAAACAAAATGCAAATATTAAAATTAAAACAAATTAAAGTTACAGGAGCAATGTCAGGGATGCCTCCATCAATATCCACAAAAAGGAGTGATATGCCACTTTCATGAGATGTGTCTTTTTGAAACAGTTTAACATATGAAAAAAGTGACGCATCGTTTCAGGTTTTTCACATTGGTGTATAGTCTCATTGGTCACTGAAGATAGCACACCTGGCGACTAATTGCATAAAGTCCATCATTCTTTCAAAAAAGTAATTTAGTTAAGTTAGCCAATAATGAGCAATCAATCAGTGTATTGGCGGTTAATCCTTTGAAAGAAGGGTGATGTTTTCACGCAGACATGACAAAGTGTATTCAGTAAAGGCTAGTGAATGTACATACATAAACACTACCGATTTATATTTGCATTTAAATCCAAATACATGTGATTACTCAGTTGGTGTGTTATCGGTTAACCTTTTGATAGATCCAGACACAAGAAATGCCATATGGGGATCTTTGTCAGGTAATATAACTTTTAAGTGGGGTTACCACTAATCAAACCTGTTATAAATTCATTATGTGACCATCAAGTGAATGATGACAAATAACGTGTTGGTTTAAACCACCTAACACAGGTTACAACAAGGGAGTATTAATTGCTGTTTTGCATGTGAAAATTTATTTTTGGATAAGAAAGATATACATACAATGCATGTATACTAGCCACATAAAGAAACTGCTCTTTCACAAAATATTATCCCACTTGATAAGTACCATGACAATTTCAAAGGTACATGTTAACCCTGGGCCATGACGTTGCAGAAAAGGAATTGCCACAGGTCGAAGAATCTGATCCCTCTAGCCCACGCCAGTTATGTTGCCCTGTACAATCACCAAAGGAGTTCTTGGGTGTGCCGTTACTCCTCCCCAAGTCACACGGAACCACCACCACCACCACCATCAGTGCGATCCCTCTCAAAGACACAGGCCTGTGTAAAACGTTCACTCAAGCGTCTATAGGCACGTTGACGGCCATCACTTTGGCTCGTCTCAAGGACGAAACCACTGACTTCACAGAACGTGGCACGAGCATGCATGTTGGATACATGTCACTAATCTCGAGTTTAAATCCTTATGTGTCTCAACAGGTTTGATAAATTTAGATAGGCTATATTTGTGTGCACAGTTTCTTTATGAGCTCAGTATATAAGCATCTGCCATGTGCTAGAACTGTATTTACCTCAATAAATTTTCAGATTCTTCTAGCAGTGGCGAAGTAGGATTATTTATTTCACGGTTTCAAATAAATGAAATGTCAGGTTTTTTTACCATACGTAACAGACGTCATGTTTTTACACAATTAAATATTGAGGCATAAAAACACAGAAATGGGATCAGTTTGGATCAGTCATCCACGTGTTAGAGAACCGGAAAAAGACCACTCCGCATGCTTTGATACTTTATTACAATTAAACAAGAACTACCGCGGATATTTTCACGTAACTGCATCTGATGGGCATCCGCCCTCCATAATCATAGCACTGTTTAGGTTGAAGAAATTAACTGTAATCGTCATCAGCCTCACTCATCACGATTACAGTTAATTTCTGCGGTCAGGTTGATACAAACCTGTAACGAAATAGTTTACCCCCTAAAATGTAGATGAATTCTGCATAGGCCCTCATATCTACACCTCATATTACGTCACGGAGATGTGTCGCTCTGATTGGTTGAAATTTCGTTTGCGGCTGAGAATTGTGCACTGTTGTCAAAAAAGGTTGATTTAAGGTAAATAAAGATCAAAATGAGTACTTCTAATGACAGGGTTTCATATATAGTGATGCCAATGAGTGATTTATGCAATTACATGCCCTAGCGTATATACGTGACCTTTTATCCCCTTTCATGAGACATCACGCTAACATGAAACGGGACTATGTACACACACTGCTGAATACATAGTCCCTCTGTTCCGCAGTTTGGTGAGGGACAAAAATCCACATAAAACTCAGGTATTTGGCCTGCAGGACAAACGCTTTGGGCTTTCTCATGACATGGTTACCATTAGTTAATATTTCCGCAAGCTTACATGCTTGAATATTGAAAACGCTATTTTCAGTGACTGTTCACTCATTGTTGACAGCATTATAGTGCGTTCCATGTGCATTACCCGGTAGTAATCATTAGGAAAATAGCATTCAGAATCAATCGGGTGCAAACCTTTTTGAGGTAAAATTTCAAAAGGTATGTAGACTCAGCAGAGGAGTGTAACAAATAATACTGTGACCTAAATATGGTCAAAGTGTTGTGGTGACCTTGAAAATAAGGTCAATTAGTCACTCCAAATGCAGAATGTCACCAAACTTTGGGTACAGTAGTGCAGGAGATATTGCAGTAAGAGTTTGAAAAGAAGAATAGACAGTGTCATATTGATTCTGTACAACCTGGCAAACCCAGTACAACACCAAATACAACCTCAACAACCCTGTAGCTCACACGCCCTGTACAAAATGCCCATCCTTGTACCACCTGACAAACCCTGTACAACCTCACCCAAGCTGTACAATCTGACTCCTTACAACCTGACCAACCCTGTACAACCTCACCAATCCTGTAAAATCTAACCAGCCCTGTACAACCTCACCAACCCTGTACAACCTGACCTACCGTGTACAACTTCAGCACCCTGTACAGCCTCACCCACAATGTACAACATCACCAACCCAGTACAACTACAACCTGACCCATCATGTAAAACCTCACCCAAGCTGTACAACCTCACCAACCGTGCACCTCACCCACCCTCTACAACCTGACCAACCCTGTACAACCTCACCCATCCTGTACAACTTATGCACTCTGTACAACCTCACCAACCCTGTACAACCTCATCTACCTTATACCTCACCCATCCTGTATCTCTCCCACCCTGTACAATCTCACCAATCCTGTACAACCTCACCAACACTGTACCTCACCAAACCTGTACAACCTTGTCTACCCTATACCTCACCCATCCTGTACCTCACCAACCCCGTACAACCTCACACATCCTGTACAACCTCACCAACCCTGTACAACTTAACACATCCTGTACAACCTCACACATCCTGTACCTCACCAACCCTGTACCTCACCCATCCTGTACAACCCCATCAACCCTGTACAAAATCACCCATCCTGTACAACCTCACCAACCCTGTACAACCTCACCCATCCTGTACAACCTCACCAACCCTGTACAACCTCACCTATCCTGTACAACCTCACCAACCCTGTACAACCTCACACATCCTGTACAACCTCACACATCCTGTACAATGTCACCCACACTGTACAACCTCACCAACCCTGTACAACCTCACCTATCCTCAAAATCAAAGTTGGGGGTCAAACATTTTACAAAGATATTCGATTTTCAACAAAATAATTTCTGTTGTTCTTTTTGCAGGTACATGAGTATGTAAGTATGTGAATTCTCTCCCTACAACAGTTTGTTAAATGATGCTGGTCAAATCAAGCAATGTAAACAAGTTAACTAACTTTTAAATCAAGACTACACAAAAGCTAAGACTTCACCTCCTAATTTATTAAACTATTAATCCAATGCCAAGTGGTCTCTGATCAAGGAACAACTGTTCAAACAGGCAACAATGTGAATGATACAGAACCTCAATGGGAACTTCATATACTTGGTTTAACATACAAGTAAGGCTGGAGTCAGCTCTGGGACAGGGATAAAAAACTTTGACAATGGGCCATTTTCTGCATTTAGAAAGGGCCACTGCCCATCCATCAATAGTAAACTTCAAAATTTTTAATGGGTCATTTCTTATTCTAATGTACAAAATGGCCCCTGCCTTTCCCAACCACTGCAACTTAAAGGTATCAGTGCCACTTGATTTGAAGTTACTAAATTTAAATTATTTACATGCTACTTTGGCCTTTGCTTCATTTAACAATGCAGTAGTGCATCAAGGAATCTGGTATTGAAGATGACATCACCCGTACCCTTGATTGTTTCACAAGAAGGGGATCTGACTCTAAGCAAGAGGCGAGGGTGTGTGTGTATATATATATATATATATAGGTATTTCATGCCGTGAAAGTTTTTTCAGGGGGTAAGAAAATGATATATCACATCATTTTGCGTGAAAGAAGAGAAGACAACTTTGTCAGCAAAGACAGTAAACATCACCAAGCAAGACTGTTTACCATTTTTGTTGTTTTTGTTTTGCATTGTGTTATATGCAGGGATTAAAACTACCATGTTTACTTTTAATAGTATAGTTAGCTATCAGCTGTGCACACGTCAACTTACCCATATTTGAATATACTTGCCTCACAACCTTACGTTTTTGATATATTACCTACAAAAAGACCTCGGCTTGGCAGACAAAATAACACTCCAGAAAACTAAAAACATACCCTGAACTTGGAGTCCACCTCGCAAACAGCTGAACTTGATAACTGCATGACTTTCAGTTTGGACCATTAGTACTCGTTACACGTGTATTTGTGCTTTCTGCCAACACTAGACACACAAAACCCCCCAACTATGCAAGCCCAGTGTGGAACACATATATCTGTCACATAAATTCTGAATCTTTTGCAGACTTATCAATAGATAAGGTCTATCCTTGTGTTTTTATAATTTGTTCATGTATTTCGCCGTATGTTCATTGCAACTCTTTCATAAGTACATGTCATTGGTCACATTCACACATTCCATGCAACGATACCCTAGACTGGTTATCACCATGTGGGTAACACACAGACAATCTACAGGCCACATTCGCATATTTTATTCGTTCACAATGGATTCCCGTGGAAGTAGTGTTCAACAAATTGAGTTCAGATAGCATTTATTGAAAGGATACATAGTCAACACATTTATGGAAATGTTTTGAATGTGTTGTCTTTTCAACAGGCTAACAATAACGGTAGGAATTCACTGTATGGATTCTAAAAGTACCCCAAATGTCGCCACAGAACAGTTGAACTGTTGTTTCGTGTCAAACAAGTGTTGTTTGGAGAAGTGTTTCTTTCAGAATATTGTTCTTTGTTGATAAACACCACACGTTCTCTAAACAGCATGCATGTTCCAATCGAGGCAATTAGCATAATTTGTAATATCGCTAAGGTTTGATGAGGAATGTACTCGGCACTGCGCCCTGACATGCCACCACACAGACATGCCGCTTGCTTCATTGTTGTGATGACCACATCGCGAGGATTTCCCTCTTAAATGATAGCTAACGATTTAGCTGCCACTGTTCTTAAACACCTACTGCAATGGTTGATAACGTAATTTGCCTAAGAGGCGGTCAGTGCGGTTTAACCGTCGCACTACTCAACCCTGCGTGAGTGCGGAAGTTAGAATGAATTTTACCTTTATTTCTTCTCTTCGCTCTTCCGCCATTCAAGCTTAGCTATGACGTCACAGCCATCACTTCATTGGACTTCCGTAAAAGCGCACCTGTAGTCACGAGTTGTCTCCCTTAAAATAGCGCTCGACTGGAGTCCGTGTGGCGTTTCAAGTGACACCCACCCCACCCCACCCTACTTCAACGTCTACTCGTACTTTTCCCCAAAACCCGTTCCAGTGTCACAGTAGTTCGTGGGTGCTATAACACTGGAGATAAACTAGATATCATTCAAGGGGAATCTATATCACAAACTGACTAGCATTATAAAATATAAAACGAACGAATGAGATTAAAACATGTATATCTTTAAGCAGGGATAATGTACAGTCTGTTTATAGTCTCCCTGATCTGAGGAGTTAGTAATTACATCAGAGATAGAAATACACAGAAACTGGACATTATTATAGTGTCGACACATTGGAGTTAAACAGTATTATCACTACTTTAGTAAACAGTTAAAGGGACAATGAAATATATCGCGTATAAACTGCTGGGTTGTCAATGTCCTGGTTACCCACTGTATTGGACCCATATAAAAGATGTTTAAATGGCAGTGCATGTGTATGAGGAGGGGGTTGTACTGTCTTGAAACGGTAATGCTTATTCCATGTCTGTACTCAGTTAATCCGTGTTTGACAGAAACAAGCTGACAACGATGAATCTATGCGTCATGTAGGCGCCTGCCAACCCAGGACCATGTCACCTGTCTGCTTTACAACTCGTAATATATACTCAACTTAGCTGCAAATTTTCCGTCTTTACGAAGAAAATGCATGTAATTCCGAAACGCCTCTTATGATACTAATAATTTGATTAATGGATGCTTTTCATCTTGAAATGTTTGCTTTAGTTTGTTAAATCTACTAGGGTTTCAGTGCGTGCAAAGTTGGACTCGAGTACCCAGAGTGTGCTCCTGCTGGGGAGTCCATTCATGAAAAAGCTGTGTCATTGTCTTTGCCTTTGCATAGGACAGAGCACATGAGTCGTAATATAGACACCTGTCTCTGTCTGTGGATATACGAATTATATTGTCATTATACTGGTGTTTAGGTTGGACGTAGATTGAACCACCCACTGAGAGATCTAGACTGTGCGATTGTCGGGCAACTACATGTATATTGTTTCATCGAGAGAGAGATGGGTTAGATGGGGTAGATGGTACCTTCTCTAAAGACAGACCTCTCATAAGACAGACCTCCCATAAGACAGACCATCCAAAAGGCAGACCGTTTACAATATCACATGGTTGGTTGCATAAGGCTATATTAATATGTACTCTTGATAATAATAGTATGTGTCCAGATGAAAACCCTTACAATATTGTTGACTAATTTATGTTGTGAATTATGACTTTGAGACACACTGCAACTCTTGGTTTTCGTGATATATGGTATAAGCAAGAACTGAATGTCTCTTATCTGCTTGTCATTAAACAAACACTCTTTGATCATGCTTTCACGTTTACTGGAAGTCAGTTGTGAAAATTTACTAAGTTTAGATTGTATGCATATACCGGAGCCTTGAGCATGCATATATATATATGCACTATAGTGCATGCTCAAGGCGGCGCTGGTATATGTATACAATCTTAACTTAGTAAATTGGACTATACATACATATATATATACCTCCAAAACGACAGGCCTCTGTGGAGGCCTGTCTTTTGGAGGTCTGTGAAGGTCTGTCTTTTTGGAGGTCTGTGGAGGTCTGTCGTTTTGGAGGTCTGTCTTTTTGGAGGTCTGTGGAGGTCTGTCTTTAGGAGGTCTGTGGAGGTCTGTCTTTTTGGAGGTCTGTCTTGTGGAGGTCTGTGGAGGTCTGTCTTTTTGGAGGGCTTGTGGAGGTCTGTCTTTTTGGAGGTCTGTGGAGGTCTGTCTTTTGGAGGTCTGTATTTTTGGATATATATATATGCAACTTGCAACTTATGCAAAATATTTGTGAAATTTCAACTCTTTTCACTAAACTTACAGATTGAAACAGGAAGGTTTTATATTATTGACATAAAAATAGAACACGTATTTCCTGTTCCAGTAATATAAACGATGAATTCCGTTTTGTTTTAAACTGTCCTGCTTAACAAGATAGTGACTCGGGGTCAGCTCATTAATGAAACACTGGTGGACGGTATGGCTCAGCCAATAAGTGTATTCGCTGGGTCTGTCTTTTGGAGGTCTGTGGAGGCCTATCTTTTGGAGGTCTGTGGAGGTCTGTCTTTTTGGAGGTCTGTGAAGGTCTGTCCTTTTGGAGGTCTGTCTTTTTGGAGGTCTGTGGAGGTCTGTCTTTTGGAGGTCTTGTGGAGGTCTGATTCTTGGAGGTCTGTGGAGGTCTGTCTTTTGGAGGTCTTGTGGAGGTCTGTCTTTTTGGAGGTCTGTGGAGGTCTGTCTTTTGGAGGTCTGTGGAGGTCTGTCTTTTTGGAGGTCTGTGGAGGTCTGCCTTTTGGAGGTCTGTATTTTTGGATATATATATATGCAACTTGCAACTTATGCAAAATATTTGTGAAATTTCAACTCTTTTCACTAAACTTACAGATTGAAACAGGAAGGTTTTATATTATTGACATAAAAATAGAACATGTATTTCCTGTTCCAGTAATATAAACGATGAATTCCGTTTTGTTTTAAACTGTCCTGCTTAACAAGATAGTGACTCGGGGTCAGCTCATTAATGAAACACTGGTGGACGGTATGGCTCAGCCAATAAGTGTATTCGCTGGGTCTGTCTTTTGGAGGTCTGTGGAGGCCTATCTTTTGGAGGTCTGTGGAGGTCTGTCTTTTTGGAGGTCTGTGAAGGTCTGTCCTTTTGGAGGTCTGTCTTTTTGGAGGTCTGTGGAGGTCTGTCTTTTGGAGGTCTTGTGGAGGTCTGATTTTTGGAGGTCTGTGGAGGTCTGTCTTTTGGAGGTCTTGCGGAGGTCTGTCTTTTTGGAGGTCTGTGGAGGTCTGTCTTGTGGAGGTCTGTGGAGGTCTGTCTTTTTGGAGGTCTGTGGAGGTCTGTCTTGTGGAGGTCTGTATTTTTGGATATATATATATGCAACTTGCAACTTATGCAAAATATTTGTGAAATTTCAACTCTTTTCACTAAACTTACAGATTGAAACAGGAAGGTTTTATATTATTGACATAAAAATAGAACATGTATTTCCTGTTCCAGTAATATAAACGATGAATTCCGTTTTGTTTTAAACTGTCCTGCTTAACAAGATAGTGACTCGGGGTCAGCTCATTAATGAAACACTGGTGGACGGTATGGCTCAGCCAATAAGTGTATTCGCTGGGTCTGTCTTTTGGAGGTCTGTGGAGGCCTATCTTTTGGAGGTCTGTGGAGGTCTGTCTTTTTGGAGGTCTGTGAAGGCCTGTCCTTTTGGAGGTCTGTGAAGGTCTGTCTTTTTGGAGGTCTGTCTTTTTGGAGGTCTGTGGAGGTCTGTCTTTTGGAGGTCTTGTGGAGGTCTGTCTTTTTGGAGGTCTGTGGAGGTCTGGCTTGTGGAGGTCTGTGGAGGTCTGTCTTGTGGAGGTCTGTGGAGGTCTGTCTTGTGGAGGTCTGTGGAGGTCTGTCTTGTGGAGGACTGTGGATCGAAGTCTGTCTTGTGGAGGTCTGTGGAGGTCTGTCTTTTGGAGGTCTGTCTGTGGAGGTCTGTCTTTTGGAGGTCTTGTGGAGGTCTGACTTTTTGGAGGTCTGTCTTTTGGAGGTCTGTGGAGATCTGTCTTGTGGAGGTCTGTCTTGTGGAGTGAACCGGCATGATGTGATTGTACTAACATAAGTAAACCTCATCAGAAAAATGAAACGTACAGCACGTACGTACGTTTCTACCGTGTGATATCATGATATCACTGCTGGTCACAGCTAGGACACAGGACACAGTGAAACAGTTATATACTAAATGCATCAATATTCACGATATTTAAATCATCTTTATATTCATTGGAAAACTTAATTGTTTTATAGAAATAGAGTGAAGATAGTTTGTCACAAGAAAACTGCTGATCAATATCAGTACATATTGTTTTAAGGGGAGGTAATTCACAAGTCATTGTTGATTTGTTTGGGGATTTCTTCGTCATTCCACCTCTGCAAGACAACAACGCACGTTGTGCACGTGGCTGATGACGATGGTGACGCTTACGCAAGCGGCGATCAAGTTCGACTTACGTCATGTGCTCCATCGGGTTCAGATCAGGCAGTTACAAAGGTCCGAGACACTGGCTGGGAACTTAGTTACAATGGGATGGGAGTCTTTGTAAGGTTTGCGATAGAAGCTTTTTGATGTCTGACACAGTCTTTGTGATTTGTCAGAGTCCTTGCAGTCATACGTGGTACAGAAAGATAAAATGGTGTCTCTAGCTTTGGTTTGTGGTATCTAAGATTAAAATGTTCCTAGTGAACACATAATAGTATCTTGCAACTGTATAATTTACTTAGATATATATATCTACCAATATCATAGATATCTTTTGTTTTTGTCGTAATTTGCAGTGAAAGCCATTTTAATGATAAATATGAGTAAAACATCAAAATTAAGTACTTAATATTCATATTCTATTATGTTTTTAACATGAAATTGTGTCATATATAACAATATTTCAACATCAGTTTCACTAAAATAATATTTTAGAAATGTCCCTGAGTCTTGAATACTGGTGACGGATAATTTGAGATTGAAAGATTTTGTGGTCATTCAGAATAAGGCAATAAGTCGATCAGTTGGATATAAACATTTTCTTGGCCAGTAAATGGTGTCCATGATGTCACCTAAATAAACAAGACACAAGATCAGATGATTTCTTTATATCTCAAGAGGAATTTTGTGTGCGTCAGGTACAGTTTCCCAGTCTATGTAGCATTTTAACGAGTACATGTGTACCTGCAAGCGATGGCAAGTGATTGACAGTACGATGACCTCTCTCCAAATGCCACACATACAAAAATATAGTGCAAAGCTCCATTCACATAGTCTGTACAAACAATTGTTTTCAGACAACAATCTACTCCATGTTTATGATGGTTTTGATGGTGATTGTGATCTACACGTTGTTGCAGATGGCTCTCTGCCAATCATGGACTTGTACAGGCTTGAGGAATAGACTGTGTTCCACTTTCTAGTGGCGATTCATGGCTATTTTGACTCCACAGGTGGATCCATTAGAGTGTTTTTTACTCAATTATATATTTCCAGAACACTAAAGTAAATGTAAGCATGCGGAAAGCTCACAAAAAGGAAGATACGACAGATCCGCCGTACAGCAATGCCAGGAGACTGTCAACCACACTGAAGCGATTCTCCACAATTCTGATATAAGAAATTATGTCAGGCAAAATTCGTGATCTTCATGGCTGAAATATCCCACATTATTCTTGTCTCGACCACGCCCCTAGCTCTTGTGTGAGGAGTTATCGTCACCCATTTGCGTCAAGATCCTTTAGTTGAGTATGAAAGTCGGCTCTCTATTTTCTTGCATGGAATAGCAACGCAGAATTTGGTGTGTGTCGTGAGTGGTGCTCGATATGACAAACATCCATGGCTATGTGTACATGTTCTGTGAAGCAGTTCGAATCTGAGGTCATCTCAAAAGCCATATTTTTCAAACCTCTCAATCCCCGCAAAGACACCAGGGTCTGTGTGTATCACCTCGATCAGTTCCATTTTTTTCTGATTGTGAATTACCAGTGACCATGAATTAATTTTCAATTACAAAAATTTTATAATCACGAATTTTCTTTCACAACAGAACACTTTAGCGTTTTAGAAAGTTGTCTTCTTTTCGATGATTAAACAGCACGTGCTTCAGGGTGTTGACTTACCATGCTACAACAATTTATTCAATCATTTTCATATGTATATGAAAATCTTAATAACGTATAACTTTACATGACTATCAGAGATTTTCATAGTGATTTAGCTACATTCGTTTCTCAAGGAACATTGCACAGAGGTAAACGTGAAATCAATTAAAATTGTTGTGTCGGACGTTTACAGGACATTTGCTTTGCCTTACCCTAGACTTGCAGTTGCTAAACTCACAAAGACTGTGTCACAAATAAAACAGTTTCTGTCACAAAGACTGCATTGTCACTGCATTGTCACTCCATTCTCACTGTATTCACATTCCATTCTCACTGCATTCACGCTCCATTCTCACTGCATTGTCACTCCATTTACACTCCATGCTCACTCCATTCACACTCCATTCTCACTGTATTCACATTCCATTCTCACTGCATTGTCACTCCATTCACACTCCATTCTCACTCCATTCACATTCCATTCTCACTGTATTCTCACTCCATTCTCACTGTATTCTCACTGCATTGTCACTGTATTCACACTCCATGCTCACTCCATTCACACTCCATTCTCACTCCATTCACATTCCATTCTCACTGCATTGTCACTCCAATCACACTCCATTCTCACTCCATTCACATTCCATTCTCACTGTATTCTCACTCCATTCTCACTGTATTCACACTCCATTCCCACTGCATTCACACTGCATTCACACTCCATTCTCACTGTATTCACGCTCCATTCTCACTCCATTCACACTCCATTCACATTCCATTCTCACTCCATTCACATTCCATTCTCACTGCATTGTCACTCCATTCACACTCCATTCTCACTCCATTCACATTCCATTGTCACTGTATTCTCACTGTATTCTCACTGTATTCACACTCCATTCCCACTGCATTCACACTGCATTCACACTCCATTCTCACTGTATTCACGCTCCATTCTCACTCCATTCACACTGCATTCCCACTGTATTCACACTCCATTCTCACTGCATTCACACTTCATTCTCACTGCATTCAAACTCCATTGTCACTGCATTCTCACTGAATTTTCACTCCATTCTCACTGCATTCTCAGTCTATTCTCACTGCATTCACACTCCATTCTCACTCCATTCTCACTGCATTCACACTCCATTCTCACTGCATTCAAACTCCATTCTCACTCCATTCTCACTGAATTTTCACTCCATTCTCACTGCATTCTCAGTCTATTCTCACTGCATTCACACTCCATTCTCACTCCATTCTCACTGCATTCACATTCCATTCTCACTGCATTCAAACTCCATTCTCACTGCATTCACACTGTATTCACATTTCATTCACACTCCATTCTCACTGCATTCTCACTCCATTCTCACTGCATTCTCACTGCATCCACACCGCCTTGAATACTGTGATGGGTGTTCCAGCTTCAGTAACTTAAACTGAGGATCTGAGGGAAATCACGACATGCTATATACTGATATACATAAGCAAGTCTGTATGCAGTAGACTGTCATCACACTTAGTCCGTAGTCAACACCACGGTACTTGAGTCAGTGAATATATATATATACAGGCCCGGTGAGACCCGGGTAGAATAGGCCTTCAGCTACCCATGTTTGCCATAAAAGGCGTATGTACTTGTCGTTAATGGCGACTAACGGGATCGGGTGGTCAGGCGTGCTGACTTGACGGACACATGCTATCGGTTCCCAATCGATGGATCGATGCTCATGCTGTTGATCACTGGATTGTCTGGTCCAGACTCGATTATTTACAGACCGTCGCCATATAGCTGGAATATTAAAATAATTAGTGCGGCGTAACACTAAACTGGCCATGCGCCTCGGGAATCTTTTAAAATAAGATGGATATTTTTTGCTTCTGATGGTGAAATGACTCCATTTATGTAACCTCAAGTTGTGTATAAAATATCATTCTTTCTTGCCACATTTTTTCATGTTTTGTAAAGGTTTCTTTATTCAAAATTGTAGCGTCTGTACTAAGCGTAAATGTTGTAAACTAAACTTTGTGAATATATTAGACATCCTGTATGTATGCAAAGCAACAGTTTGTTTAGATTAAGTATTAATATGCTATAGTTACGTTATCAAATTCAGTTGACTTTCCAGATATTGCACGTCAAATGTACATTAAACATATGATATCCTCAGGTTTGTTAGTTCTTTCTTTTGAGTCGTGCGGATTGAATGCAATCCTTTTTCTAATTACATCCTTTGTCCGTTAATTATAGTTATTACACACAATTATGTAAGACAACGGGCCTTAATTTTATAGGCTTCCGGGTAGTGTGTGTCATTGCCCCGGATTCCTTATTTTACTTATTAATGGTTGTTGAATTCATACATAAGTAAGTGTATCATTCTGGTGCCAATCACGTGTCAGCTGGACTGGCTGCCCGCCATCTTAATTTGCGTCATTATGTTAACGTGCGGAAGTCAGGACTGTGGCGAGGGAATGCGACACTCAAATGAGTGTTGATCACCTGATCAGGTGAAAGCTAAACTATTTCGTGACAGTGTCACAGCTTGTTGGGTCTTTTATTGTGAAGGTGTTCACCTATCTCAGTTGATCAGTTGATTGTGATCCGGACAGCCTAGGCAAGGTCGCTGTTTAACATTCTCTTCTCCCCAATTTATTGAAGTTAACTCGACCTGCCGTTTGTGCCAACTGACCTACCGTGTCATACATACGTAGAGTAGTACAGGTCAAGATGACCAAGTTGTATGTCCCTAATGTACCTTTACAAGGTCTGTGACGAGAGCGTCTAAAAATAGTTGACCACATGGCCACCAAGTTGGGAAATCCCCGGAAAGGGAATGTCATACAAGGGGAGACAACTGCTGATGTAGGCTGGCGGATGAAGCACACATCCGATCTAACAGTACTGTAGCGAAAGTGCAGTGTGTGATGGGGTGGTGGAGACTGAAACGGGTGACCGGGTATCTAGGGGCAGTTGTAGTGTGCGGGGGTTGCGTAGCGCGCACCTGTCTCACGGATGGGGCCAGTGACAATATCGACAGATCACCACAGCGATCGGGAGATTCTGAGGAAATTTCAAGGAGAGGTCTGAAACTTCAACAGGTGCAAGTGTTCTTCAGACATGGCGCGCGCACCCCCATTCATCTCACCCCAAACATAGAACAGGTGAGTTCTGTACACAGACCCCCATACACCTCATACTAACCACAGAACAGGTGAGTTTTGTCCAGACTGCCATATAGCTCATCCCAACCATAGAACAGGTGAGTTTTGTACACAGATCCCCATACACCTCATACCCACCACAGAACAGATGAGTTTTGTCCAGACTGCCATATAGCTCATCCCAACCACAGAACAGGTGAGTTTTGTACACAGACCCTATACACCTCATACTGACCATAGAACAGGTGAGTTTTGTCCAGACTGCCATATAGCTCATCCCAACCATAGAACAGGTGTGTTTTGTACACAGACCCTACACACCTCATACTGACCATAGAACAGGTGAGTTTTGTCCAGACTGCCATATAGCTCATCCCAACCACAGAACAGGTGAGTTTTGTACACAGACCCTATACACCTCGTACTGACCATAGAACAGGTGAGTTTTGTCCAGACTGCCATATAGCTCATCCCAACCATAGAACAGGTGAGTTCTGTACACAGACCCCTATACACCTCATACCCACCACAGAACAGGTGAGTTTTGTCCAGACTGCCATATAGCTCATCCCAACCATAGAACAGGTGTGTTCTGTACACAGATCCCCATACACCTCATACCCACCACAAAACAGGTGAGTTTTGTCCAGACTGCCATATAGCTCATCCCAACCATAGAACAGGTGAGTTTTGTACACAGATCCCCATACACCTCATACTGACCATAGAACAGGTGAGTTTTGTCCAGACTGCAATAGAGCTCATCCCAACCATAGAACAGGTGAGTTTTGTACACAGATCCCCATACACCTCATACTGACCATAGAACAGGTGAGTTTTGTTCACAGATCCCCATACACCTCATACTGACCATAGAACAGGTGAGTTTTGTCCAGACTGCCATATAGCTCATCCCAACCATAGAACAGGTGAGTTTTGTTCACAGATCCCCATACACCTCATACTGACCATAGAACAGGTGAGTTTTGTCCAGACTGCCATATAGCTCATCCCAACCATAGAACAGGTGAGTTTTGTTCACAGATCCCCATACACCTCATACTGACCATAGAACAGGTGAGTTTTGTTCACAGATCCCCATACACCTCATACCAACCATAGAACAGGTGAGTTCTGTACACAGATCCCCATACACCTCATACTGACCATAGAACAGGTGAGTTCTGTACATCATGTGTTCCAGGCGAGCTACCGAGCTGATATCCACAACCGTACCCTACCTCACACAGACTTCAAGCTCACCCTGAAAAGTCTGGCTGGTGATACGATAGAGAAATCTCTCTACGAACTGCACTACAGCAAGACTGTGTTACAGGTGAGTATCACAGCGGTGATTCTGCTTAGTCCCTTGTGTCTCAGCAGGTCCTGGTTTCCCAGGTAACAATGTACCTTGTGTCTCAGCAGGTCCTGGTTTCCCAGGTAACAATGTCCCTTGTGTCTCAGCAGGTCCTGATTTCCCAGGTAACAATGTCCCTTGTGTCTCAGCAGGTCCTGCTTTCCCAGGTAACAAAGTCTCTTGTGTCTCAGCAGGTCCTGGTTTCCCAGGTAACAAAGTCCCTTTTGTCTCAGCAGGTCCTGGTTTCCCAGGTAACAATGTCCCTTGTGTCTCAGCACGTCCTGGTTTCCCAGGTAACAATGTCCCTTGTGTCTCAGCAGGTCCTGATTTCCCAGGTAACAAAGTCCCTTGTGTCTCAGCAGGTCCTGCTTTCCCAGGTAACAAAGTCCCTTGTGTCTCAGCAGGTCCTGGTTTCCCAGGTAACAAAGTCCCTTTTGTCTCAGCAGGTCCTGGTTTCCCAGGTAACAATGTCCCTTGTGTCTCAGCACGTCCTGGTTTCCCAGGTAACAATGTCCCTTGTGTCTCAGCAGGTCCTGGTTTCCCAGGTAACAATATCCCTTGTGTCTCAGCAGGTCCTGGTTTCCCAGGTAACAATGTCCCTTGTGTCTCAGCAGGTCCTGGTTTCCCAGGTAACAATGTCCCTTGTGTCTCAGCAGGTCCTGGTTTCCCAGGTAACAAAGTACCTTGTGTATCAGCAGGTCCTGATTTCCCAGGTAGCAATGTCCCTTGCGTCTCAGCAGGTCCTGGTTTCCCAGGTAACAAAGCACCTTGTGTCTCAGCAGGTCCTGGTTTCCCAGGTAACAAAGTACCTTGTGTATCAGCAGGTCCTGATTTCCCAGGTAACAATGTCCCTTGTGTCTCAGCAGGTCCTGGTTTCCCAGGTAACAAAGCACCTTGTGTCTCAGCAGGTCCTGGTTTCCCAGGTAACAAAGTACCTTGTGTCTCAGCAGGTCCTGGTTTCCCAGGTAACAAAGTACCTTGTGTCTCAGCACGTCCTGGTTTCCCAGGTAACAATGTCCCTTGTGTCTCAGCAGGTCCTGGTTTCCCAGGTAACATTGTCCCTTGTGTCTCAGCAGGTCCTGCTTTCCCAGGTAACAAAGTCCCTTGTGTCTCAGCAGGTCCTGGTTTCCCAGGTAACAATGTCCCTTGTGTCTCAGCAGGTCCTGGTTTCCCAAGTAGCAATGTCCCTTGTGTCTCAGCAGGTCCTGGTTTCCCAGGTAACAAAGTACCTTGTGTCTCAGCAGGTCCTGGTTTCCCAGGTAACAAAGTCCCTTGTGTCTCAGCAGGTCCTGGTTTCCCAGGTAACAAAGCACCTTGTGTCTCAGCAGGTCCTGGTTTCCCAGGTAACAAAGTCCCTTGTGTCTCAGCAGGTCCTGGTTTCCCAGGTAACAATGTCCCTTGTGTCTCAGCAGGTCCTGGTTTCCCAGGTAACATTGTCCCTTGTGTCTCAGCAGGTCCTGCTTTCCCAGGTAACAATGTCCCTTGTGTCTCAGCAGATCCTGGTTTCCCAGGTAACAAAGTACCTTGTGTCTCAGCAGGTCCTGGTTTCCCAGGTAACAATGTCCCTTGTGTCTCAGCAAGTCCTGGTTTCTCAGGTAACAATGTCCCTTGTGTCTCAGCAGGTCCTGGTTTCCCAGGTAACAATGTCCCTTGCGTCTCAGCAGGTCCTGGTTTCCCAGATAACAAAGTACCTTGTGTCTCAGCAGGTCCTGGTTTCCCAGGTAACAATGTCCCTTGTGTCTCAGCAGGTCCTGGTTTCCCAGGTAGCAAAGTCCATTTGCTTGTTTGGGATGTTGTTTACTTAAGGGTGGATGTAGTTTACTTATGGGTGAATGTTAACTGATGGATGATGTGTACTGCAGGGTGGATGTTGTTTTCTTATGGGTGAATGTTGTTTACCTATGGGTGAATGCAGTTTACTTAAGGGTAGATGTTGTTTACTTGATGGTGGATGTTGTTTATTTAGGGGTGAATGTTATTTACTTATGGGTGTATGCTATTTACTTAAGGGTGGATGTCGTTTACATCAGGTAGGATGTTGTTTACCTATGGGTGAATGCAGTTTACTTACAGGTAGATGTTGTTTGCGTGATGCTGGATGTTGCTAACTTCAGCAGAGGTCGATTTCACTATTTACAAATTCCCCCGCAGGTGAAAATTGCTGAGTACAGCGTATTTTGTATTTGAGGTAGCACTCAGTGTAGTAATTATTACAGATTTTGTCCCAAATTCCATTTAGAACATGAATGTTTTCAAAAGCATTGTCAGTTCAATCACTTACTCTTACTGCTGTTTCAGCTAGAGTGAGTTGTTTATCTGTCATTGTAAAATGTGAAAAGTACCTGGCTGGTTGTATTTGCGATGCAGCTTGTCAAGCTAAACAGAAAACTTAGAGAGAACCTTGAATCAGTTTGAAATATTGATTTTGTAAAATTGAACTCTGGATCGTCCAGAGATATGAGGATCAACCAATCAGAGTATGAAAAGTTCGTCTTTTGGCTGCATTCAGCTAGTAGCGCAAAGGTTTTCCAATCAAATGCCTTTTGATCAGCGATGATGCTGTATTTGTCTCTGTGTATTTCTTGCTTGCAGACGAAAACTGCCACTAGAACAAAATGTTAAGAAGAGTGACTGTAAATACAGAAATATTAATGAGATTATTTAGAGTAGTTTAATACATTGCAAAGAGTGAGAAACCCTACACAGATGTTCCAAAGACTGTTGACGTCTTGAAATTGCTGGGTTTGGGTGAGGTTTTCACTGTTTATGAATGAAATAATATTTGAAGATACCATTTGTGAACTGAAAAGTGGTGCGTTCATTTCTGTTCTTTGTGATGGTACAACCGATGTTGCTAGAACCGAACAAGAAATAATGTTTATTCGCTATGTTCATGAAGGCAAACCAAAATCAGTGTTTGTATATGTTTCATCAGTAGACAAGCCAGATGCGGTTCACATCAAGGAAGCACTAGTAGACATTTTTACTTCTAAACTTGACTGTGGAGCTACAGAGTGGCTATGAAGTCTTGTTCGAGTGTGCTTTGATGGTGCAGCAGTAATGATGGGCTGTCAAAGTGGAGTTGCAGTTAGACTTTAAACATTTTCACCACCCTTGCTTGCGATACATTGCTGCACCCACTGTAATTGACAATCTACCATGTGTGTGTGTGTTGGGAGTGGTGGCTGCAAGCTGCGGCTCAGACCATGGGTGTTGTTTGTTGTACTCCGCTGAAGTGTCAGGTGTGAGGTGGCTAACCCACTAAGAGCAAGCCATCAAAGCTATGCATCACTTGTATGATGCTCTTGTCACTCACCTTGAAAATGGAGCCCAAACTGGAAATATGAACAATGAGGAAAAAGTGTGGACAATACTGATGAACCTGCAAACAATCCAATTTGTGACTTTTTACATTTTATTTTTGAATATGCTTGAAAAGTTGAGTCTGGTATTGCAAACTGATGGTTCTGGTTGTCAGAACACCCACGATGCAGCAGAGGTGACATCACTGTCCCTAAACAACACATTTACTGATCCAGAATGTCTGAAAGCAAGAAAGGAGTCACTATCATGGAAAATGCAGACAAACAGTTTCAAGGGCCATGTGTTAGAGGTTCCAGAGCAAGAAGGAGATTAGTCAAGAAAGAAAGTTGTACGTGAGGTTGAGGTTGAGGTTGAAAGTGTACTGTTGGAAGCTGAAACTATTGTCACCAGAGTTAAAGAAAACATTGCTTCCAGGTTTGATTTGAAAGATGTGAGTGATTTCTGCAAATGTATCCCGACTTTTCGCCCAATGCACTTGATTCATTAAATGTGTTTGGTGATGAAGAACTTTCAGTCGCTATGAAGAACCTGACAAGTAAAACCTGCTGCTTTGAAACTGTACTCAATCAATGGACATGTGCAAAACTTCAGATACTCAAGTTGCTCAAATAATCCCGTCTTTACCTGTGAACACAGCAATTTGTGCAAGGGGATTTTCTCTGTGCAAAACAGTAAAGAATGAACAGTGATCCAAACTGACCACAATAGCCTCACAGATCTGATGTCAGTTCAAATAAATGGATCAAGTGTACTGGACTTTGGCCCACTACTAGCATTGACATTCTGAATAGGAAAGAGAAAATGCTACAGCAGACATGCTGGCAAGAAAACAATGACAAATGATCCTGAGAGTGATTTTGTATGGTTCAGCGATGAGTCAGAGAACATAGAGGAGCTGTAATCCGAAATGGTGTAAACTGAATTACTTTCAAATTAGTGTAAGTTTGGATAATAAATTATGTCATATGATTTGTTTGTGATTAATTTTGTAAGTCATAAGAAACAAGGAAAACTATATTTCGGTCAACATATCCATTGCGCCACCCTGATAATCATTAAGGTTGCTCGCGTTGCTGTCTGTTAAAAAAAAAACAATCGCCCCCTGGACAGGATGGATGGAGTTTACTTCAGGGTGGATGGAGTTTACTTCAGGGTGGATGTTGTTTACTTCAGGGTGGATGTTGTTTACTTCAGGGTGGATGTGTCTCTGGCAGTTTGACGACACTTGGTCAGCAGCAGATGTTTGAGTTGGGTCAACGGCTTCGGTCAGAGTATGTTGGACAGGGGGCGCTGCTTGATCCAACCTTCAAGAAGGAACAGGTGTAGTAAGTACCATGTGTGTGGTGAGTTGGGTCAACGACTTCGGTCAGAGTAAGTCGGACAGGGTCATGATTTGATCCAACTTTCAAGAAGGAACACGTGTAGTAAGTACCTTGTGTGTGGTGAGTTGATCCAACCTTCAAGAAGGAACACGTGTAGTAAGTACCATGTGTGTAGTGAGTTGGGTCAACGACTTCGGTCAGAGTAAGTCGGACAGGGTCATGATTTGATCCAACCTTCAAGAAGGAACACGTGTAGTAAGTACCATGTGTCTGGTACGTTGATCCAACCTTCAAGAAGGAACACGTGTAGTAAGTACCATGTGTGTAGAGAGTTGGGTCAACAACTTCAGTCAGAGTAAGTCGGACAGGGTCATGATTTGATCCAACCTTCAAGAAGGAACATGTGTAGTAAGTACCATGTGGCTGGTGAGTTGATCCAACCTTCAAGAAGGAACACGTGTAGTAAGTACCATGTGTGTAGTGAGTTGGGTCAACGGCTTCGGTCAGAGTAAGTTGAACAGGGGACGCTGCTTGATCCAACCTTCAAGAAGGAACATGTGTAGTAAGTACCATGTGTGTGGTGAGTTTGGTCAACGGCTTCGGTCAGAGTAAGTTGAACAGGGGACGCTGCTTGATCCAACCTTCAAGAAGGAACATGTGTAGTAAGTACCATGTGTGTGGTGAGTTGGGTCAACGACTTCGGTCAGAGTAAGTCGGACAGGGTCATGATTTGATCCAACCTTCAAGAAGGAACACGTGTAGTAAGTACCATGTGTGTAGTGAGTTGGGTCAACAACTTCAGTCAGAGTAAGTTGGACAGGGTCATGATTTGATCCAACCTTCAAGAAGGAACATGTGTAGTAAGTACCATGTGGCTGGTGAGTTGATCCAACCTTCAAGAAGGAACACGTGTAGTAAGTACCATGTGTGTAGTGAGTTGGGTCAACGGCTTCGGTCAGAGTAAGTTGAACAGGGGACGCTGCTTGATCCAACCTTCAAGAAGGAACATGTGTAGTAAGTACCATGTGTGTGGTGAGTTTGGTCAACGGCTTCGGTCAGAGTAAGTTGAACAGGGGACGCTGCTTGATCCAACCTTCAAGAAGGAACATGTGTAGTAAGTACCATGTGCGTGGTGAGTTGGGTCAGCGGCTTCGGTCAGAGTATGTTGGACAGGGGGCGCTGCTTGATCCAACCTTCAAGAAGGAACACGTGTAGTAAGTACCATGTGTGTGGTGAGCTAGGTCAACGGCTTCGGTCAGAGATGTTGGACAGGGGGCGCTGCTTGATCCAACCTTCCAGAAGGAACACGTGTAGTAAGTACCATGTGTGTAGTGAGTTGGGTCAACGACTTCAGTCAGAGTAAGTCGGACTGGGTCATGACTTGATCCAACCTTCAAGAAAGAACACATGTAGTCAGTACGTCAGAGAGGGGGCGCTACTTCCAATACTTGGTACAACCCTCAAGAAGGAATATATAAGTAATGAATCACATATCTATTATCTATTATGATGTAATGAGGGTTGAGGCAAGATTAGCATATACTTGTTAATAGTGGGAGTGAACAGTTACCTTCTTCTTGTCAGTTATTGCTTTTGATCTTCTAACTGATTTTCCCTTCATTCATATTTCTGATGCTGAAGATGTTTTGTTTGTTGTTTAATATGACACTTAGCAATATTTCAGCAATATATGCGGTGGTGTACAAATAATAGTGTGTGGAACAGACGATCCAGTGTGATCAATAGCATGAGCATTGATTTATGCCAGTACCGTCACTGGCATTTTATAACTTACAGGGGTTGGTGAGGACCAGCTCTAAGCTGGATCTTTTCATGGTGTTGAAGATCTTGAGAGTTGTGCCTGATGAGAAGACGTTGTGTTTCAGTGTGAGGTCGACCAACATAAATCGAACAATTGCCTCGGCTCGGTGTGTACTTGCTGGTATATTTGGTGTACATGAACTCAATGACTCAGGTGAGGAAGCAGACTCTCTGACCTTGGCTCATTTAATCTGACACTGAGTCTCTCCTAAATTACATAGCTGTCTGACATCGAATCTCCCCTGTATTTGCCTGACTGACTGACACAGTGTCTGCCTATCTGACTGACATAGTGTCTGCCTAACTGACTGATATAGTATCTGCCTAACTGAGTGGCATTGCGTTTCAGGGAGTGCCAGCATCAGTATCTCACCACAGAAGGATGAGGTCCTCCTTCCTAACCCTCACGTCTGCTCTGTTGTCCGTGACATCAATCATGCTGCCATGATCCATTTCGACAACATCCCCGGCATACAACAGGACCGACTACATCTTGAGAAAATTCTAGGTGAGACTGTGTGAGACTTGCTTTGTGTAGGACTCCATGAATTCGACTTTTAGTTGAAACCTGGTGTAATGAAAGTCACTCAACTGATTGGATGTCTCTTCCTTCAGATTGTTCTAAGGCATCAGTGTTACCATCAGGCAAAGGTAGACGAGTGGTCATCTTGCATGCTGGTGACTGTACTAAGAGTCTGATTGGAGGTTGTGATTGGGTGAAATCTGATGGTGATTACCATTGAGAAATGGGCAGGTATTTTTGGACTGGTTCAAACATTAGCTTACCAAGTGAAACAAGTGTTATCATTATGGATAGTGCCAGTTACCATCACACCCTTTAGTCCCATGGTCCCATCACACCCTTTAGTCCCATCACACCCTTTAGTCCCATGGTCCCATCACACCCTTTAGTCCCATGGTCCCATCACACCCTTTAGTCCCATGGTCCCATCACACCCTTTAGTCCCATGGTCCCATCACACCCTTTAGTCCCATGGTCCCATCACACCCATTAGTCCCATGGTCCCATCACACCCATTAGTCCCATCACACCCTTTAGTCCCATGGTCCCATCACACCCTTTAGTCCCATGGTCCCATCACACCCATTAGTTCTATGGTCCCATCACACCCTTTAGTCCCATGGTCCCATCACTCCCATTAGTCCCATCACACCCTTTAGTCCCATGGTCCCATCACTCCCATTAGTCCCATGGTCCCATCACACCCATTAGTCCCATGGTCCCATCAGTCCCATTAGTCCCATCACACCCTTTAGTCCCATGGTCCCATCACACCCTTTAGTCCCATCACACCCATTAGTCCCATCACACCCATTAGTCCCATCACACCCATTAGTCCCATGGTCCCATCACTCCCATTAGTCCCATCACACCCTTTAGTCCCATGGTCCCATAACACCCTTTAGTCCCATGGTCCCATCACACCCATTAGTCCCATGGTCAATTCACACCCTTTAGTCCTATGGTCCCATCACTCCCATTAGTCCCATCACACCCATTAGTCCCATGGTCCCATCACACCCATTAGTCCCATGGTCCCATCACACCCATTAGTCCCATGGTCCCATGACTCCCATTAGTCCCATGGTCCCATCACACCCTTTAGTCCTATGGTCCCATCACACCCATTAGTTCTATGGTCCCATCACACCCTTTAGTCCCATGGTCCCATCACACCCATTAGTCCCATGGTCCCATCACACCCTTTAGTCCCATGGTCCCATCACACCCTTTAGTCCCATGGTCCCATCACACCCTTTAGTCCCATGGTCCCATCACTCCCATTAGTCCCATGGTCCCATCACACCCATTAGTCCCATGGTCCCATCACACCCATTAGTCCCATGGTTCCATCACACCCATTAGTCCCATGGTCCCATCACACCCATTAGTCCCATGACACCTATTAGTCCCATCACACCCTTTAGTCCCATGGTCCCATCACTCCCATTAGTCCCATGGTCCCATGACACCCATTAGTCCCATGACACCCATTAGTCCCATCACACCCATTAGTCCTATGGTCCCATCACACCCATTAGTTCTATGGTCCCATCACACCCTTTAGTCCCATGGTCCCATCACACCCATTAGTCCCATGGTCCCATCACACCCATTAGTCCCATGACACCCATTAGTCCCATCACACCCTTTAGTCCCATGGTCCCATCACTCCCATTAGTCCCATGGTCCCATCACACCCATTAGTCCTATCACTCCCTTTAGTCCCATGGTCCCATCACTCCCATTAGTCCCATCACACCCTTTAGTCCCATGGTCCCATCACACCTATTAGTCCCATGGTCCCATCACACCCATTAGTCCCATCACACCCTTTAGTCCCATGGTCCCATGACACCCATTAGTCCCATCACACCCTTTAGTCCCATGGTCCCATCACACCCATTAGTCCCATCTCACCCATTAGTCCCATGGTCCCATCACACCCATTAGTTCCATGGTCCCATCACTCCCATTAGTCCCATCACTCCCATTAGTCCCATCACAGCCATTAGTCCCATGGTCCCATCACTCCCATTAGTCTCATCACACCCTTTAGTTGCATGCTGAGCATGCCGCATGATCCCCTTTCTACCCACGTGACTACCTCAGAGTGATCATTATTCTTCTCGATGCACTACTGTGCCAGTTAACTTGAGAAATATATCATTGGTACCTGGAGCAAGCATTGTCCTGAATGTGCTCCTTTATCAAAGACACTTTTAGAGCATGTAGATGTGCTTGCTCCTGTTGGCTGGCTGGTTGATTGCCCGACAAAACCTCTGCATTCAATGACCCATCTTAAATGCTAGTCATTCGAAGATTCCACTGTTAGAAGGTGATGATTTTATTGGCAAGTTATCTACAGTACTCCTTAAGAACAGTTCTTTTAGTTTTTAGTTGGGTTGATACCCATGTGGGATTCGAATCCAAAGCCATATGGCATTGTTTAATGAGATGTTTACTTGTCGTTCTGCCTCATTGAACTTACACAGCCGATCTGCATCATCAAATCACTGGACTGATTTACCACACTCAATCGGCTCACGAGGCTGAACTGTTTCACCACAGTATTGGGTCACAACATGAAGTCAGTTTGCCATGTACGACTGTTTCTCATAGCCAAAAGGGCTCACATCATCAAATAGATTCCCCGCACCAAAACGGTTTGCTTTGCCGTAATGGCTCTCTTCACCAAAATGATTCACCTCTTTGAACCAGTTCACTTTGGCCAGAACATTTCACCTCATGGAACTTGTGCATCTGATCATTCCAGGTCTCTCCATCGGCTTAGATCACTGTATCAAACCAATCGAAACCACAGTGTCGATCCAGATCACACTCAATTTCTGGCTCATAAATCTGAACTAGATCACCAAGCTGAACTGATTTATCAGCCTGAATTGCTTTCCTATGCCGTAATGTTTCACCACGTCGAACTGGTTCATATCACCGAACTGGTTCACCTGGCTGTTCAAGATTACTCAACTGTCAACATTCATGACACTGTCATTATTTGTCAATAATACATCGTTCAGACCTTGCCTACCAGTTCCATTGATTTACAGAATTCAGTGAACGCCCATTGTTGTCTCATGTGATTTCATGCATGGTGCACCATTCCAGCCGACTGGTTTGTAAGAGTCTTCTCCCCGTTTGGTATCTGTGGTGCCTCTTAAAACAGCCAACCCACATCAAACCTTGTGTTTGTTTATTTCAGATTGGAGATAGTAACTAACTAACCCACAGCAAACCTCATGTTTGTTTATTTCAGATTGGAGATAGTAACTAACTAACCCACAGCAAACCTCGTGTTTGTTTATTTCAGATTGGAGATAGTAACTAACTAACCCACAGCAAACCTCATGTTTGCTTAGTCAGTAACCTTTGAGATGCAGGAATTGAGTTGGTTGATTCACCACACTTGGTCACTTGGTTTGCTGGCTACCCAGAGAAGGATACCTGATGTGCTAATTATTACCTTCAACATGAAGGATCGGAACTTGACATCCTCATGAGGATCGTAAACTGGCATCTAGAATTTGCCAAATTTGTTGAACTATAATAGTTTTCAACATGATCCTAGTTTTCAGGGCTTTTGTGAATTCCTCACTACCGAGTGGTTATCTCGAAGCTTGAGAGTCTGTTTTGTTTATTCAGATTTCCAGTGTCAGTGCCTGGAGCTTGTGATAGCTGTCTAGATATGTGTACTATAGTAGCTAGTAATAATTGCCTTACCGCTTGTGAGGTGCTTAAAGTTTTTAGTCAAAACTTACCGCACCTGGTACCCTTGTTCTGCTGGCTGAACAGAGATAGTAGCTGTTTGATTCACTGTGCTGAATTAGTTTACGTTTTATGTCAGTAGTGCAAACATTTAGACATATTACTCTTGGCACTTGATGTTTTGACGATCCCAGCTCTCAAGACTCCTCTGTGACTGGGCTCAACTCATTCCAGATTGAATGTAACTTCTGATCTTCACGTTTGATGAATGATTTGGTTCAGTGAATCTCAACCCTAACCCTAACCCTAACCCTAACCCTAACCCTAACCCTAACCCTAACCCTAACCTTTGGAGTAGATATCCGCTTATCAACCACCAGATTGGGCATTGCTAGATTAATTTGCTACACCAGATTTTTTTTACGATGCTTCTCTGAGTCAAGTTACTACAGACTAACACCATAACAGCGATTTGATGTATCACTGGGTGCAGTCTTTCCCTGTTTCATGATTTTTACAACCCTTCCTCTTACATCATCGGTAAGTTTCTTCACAGACGGGTCAGGTTACTGTACATAGTAGCAGTGACGTCAAATAGCCAGAATTGCTTAACCTGGATTTTATGGATTGTGATTCGCCTGGTTTACTAAAGGCCGAGTTGTCCAGATTTATGTGGCTGTTGCATCGTGGGTAATGTTTGCAAATGGTTGACTACAGTTTGTTTACAGGAAATTTTGATGATTAGAGTGACTATGAAGTGACTACGAATTTCATCAATTTGTTTACAATGTGAATGTTCCTGTAGCTTGACCCTCCTGCATGCAGCACTCCATTTGTACTGTCATGGTAGCTGGACTAGGGGAACGTTTTTATCTCAGGAGATATCCTTTTGTCAGAGGCAAGAATTGCTCGATATCTCATTTCCCTCGACCAGCGAGATGCCCACCTTCACATCCACACCGTTGGAGGTATCTCCGATTCGCTTTCAAGGGGCGTCATTACCACTGGATGATCCTGCTGTCTGGCTGAATATCTATACCCCTGTAGTTTATACACAGGTAACCAAAGCCATAACATTTCAAGGTACCTACATGGACATCTATATGGATCTTCAGTGTTTAGCTTTTGTATTGCGATGTAGAAGTGTTCAACAATTGCATGAGGGAGGACTGTGGCTGAACACCACATTGGTTGGGAGCAACCTCTCCCTGGGAGAGCTTGTGCCTAGTAAGCCACAGGAGAACCCATCACTAGTATATGTCCTGTGTCAGTTGGATCCAGCCTCCCTGGGAGAGCTTATGCCTAGTAAGCCACAGGAGAACCCATCACTAGTATATGTCCTGTGTCAGTTGGATCCAGCCTCCCTGGGTCATTGCTGTGAAGGTCGTCATTAGCATGTTTAGTGTGTACTGTCAGTGCTTTCTAACTTAGGGTAATCTGTGACATGATGTCCAATCATAGGATGAGTTTAAAAATGGAAATTTTAACAAATAAATTGTATATTTATATACTTATCGTATCTCACTCAATGTATTCGTGTAATCTCTGGGAGAGTAGTGGTCCATTCACTGATAGTATTGGTGTATTCACTGAGTGTATTTGTGTATTCACAGGGAGCATATTCATGCATTCACTGAGTGTATTGGTGTATTCACTGGGAGAATATTCGTGCATTCACTGAGTGTATTGGTGTATTCACTGAGTGTATTGGTGTATTCACAGGGAGCATATTGGTGCATTCACTGAGTGTACTGGTGTATTCACTGGGAGAATATTGGTGCATTCACTGAGTTTACTGGTGTATTCACTGGGAGAATATTGGTGCATTCACTGAGTGTACTGGTGTATTCACTGGGAGCATATTGGTGCATTTACTGAGTGTATTGGTGTATTCACTGGGAGAATATTGGTGCATTCACTGAGTGTACTGGTGTATTCACTGGGAGCATATTGGTGCATTCACTGAGTGTACTGGTGTATTCACTGGGAGAATATTGGTGCATTCACTGAGTGTATTGGTGTATTCACAGGGAGCATATTGGTGCATTCACTGAGTGTATTGGTGTATTCACTGGGAGAATATTGGTGCATTCACTGAGTGTACTGATGTATTCACTGGGAGAATATTGGTGCATTCACTGAGTGTATTGGTGTATTCACTGGGAGCATATTGGTGCATTTACTGAGTGTATTGATGTATTCACTGAGTGTATTGGTGCATTCACTGAGTGTATTGGTGTATTCACTGGGAGAATATTGGTGTATTCACTGAGTGTATTGGTGTATTCACTGAGTATTGGTGTATTCACTGGGAGAATATTGGTGCATTCACTGAGTGTATTGGTGTATTCACTGAGTGTATTGGTGTATTCACTGAGTGTATTGATGTATTCACTGAGTGTATTGGTGCATTCACTGAGTGTATTGGTGCATTCACTGGGAGAATATTGGTGTATTCACTGGGACCTTATTGGTGCATTCACTGAGTGTATTGGTGTATTCACTGGGAGAATATTGGTGTATTCACTGGCAGCATATTGGTGCATTCACTGCGGGTATTGATGTATTCACCGAGTGTATTGGTGTATTCACCGAGTGTATTGGTGTATTCACTGTGTGTATTGGTGTATTCACTCAGATTGTATTGGTGTATTCGCTGGGGTTTATATCTGTAATCTTTATTTATATTGGTATATTCACCTAGTGTATTAGTGTATTTTTTTAGTGTAGTGGTGTATTCACTGAGTGTATTGGTGTCTTCACTGAAGGTGTATTCACTGGGAGTGTTTTGGTGTATTCACCTTTACTTTTTACTTTCAGGTGTAGACTCCAGCACATCAGGACACAAACTGAACTTTATAGTCGTCCGAGACGACATGATAGCAAGACAGGTGACAATGATTCTATTCACCCGTCTGTCTGCCAGTTCACTTGGTACATGTGTCTGTGTTTGTACATCTGCACATCTCTCTGTCTTCGACCCTTCTGTTTTTCTGTTTACCTCTTTGACTGTCTGTTTGTCTGTCTTGTTTGACTCGCACGTTAGTTGGTTAGTTGGTTGCATGCGTGTCTGTACCTGTTTGTGTCTGTGATGCTGTATATCAGTTTGGCTGTATGCCTGGCCTGGCTATACACACATCACACATTACACACATCACACATGCAACCCTGACAAACATTATACACATCACATATACAAACCATGACAAACATCAACAACATCACACATACAATCCAGACAAACATTGCTCACATCACACATACAATCCAGACAAACAGCAAAAACATCACTTATACAACCCTGACAAACATTGCACACATCACACATACAACCCTGACAAACAATGCACACATCACACATACAACCCTGACAAACATTACACACATCACATATACAACCCTGACAAACATCAAAAGCATCACACATGCCTTGCTGGTTGTGTTGTGTGTTCCATCAGTGGATCCAGGCTCATGTATGTATGTGAGTTTCCTGATGGTATGAAATATGACCAGTAGATGTTTGTCTGTCCACAGGCTCACGGCCTTCATGTTCCAGAGAAGCTCCTGTTACTGCAGGCCATGATTGAGAGAAATGCCACCAGGATCATGTATCATGCCTTCTGTGGGCAGCATGAGTGAGTAGCTCCGTTCTGAATGTGAGTTTGAACCTTGTTACCAAATGTTGTGTGTCGCAGGTTTGTACAAGGCACTCCTTGTTGCAGGGCAGAGTTGGAACTTGCTGTGAGGATGACGGCAGGGCCTGCCCTGACGATGGCTGTCAAAGAGATGAAGGCTTGTATTAAGGGGTCAAGGTGGGAATGTTATATCACTCGTAGACTCATGTCAACATACTATGAAATCACATCTCATATCTCAGGCAAGTCACATATCACACACAGACATGAGACACCTAAGATATCATCATGCACAACTATCTTGTCAACAACTGACTGATAAACATACACAAACATCACACATACAAAGCTGACAAACATCAAAAACATCACACACAAACCCTTACAAACATATGCATTACAAACATCACACATAAAACCCTGACAATCATCAAAAACATCACACATACAACCCTGACAAACATTACAAACATCACACATACAACAATGACAAACATGAAAAGCATAACACATACAACCCTGACAAGCATTACACACATCACACATAACAGCTGGACAAACATTACACACATCACACGTACAACCCTGAGAAACATTGCACACATCACACATACAACCCTGACAAACATTACGCACATCACACATAAAACCCTGACAAATATTGCATGCATCACACATAAAACACTGACAAACAGTACATGCATCAAACATGCCTCCTGGACAAACATTACACACATCACACATACAATCTGACAAACATTACACACATACAATCTGACAAACATTACACACATACAATCTGACAAACATTGCACACATACAACCCTGACAAACATTACACACATCAGACATACAACCGTGACCAACACTACACACATCACACATACAATCTGACAAACATTACACACATACAACCCAGACATACATTACACACACCACACATACAACCCTGATGAACATTACACACATCACACATACAATCTGACAAAGATTACACACATACAACCCAGACATACATTACACGCATCACACATGCAACCCTGACAAACATTACACAAATCACGCATACAACCGAGACAAACATTACACACATCACACATACAACCCTGATGAACATTACACACATCACACATACAACCCTGACAAACATTACACACATCACACATACAATCTGACAAAAATTACACACATAGAACCTTGACATACATTACACGCATCACACATACAACCGTGACAAACATTACACAAATCACGCATACAACCCAGATGAACATTACACACATCACACATACAACCGAGACAAACATTACACACATCACACATACAACCCTGATGAACATTACACACATCACACATACAACCCTGATGAACATCACACGCATCACACATACAACCCTGATGAACATTACACACATCACACATGCAATCCTGATGAACATTACACACATCACACATACAATCCTGATGAACATTACACACATCACGCATACAACCCAGACATACATTACACACATCACACATGCAACCCTGATGAACATTACACACATCACACATACAATCCTGATGAACATTACACACATCACGCATACAACCCAGACATACATTACACACATAACACATACAACCCTGATGATCATTACACACATCACACATACAACCGTGACAAATATTACACATGTACAACCCTGACAAACATTACACACATCACACATACAACCCTGACAAACATTACACACATCATAAATGATGCAAAAAAGTAGCGAATTGCTGCTGTTCTATTCTGTGATATGACATTTTGTGTTGTTAAATGGTAGTAAAATGAAATAGATGCAAATTTGATCTCATCACTATATGGCTGGAGTAATAGTGATGTGACGTGAAACATGACTCAACTCTGTCCCGACAAACATTACACACACATGCACCACAGACAAACATCCCACATATCTCACACATCAGATACACAACACTGACAAGCATAACACACACTACACACACATCCCACATATCTCTCACATCGAAAAGATACTAGAGAAGCATCACACATAGATGGCATATACCTCACACAGATCACACAAACATCACACATACCTCACACACATGCCACACACAGAAGAAATCACAGCTATCTAACTGGTGATTGTGTTGTCAGCCAGCAGCGGGTGTGTCTCTACTCTGTCCATGACTCATTAATCCTGCCGCTCACGGTCATCCTGGGAAGCTATGATGGAAGATGGCCGCCCTTTGCGGCAGACATCCGCTTGGAGCTGTATGCCGACAAGCAAGGGGAACACTGGGTGCGCGCTCGATACTGTGGGAAGGTGAGATGTAGAGACTCTGTTATAGTGTGATATAAACACTGTTATAGTGGGGTGTGTGATATGGACACTGTTTTAGTGAGGTATGTGATATAGACACTGTTTATATTGAGGTGTGTAATATAAACACTGTTATGGTGTGGTGTGTGCTATAGACACTGTTATATTGAAATGTGTAATATAGACACTGTTATAGTGAGGTGTGTGATATAGACACTGTTATAGTGAGGTGTGTGATATAGACACTGTTATATTGAAGCGTGTGATATAGACACTGTTATAGTGAGGTGTGTGATATAGACACTCATAGTGAAGTGTGTGATATAGACACTGTTATATTAAAGTGTGCGATATAGACATTGTTATAGTGATGTGTGTGATGTAGACACTGTTAAAGTGAAGTGTGTGATATAGACACTGTTACATTGAAGTGTGTGATATAGACAGTGTTATAGTGAGGTGTGTGATATAGACACTTATAGTGAAGTGTGTGATATAGACACTGTTATATTGAAGTGTGCGATATAGACATTGTTATAGTGATGTGTGTGATGTAGACACTGTTAAAGTGAAGTGTGTGATATAGACACTGTTACATTGAAGTGTGTGATATAGACAGTGTTATAGTGAGGTGTATGATACAGACACTGTTATATTGAAGTGTTTGATATAGAGACTGTTTTAGTGAGGTGTATGATATAGATGCTGTTATATTGAAGTGTGTGCTATAGACACTGTTTGTAGTGTGGTGTGTGCTATAGACACTGTTATATTGAAGTGTTTGATATAGAGACTGTTTTAGTGAGGTGTATGATATAGATGCTGTTATATTGAAGTGTGTGCTATAGACACTGTTTGTAGTGTGGTGTGTGCTATAGACACTGTTATATTGAAGCGTGTGATATAAAGACTGTTTTAGTGAGGTGTATGATATAGATGCTGTTATATTGAAGTGTGTGCTATAGACACTGTTTGTAGTGTGGTGTGTGCTATAGACACTGTTATATTGAAGTATGTGATATAGACACTGTTATAGTGAAGTGTGTGATATAGACACTGTTATATTGAAGTGTGTGATATAGACACTGTTATAGTCAGGTGTGTGATATAGACACTGTTGTAGTGAGGTGTGTGATATAGACACTGTTTCAGTGAGGTATGTACCATAGACACTGTTATATTGAAGTGTGTGATATTGACACTGTTATACTGAAGTGCATGATGTAGACATTGTTATAGTGAGGTGTGTGATATAGACACTGTTATAGTTAAGTGTGTGATATAGACACTGTTATAGTGAGGTGTGTGATATAGACACTGTTAAAGTGAGGTGTGTGATATAGACGCTGTTGTAGTGAGGTGTGTGATATAGACGCTGTTATATTGAAGTGTGTGCTATAGACACTGTTATAGTGAAGTGTGTGATATAGACATTGTTATAGTGAGGTGTATGATACAGACACTGTTATATTGAAGTGTGTGATGTAGACACTGTTATAGTGAGGTGTGTGATATAGACGCTGTTGTAGTGAGGTGTGTGATATAGACACTGTTATATTGAAGTGTGTGCTATAGACACTGTTATACTGAAGTGCGTGATGTAGACATTGTTATAGTGAGGTGTGTGATATAGACACTGTTATAGTTAAGTGTGTGATATAGACACTGTTATAGTGAGGCGTGTGATATAGACGATGTTGTAGTGAGGTGTGTGATATAGACGCTGTTATATTGAAGTGTGTGCTATAGACACTGTTATACTGAAGTGCGTGATGTAGATATTGTTATAGTGAGGTGTGTGATATAGACACTGTTATAGTGAGGTGTGTGATATAGACACTGTTATAGTTAAGTGTGTGATATAGACACTGTTATAGTGAGGTGTGTGATATAGACACTGTTAAAGTGAGGTGTGTGATATAGACGCTGTTGTAGTGAGGTGTGTGATATAGACGCTGTTATATTGAAGTGTGTGCTATAGACACTGTTATAGTGAAGTGTGTGATATAGACATTGTTATAGTGAGGTGTATGATACAGACACTGTTATAGTGAAGTGTGTGATGTAGACACTGTTATAGTGAAGTGTGTGATATTGACACTGTGATATGAGTCAGATCTTGACATTTTGACTTTTTCTAATTACTTAGATATATGGTATTATATTTTCCATGAATTCCATGGAAACAATTCAAACTTTGTCTAAAAGGACAATAAGTAACTGTCAGATGAGTTGTCCTTTCAAACATGTGGGGGCTGGGGTGATGTGTCATCTTCTGATAACTCTTGTTTAAAAGTTTGTCTAAACCTGCAATCATGAAAATTGTTTTGAAAACTTTGTTTTCACAATCTACTGCCACTTAATATTGTTACCTGCTTATATTTTCTGAGATACAACTTGTTTTCACTGACGATTCTGTCAAGATCACTTCTGATTATATTGGTTATAAATTGTTCTTGTAGTTCTCTTACAAGCGGTTTGGTCATGATTCAAAAACATTTAACTACGTGTAGGAAGTAGATTTGATCTTTTAACATGAGAAAACAAACCATAATTTTACTGATTCTCACACTGACTGTAGACTGTGATGCCATTGTTTTTAAAATTTGACGACTCCCTGTTGCAAACATTTGTCAGTTTGAGAATCAATGCTGTTTACGATTGTTTTCACAGGGTTACAGAATCTAAACTTCTTTTTTCTGAAAGTAAAATATGTTTTTGATTGATGGACAAAAGGATTTTGCATGTAAATGCTTATAACATAACAATTTCTTGGAAGCGATGTAGGTGTCAATATTATACTGATTTCAATATTATTGTCACTTCGACCACAGCCTAGGAAGAAATCATTATGGTACAAGTGTGTCATGCAAATCCTCTTGGTCATCAACCATTTACTACAACTACTTAGTAGTGTTGATATTTTTAACTCAATAAAAACACATCTAAATAGCATCTTCTATCTTGGAAGTGAGGTAGGTGTCGAACCACCTTATTTAAACATACCGGGTTCCATGATGCTCGCTTCACACTCACAAACAACATATTTAGCACAAACTCAGGGGTCTGGTGGAAATCTCTGAATAGTGACACCATAAATCGACACCTGGGAGCATTTGACGGCAACACAATGATTCGGCATGTCTTTGCTTATGTTGGGAAATCAGCTTCTTACACATTTTATATACAACTGAATGAAACTTCTTCCTCACGTGACGTCACTGCAGGGCTCTGGCGACAGAGTTACGTAACCTGTCTGTTGTTTCCTTGGCGGACGAGAGTGAAGCAGGGGACTTTTTGGTAACCTTTTAATGTTCGGTGTTAATTAATCACACATTTTCTAAGAATGAATTTGGTGTTCTGGTAAAGACTAACCCCAAGTCTTTCAAATGTTATTTGTGTGTTCCGTAAAGTTTGACTGACTGTTTCAGGCCCTGAACATACGAGGTTGTCATGGGAGTTTCTGTAAATACTCGGACTTCATCAAGAATATTTCTCAGTTCTTGGTAGAGAAAGAGGATTACAAGAGGATATGTTCATCAAACATCCTGAAAAAAATAGCTAAAGGTGAGATGTTCCATGCTGTCAGTCAACAATTCATGAACACTGTTTAGTGATGTCAACACTTCATGGACACTGTTTAGGGATGTCAACACTTCATAGACACTGTGGATGGGATGTCAACACTTCATGGACACTGTTTAGGGATGTCAACAATTCATGAACACTGTTTAGTGATGTCAACACTTCATGGACACTGTTTAGGGATGTCAACACTTCATGGACACTGTTTAGGGATGTCAACACTTCATGGACACTGTTTAGGGATGTCAACAATTCATGAACACTGTTTAGTGATGTCAACACTTCATGGACACTGTTTAGGGATGTCAACAATTCAAGAACACTGTTTAGGGATGTCAACAATTCATGAACACTGTTTAGTGATGTCAACACTTCATGGACACTGTTTAGGGATGTCAACAATTCATGAACACTGTTTAGTGATGTCAACACTTCATGGACACTGTTTAGGGATGTCAGCAATTCATGAACACTGTTTAGTGATGTCAACACTTCATGGACACTGTTTAGGGATGTCAACACTTCATGGACACTGTTTAGTGATGTCAACACTTCATGAACATTGTTAAGTGATGTCAACACTTCATGGACACTGTTTAGGGATGTCAACAATTCATGAACACTGTTTAGGGATGTCAACACTTCATGGACACTGTTTAGGGATGTCAGCAATTCATGAACACTGTTTAGTGATGAACTGTGTCCATGAACTGTTTAGGGATGTCAACACTTCATGGACACAGTGAGGAGGGTTGTCAAAACTAACAGATGTTTGTTTTAAACGTATGTGTTGTTTCAGGTTATAATGTTGTTTTGTTACACAGAATGATTGTGCTGTTTCAGATCTGCTCGTGCATGACAGCAAAGAAGAGGATGATGACGGAAGATCTGAAAGACCTGCAGGACTGTGATCAGATGCTCCAGACATAGCCAGTACTCCAGACAAAGCCCACACTCCAGACATAGCTGTTACTACAGACATAACCAACATTCAAGACATGGCCAACGGTCCAGACACAGTTGACACTCCAGACATATCTGTTACTACAGACATAGCCACCACCCAAGACATAGCCAACACTCAAGACATGGCCAACGCTCCAGACACAGCTGACACTCCAGACATAGCTGTTACTATAGACATAGCCAACACTCAAGACAAAGCCAACACTCAAGACATGGCCAACGCTCCAGACATATCTGTTACTTCAGACACTCCAGACATAGCCAACACTCCAGACACAGCTGACACTCAGACATAGTTACCACTCAAGACACAGCTGACACTCAAGACATAGCTGTTACTACAGACGTAGCCAACACTCCAGACATATCTGCTACTCCAGACATAACCAACGCTCCAGACACAGCTGACACTGCAGACACAGCTGATACTCCAAACATAGCCAACACTTCAGATATAGGTGTTACTTCAGACATAGCCAACACTTCAGACATAACTGTTACTCCAGACAATCCTGACATAGCTGACTCTTCAGACATAGGCAATGCTCCAGACATAGTCAACGCTCCGGAGTCTGCTGAGGATCAAACTGTCATGTGTTTCAAGACTAACCAATACTTAAATTGTGTCGGATCTCAAGCCTCCAGATCTCTACAATCTCCATACATTGAACATACCAGTTGCTGGCCACGTTTCTGATACTCTGGACATATCAGTGTCTTCAGGAACAATGGATGCCATCTACATATCTGACAGTCAGTTTCTTAAGACACAATGGAAGCGGTAACACATCGGCTTTACTGTAATAGAATGCACTACTAGCTTCACGTCATTTCCAAACACTTGACAGTCTGAAACCATCTCTAAATGGTTAGGGTTGGGGTTAACCCTCTAAATGCTTGAATCATGTGTGAAGCCTTGCACAGCCATTTATATCAATCAGGTTGGTCAGCAAAAGGATTTGCTTCGCTTGTGAATTCAAATTGTATCAGGAAGGTGTTAAGTGTCAAATTGAATAAATATGGAGTTCAGAAAACATACGATCAGGGTTAGGGTTATGATGTTAGGGTTAACGATCTTTGATGTAATATACATGTGTGGAAACCCTGTGGCGGGTTGGGAAAGCAGGGTTAACCCTAACCATGTGGTGGGTTGGGAAAGCAGGGTTAACCCTAACCCTGTGGCGGGTTGGGAAAGCAGTGTTAACCCTAACCCTGATGGTGCTGGCATGTTATACATGTCAGAAGTTCAGCCAGGGCTCGAACCCCTGTAGTGGTTCGGTGGGATGTCATCGCAGTGAGTGAGTGAGTGAGTGAGTGAGTGAGTGAGTGAGTGAGTGAGTGAGTGAGTGAGTGAGTGAGTGAGTGAGTGAGTGAGTGAGTGAGTGAGTGAGTGAGTGAGTGAGTGAGTGAGTGCACATCGGCAATATTTTAGCCATATCGTGACGGGAACAAAATACTGAAAAGGAATATATGTGTGTTATAAAACCTGTCGACAAAGGACAGTAAAACAACTACAGTATCACAATTTGAATTAAGACTAGCCTGGAAACTAATATCAATATTTAGACAATACAATATAAAAACAGGCTATAGATCGCAAACAACAGATGGTAGATCGCCATACTAGGACTATGGGGACTTACAGTACCTTTGCTACCTGCATGGACCCTATTTCGATTTACACCATCCCTTCAGGTGCTTGCGAGTGTACAATATGCTAGCCAAAACTAAAACAACAGGAATACTACGATTACAAGCCTGGCAGACTTAAATTTACGGTGAATGTTTTTGGACTTACGTACCCTCTCAGGAGGACAATAATTTTACAATACTTCAACCCCCTTTGAGGGTACAGCCACTAACAATTCTAGTTACGAATCCAAACTACCAATTATTAAAATATATCTTTTTACAGAAACATATTGCTCAAAATTCAATCAAAAAATCAATTTTTTTTAGAAAACCAATAACGAAATAAAAACTAACGCTGGTAAAAAGATCCTTCATTGTTTTAACTGTAAAATACATATCCCTTGTGATGGAGAATTCAACACAGTCAAGCAGAATATGCTTGACCGTGACTCTCTCATCACAAGGGATACAAAATGGAGGATCCTCACCTTTTAACAGGTATGCAAGAGTATATCTAGTGTGACCAATACGACATCGTCGTAAAATAACCTCTTCAAATCTGGACTGACAACCCAAGTGGGTATAACCAATGTAAGGTTTTATCTCATGTAATTTATTTATACCCACTTGGGTGTCCCACTTCTTCTGCATCAGATCACGGATATAAGATCTAATGGTGGCTCTAATCACTGTAAGGAATAAGAAGTGGTGTCACAGATTTGTTGAGTGCTGCTTTAGCAGCAAGGTCAGCCAATGTGTTACCAGAAATGCCTACATGGCTGGGTAACCAACAGAAGACGATGTCGCATTGGCTAGTTGCAAGATCATTATACAATTCAATAATGTCAATTAAAAGTGGATGTTTGCAAGAAATATTTTTAATAGCCTGAAGGCAAGAAAGAATCGGAATAGATTATATATTGTTTACGTTTAGGGTGTCTTTGAATATATTTGAGAACTGTTAATATGGCTTTAGCTTCTGCTGTAAAAATAGAACTATTATCTGGTAATCTAGAAGATATTGTTCTGGATCCAATGACGGTGGCACAAGCCACTGCGCCATCGTCCTTGGATCCATCTGTAAATAAGGATTTGTAATTGCTATATTTATGTTTTAATTGATGATATTCTTGTTTATGTTGTAAGTCATTTGTTTCTGATGTTTTAAATGATGATAATGTTAGGTCAACTTGTGGCCTAACCAGTTGCCAAGGAGGAGAAGAAAGAAGACGGGAAGGCGATATACTTTCCATCTCAATGCCGGCAGAAGAAATAAATGGTTTAATTCTGTGCCCAAGAGGTGGAACAAGAGAAGACTTTTTGTTATACAAATCCTCATAAAGCGGATTGAACACACAGTTATAGGCAGGGTTAGATTTATTAGAATATAAGTTAGTAATGTATTGTAAAGACAATTTTATACGACGTTGAGTAAGAGACGGTTCATCGGCCTCAACGTAGAGACTGTCAATAGGTGAAGTTCTGAAAGACCCACGACAAAGTCTTAAGCCTTGATGGTGGACAGAATCAAGAAGTTTAAGGTTGCTTTTGCAGGCTCCACCATATACGATGGAGCCATAAGTTTCGAACGGACCTGTGATCGATATAGGTGTAAGAGGGTTGCTTGATCCCCTCCCCACTTTGAGTTGGAAATAAGTTTCAACAAGTCAAGAGCCTTCAGGCATTAAGTTTTAAGGGACTTAATATGAGGCAGAAATGTTAAATGGGAGTCAAAGATTAGGCCCAAGAACTTGGCCTCCTTTACAACTTTGATGGGAGTGCCATCTAGAGATAGTTCAGGGTCCTTATGTGGCTTATATTTTCTGCAAAAATGTATACAATTAGTTTTGCATTTAGAACATTTAAGGCCGTTTTCAAGACACCATTTATTTATTTTGTTTAAACAAAGCTGCAGTTGCCGTTCAATAGTATTCATAGTTTTACCACGACAAGAAATATTAAAATCATCCACAAATAACGATCCGTCACTTGAATCGTTTAAAACTTTGGATAAACTATTTATCTTTATACTAAAAAGTGTGACTGACAAAATACTGCCTTGAATAACACCCTGATCCTGATTGTAATGATCACACAGGGTAGAACCCACTCGGACTTGAAATTGTTTGTTATTTAAAAATTTGGCTATGAATTCAGGCAAACGACCTCGCAAACCGAAATCATGTAAATCTCTCAAAATGCCATATTTCCAGGTTGTGTCATATGCCTTCTCGAGATCAAAAAAGACACAGCGTGTTGTTTATTAATCAGTGCGTTTTTCGCAAATGACTCTAAACGCACTAAGTGATCGACAGTACTTCTGTTATTCTGGAAACCTCATTGTATATCTGTGATAAGGTTATTTGTTTCCAAATACCAAACATGTCGATTATTTATCATGCGTTCCATGGTCTTGCAAACACAGCTAGTTAAAGATAGTTAATTGGATGGATGTGTATGGTCATGTCCAGGTTTAGGTACTACTATGACATCACGCCATGCAGAAGGAAATGTGTTGGAACCATCATTATAAATACATGTCATTGTCAGAACAAAAGTCCTCTAACAACTTACCTTTAGTGTTTGTAGTTACACTACCCCAGAGTGGGTTGTGCCCATTTAAATCTCCCATTATAATACAGGCTTCGGGAGTTGGTCATATAGAGCTTGAAGATCAGTTTTGGCAAATGTCGAAGACGGCGAAATATAAAGACAGCATAGCGTAAACGCTACATGTAAAGTAGCTCTCACTGCAACAGCCTGCATATTAGTATTGAGTGAACGTTTTGTCTGACTAGAACGGATGACCCGCCAGTGGCCCTATCACCCGGTGGTGAAAAACAATGATATGCATTAAATTGACGAAGGTCAAATGTATCTGTTTGTTTTAAATATGTCTCTTGGAGACATATCACTGAAGGTGTAAAATCTGGGACTAATAGCTGTAACTCATGTAAAATAGTCCTCAATCCTCTGCAGTTCCACTTTACAATATTATTGGAATAAACTATCTTTTGGGGGGATTTATGGGGGATCTACCCCGCACTCTTTTGGAGGGCGACAAGCTATATGCCCTAGAATGGACGTTTTCAGAAACGTCCATATCTTCAAGAGACCTGTATTTATTGAACAATTGAATTTTGTTCTGTGACCCTTTAGGAGCTCTGCCACATTTGTTGTTTTGAAGCATCAGGCTTTGGCTTCGGTTTACTTTTCACAGTTTGTTGACTGTCAGCTGTCGATTGAGGCTTTGAGTGTGACTGAGATGATGAGGATGATTTGTGATCAAAAGAAGACTTTGATGTACTAGGAAGTGATTCCTCAGTCTGTGATGATATAGCAGGGTACAAAAGCTGTGGAGAATATCAATTTATCGAAGTCAAGGCAGTCTGGGAGCCTGTGGATGATTTTGTTATTTTAGAGGTAGACTCCGATGATGTTTTTGCTACTGTAGCATAACTTTCTGAAAGATCAGACCTCTTTATCAGTTTTTGTGCCTCAGAAAAGGTGATATTTTGAGTAAACTTTATTCTGTTTATTTCTGTTTGCTCTTTCCAAATAGGACACTGTTTAGAAAATGACGAATGGTCGACTGAGCAGTTGGTCCATTTTTTTAAATCACTGTCACAGTCTTCTGTTGTGTGTGTTTTCTCACCACAGTGAGCACACACAACAGAAAATGTGCAAGTATTTACACCGTGTCCATATTTCACGCATTTAAAACACCTGAGCGGGTTGGGGATGTAGGGGTCAACTTGTATGTTACAATAACCTGCCTTCACTGATTTGGGAGCATTTGGGCATGAGAAAGTAAACAGATAGGTATTTGTTTGGAATGTTTCATTGTTTTTTCGGGCTGAAAAGCGCTTGACATACAGCACACCTTGATCTTTCATTTCTGATGCTATGTCAATTTCGGACATATCAGCAAACAATCGATCACGATCTCTGATGATACCTTTACTGGTGTTTGAGGTCTTGTGAGCAGAGACCGTGACCGGAATGCCCACGACAGATTTCATGTTCATCAGGTTCGTTGCTTGTTGCTTTTTCCCGCACTCACCCGAACGCAAGCGTCTAATGTTTTTCACCTCCCCAGCAATACCGTGAATACCCTTGGACACAGCAAAGGGGTTTTAACAGTGTCTTGTCAGGAGTCTCAATCACAATGAAACGTGGCTAATATTCAATCGATGCAGACGGTCTCTGGTCAGTATCAACAGGGTCAATATCAAGTGGATGTTTGTTTTTTTGTTGGGGTTTCATACGCCATAGTAAGTATAATATGGTTCATCATCCGAGCTCCCCACCCACCACGGTGTATCACAAGGACAATGCTGAAGCAAGCGGGCCTCCAGTTTGCAGCACCAAGGATACCCGGATGATATACTCCAGTAGAAGAATTATAAATAATTAATCCACCAGATCGGCCCATGAGCCACCGCCTTCTGGGCATTAGACTCTAGGCAAAATTCAGAACTTAAAAATATATTTCAAAACCAGGAAAGTCGGTGAATAATTTAGCCAGTCCCGAAATTAAATGTCCAAATCAAAGTTGTGCAATGACATATATATATAGTTCATGCACAGGGCTTGGCATGACCAGCCGATTGGTTGAATCGGGCCAATTCAACCACCCGTCTAGGTGAAGTAAGGGCCAAAGTGGTGTGTTGGGCAAATGGAACGCAGATAAAAGCCCAACTGTCCACAAGCACCAGGATCCCGTCCTCCACCGACACAGGACTCAACCCACGGCAACCAGGTTGCCCAATTTAGTCGCCTCTTACGACAAGCAATGGGGTGCTGTGGCCTCTCTCATGAAATGATAATTGTTCTTCCATCAATCGGCTGTAAATATACTTCAAGCTAACAAAATCAAAACATCTTGATAGCGTAATGTCATCGTATATGGTCGAGTCATCATCATCATCATCATCATCATCATCATCATCGTCATCGTGAATAATCTTGACTCCATCAAAATTTGTGGTGGATGCTGTTTCCATTTGAAAAATTATATGACAGCATTGATTTTCCTGATGTTTACACCAGCGTATGTGCAACATACTATGAAGTTTCACCTTTGTGTGGCAGCATCTCTAAGAAAAACTTTAGTGATAATGGTCGAACCTTGTATGGCACGTCTCCATGGAGCTTTTCCAGAAATTTTCATTTGCATATATTGTTCTCTGTATTTCAGACACGTGACAAGTGAGTAACCCGTTTGATCTGTTTATAGTGATTTGTATATTCCTTTTTCAAAATAGGGAATAAAACTGTATAATGCCCTTGTTTCATAGCTTTATGATAGCTTCCTAACCTGTCCCCACGAGCACAGAACGCGATGGTGGCACTTTGATTTGAGGTTGACATGATTTTACGCTTGTACTAAGGGAAGGGTTTCAATTGGTTCTCATACAATTCTTGCATTATTCAATCTAATTGTGAAGTCTTTGAGACTTGCATAAGCAGTGCCGTGTTGCTGTATATAAATTAATGATTTTGATTATTTTTGAGGTTGATGCCCAGTATAACTTCATTATTTTAATACCTTCCCAAGAAAGATTTTGATATAAAACATGGAATTGTTCGGAATCCCTTGCTCAAAATTGGACACTCTGTCTTCGAATTCAAGTACTAACTGTATACTCACAGTTCGACCATCCCACTGATTCGCTATTAAATGGCCCGCTTTATTTGGGATGAGGCTTATGGTCACACTCTTTCATTGTGTGGGGGCGTAAGTTGCCCTGATGAGAGTCCCCTTATTGACTCCACAAACACGTAGGGACAAACCGGCCAATCAATTTGGGTTGAGATCGATGTCCATTTGTTATCAGTGAGGATGAGCTGGTACAACGTATTTTGAGAGAGACCTCGTGTAATGACGCTGTCTAAATCGTCTAGATTACCATCAAATCCCTGAACCATCACCCATTTCTTGTTGTCATTGCAAACCAGATTGTACTGCTCATTTTAAAAGAGAGGTCCAGAGTCGACATCGTCTAAATCTGCTAGGTTACCCTCACCACCATCTTGGACAACTTCACCTGTAAGTATTGTTTCTTAATTCTAAACCATATATTTTGCCTTCGACGCCAGGTTCATCAAAAGCGCACATTTTCCTGAAGTTGGAGATTGTGAGGGTCAAACATTTTCCCAGACTATAAGCTTGTCACTGTTGTTTGAGGTGCAGTGTGACGCATCTTTTCTGAATGAGTTGTACTTTTCCATTTTCAATGGCACGGCACAGTGTCGAAGGGCATTTGCCTTGAAGGTTGTTCGTCATGCTCAGCCGATCAAGGTGAATGCACTGTTCATGGTAAGGGACAAGACTCGGCAATTTCAAGCCTGTGACGGTTTCTCGAGGCGCTATGTCATTGGTCGATCCGCACCCCCACACCCTATATTGTCATACAAGGAGGCTGAACTTCGGCAACACCTCGATCATAAGACGGCACTTACGGTCGGCGGCATTGATGTCTGGGTGTGCCTCATGTGCTTGAAAATTCATTCAGGCAACATTCAAGCAACATTCAAACAAACTTAAGCAAATATATATGTAATAGCTCGCATGCTCAATATTTTCTTGGCGTGGCGCTGTGCAATGAACACCAAGCAGAACACTACCCTGTCTGCAAAATTCAAGAAATGTCCATTGAAGACATTGACAACTCTGACCGTGGCCATAACAACGGTTCTTGATTTAAAGAAAAAGATATAGACCCTAGCATACAACGTGACAGAGGAACAACAACAACCGATGGAGCAAGAACCTTTCCCGGAACAAGCAACGGCAGAGAAACCGATTAAGACTGTCACCTGAAAAAGAATCCCCCCAAAGCAGAAGAAAACCATGAATGGACCGCATACTCTGTATCAGAAGCATACATAGCGTCATGGCTGCATTGCCGTACAAAGTCAAACCAATAGGAACTGCAACAGCACCACCACTAGTATCGAGTGACTATTTGTTACGCAGCACTCAGCATTATTCCAGCTATATGGCAGCTGTAAAAAATCAAGTCTGGACCAGACAATCCAGTGATCAACAACATGAGCATCGATCTGTGCAATTGGGAACCGATGACATGCGTCAACCAAGTCAGCGAGCCTGACCACTCTATCCCGTCATTCGCCTCTTACTACAAGCATAGTTGCCTTTTACGGCAAGCATGGATTGCTGAAGGCCTATTCTACCATGGGACCTTTACGGGTCACAAGTGCCAACACCACTGGCAGCAGCTCAATTAAAAGTACATCCTCACATCATGTTACAATTCCAAAAAAGTACACACACACACACACACACACACACACACACACACACACACACACACACACACACACACACACACACACACACAGACAGACAGACAGACAGACAGACAGACAGACAGACAGACAGACAGACAGACAGACAGACAGACAGACAGACAGACAGACAGACAGACAGACAGACAGACAGACAGACAGACACACACACACACACACACACACACACACACACACATTACAAAAAGCGTATTGAAATAAGAAATGGGATGCAGATGAAGATGGCCACAATCGCACTGATGGCCGGTAGGGCTTTTGTTAAGCATTGGCAATTTTAAGAAGCAATTACCTCTTCTCCCAATTATGATCGAACAATGTCACTGAGATGGAAGCGGAATGGAAACGTTTCGATTTGGCCATGGAGCAACTGCAGGCTGCACGAGCTGAGTGTGAGAAAAAACGCATGGAAAATATCAGCCATTAGACCCATACCATTAGATAAATGCAATTAGATCCATGCCATTAGAACCATACCATTAGATCCATGCCGATAGATCTATACCATTAGAACCATGCCATTAGAACCATACAATTAGATCCATGCCATTAAATCCATACCGTTACAAGTATCATCAAGTCAAGTATCTTGCCCTATGAACTGAAACTCCTCCACTCCAGAGACGTTTAACCCTAACCCTGTTACGACTTGACTCGCGATGCTTCCACATTTCAAGTACCAGTTGACAGCAAACATTTCACCAGAAGAGGTATATTATCCTCACTCCACAGCCTCGGTGATCTAATTGGTTTCTTGGCTTTTGTTGTTACTAAAGGAAACATCTTGCTCAGAAACCTCATGTCATGTCCTTACAAGGCGACAATGAGTGTTCAGTGTTGAAAAGTTTTCCTGTTGGAAGAAACTTGTCAAAGGAATCTCATTTCTGCAACATATTTGTGCAATCATTCAAGTCCAAACCCAATATCTCATGGAGAGGTTGGCGTCAGTGTGATACTTTCAAGTAAGCTACCAGTTATAGTAAAGCTCAAAGTTATATGATTCACACAGTAGAACAATAGTACTATTCTGAGGAAATAAACTGCAATGTGAATGGTTGAACAAAAGTAACCTAAATGTTGACGAAACACATCCCATCTTTATTCCCAGGAAACCACATGAGCAGCAGTTCCTTCACTTACTGTCAGATGACTCCCTTTTTTACGAAGTCAAATGAAACACTGCAGGTCCCATCGTGGAACTAGTTTTGTTGGTGCTACTGATTCCTTGGGTGTCAGTTCCATTCGAGAGAAGTTACAGAACTTTCTCTGTGAAAATGGAGTGACATGGATCTTCAACACACCTTACTCCTGCCACATGGGCAGGTTCTGGGAACGATCAGTCGGTGACACGCTGCTAGTATTACCCAGCACCACCACGAGGAGGTGACTCGAGACAGGCTATTAGCATTACCCAGCACACAACATGAGGAGGTGACTCGAGACAGGCTGTTAGCATTACCCAGCACCACCACGAGGAGGTTACTCGAGACAGGCTGTTAGCATTACCCAGCACCACCACGAGGAGGTGACTCGAGACAGGCTGCTAGCACTACCCAGCACCCAACATGAGGAGGAGCCTCGAGACAGGCTGATAGCATTACCCAGCACACAACATGAGGAGGTGACTCGAGACAGGCTGTTAGCATTACCCAGCACCCACCACGAGGAGGTGACACGAGACAGGCTGTTACATTACCCAGCACCCACCACGAGGAGGTTACTCGAGACAGGCTGTTACATTACCCAGCACCCACCACGAGGAGGTGACTCGAGACAGGCTGTTACATTACCCAGCACCCACCACAAGGAGGTTACTCGAGACAGGCTGTTACATTACCCAGCACCCACCACGAGGAGGTGACTCGAGACAGGCTGTTACATTACCCAGCACCCACCACGAGGAGGTGAACCGAGACAGGCTGTTAGCATTACCCAGCACCCACCACGAGGAGGTGACTCGAGACAGGCTGTTACATTACCCAGCACCCAGCACGAGGAGGTTACTCGAGACAGGCTGTTACATTACCCAGCACCCACCACGAGGAGGTGACTCGAGACAGGCTGTTACACTACGCAGCACCCACCACGAGGAGGTGACTCGAGACAGGCTGTTACACTACCCAGCACCCACCACGAGGAGGTGACTCGAGACAGGCTGTTAGCATTACCCAGCACCCAACATGAGGAGGTGACTCGAGATGTTTTTCAAGTACAAACACCTTTTTACTGTTTATTTTTACATGTCATTCGTGTGACCATTTTTAATTCTAGTGAAATAACAAATTTATATGTGTATGTTCTATATTCATGTACAACATTACTTATTATTTATTTATGATTAACGGGTCTTGAAATGACAGGAAAGTACCTCAATAATAAACACCGTTTTGTTGTGTGATGTATCTTCTTTTGTCATTCTCACACTTTGATATCCGATAATACAAATGTCATGAGCATTAAAAACCAATAAATCAATGTATGGCCATTTTGACTATTCTGTGTGGCCATTTTGACTTTTTTGTGTGTCCATTTTGACTAGGGGCTATGGCCATTTTGACTTTTTTGTGTCGCCATTTTTTCGTGTGGCCATTTTGACCTGTTCCCCATAGAAATAGTCCTGAAAACCATTCACATTGTGGGCATAGAAATAGTCCTGAAAACCCTTCACATTGTGGGCATAGAATGAAAGGTTTTCGAGAGACAACATGGAAAGCCAAGACCAAGGTGAGGTGGTGTTCTCGCTTTTGAATTTGACCTCTAAATGACCAAAGGTATATGGACATGGAGATTTACAACAATGATGACGAAACCCACAGCTATAACATTTGGTTGGTAGTACATTGTTAGAGATACCAGAGAAAGATGAGCAATGACAAAATAAGGTGATGTCAGTTGACACACACAGTATGGCGTGTACACTGGTCTACATTGGGAACAAGTACATAAATAACATTAAACACAAGAACATAACTGATCTTGACTACCTTCCTAGTCAAACTTGATGACCTTCTGGACCCTGGGAGTCTTATACATAAGCATTGGCATATAAAATCATGATCCAAAGTAAGTACTTTAGACAAGTATTTCTTGTGCATTCTATATACCAGACCAATTAAACCAGCATTATCCTGTTTGGACAAGCTGTTAGCATTACCCAGCACCCAACATGAGGAGGTGACTCGAGACAGGCTGTTAGCATTACCCAGCACCCACCACGAGGAGGTGACTCGAGACAGGCTGTTAGCATTACCCAGCACCCACCACGAGGAGGTGACTCGAGACAGGCTGTTAGCATTACCCAGCACCCACCACGAGGAGGTGACTCGAGACAGGCTGTTAGCATTACCCAGCACCCACCACGAGGAGGTGACTCGAGACAGGCTGTTAGCATTACCCAGCACCCACCACGAGGAGGTGACTCGAGACAGGCTGTTAGCATTACCCAGCACCCACCACGAGGAGGTGACTCGAGACAGGCTGTTAGCATTACCCAGCACCCACCACGAGGAGGTGACTCGAGACAGGCTGTTAGCATTACCCAGCACCCAACATGAGGAGGAGACTCGAGATAGGCTGTTAGCATTACCCAGCACCCACCACGAGGAGGTGACTCGAGACAGGCTGTCAGCATTACCCAGCACCCAAGATGAGAAGGAGACTCGAGACAGGCTGTTAGCATTACCCAGCACCCACCACGAGGAGGTGACTCGAGACAGGCTGTCAGCATTACCCAGCACCCAAGATGAGAAGGAGACTCGAGACAGGCTGTTAGCATTACCCAGCACCCACCACGAGGAGGTGTCTCGAGACAGGCTGTCAGCATTACCCAGCACCCAACATGAGGAGGTGACTCGAGACAGGCTGTTAGCATTACCCAGCACCCAACATGAGGAGGTGACTCGAGATGTTTTTCAAGTACAAACACCTTTTTACTGTTTATTTTTACATGTCATTCGTGTGACCATTTTTAATTCTAGTGAATTAACAAATATATATGTGTATGTTCTATATTCATGTACAACATTACTTATGCAACATATGTCATATTTGGGATTTCACTTTCTTAGTAAAGTACAAATTCTAGTACTTTTTTCGGTTGAGTCCCATCCGGGATTCGAACCCGCACCCTCAGAGTCAGGCACCTAATCGCCAGCACACAAAGTCTGAGGGTGCGGGTTCGAATCCCGGATGGGACTCAACCGAAAAAAGTACTAGAATTTGTACTTTACTAAGAAAGTGAAATCCCAAATATGACATATGTTGCATTTGACCACTTTCTAAATGGCATCGTGTAATCATAACATTACTTATTATTTATTTATGATTAACGGGTCTTGAAATGACAGGAAAGTACCTCAATAATAAACACCGTTTTGTTGTGTGATGTATCTTCTTTTGTCATTCTCACACTTTGATATCCGATAATACAAATGTCATGAGCATTAAAAACCAATAAATCAATGTATGGCCATTTTGACTATTCTGTGTGGCCATTTTGACTTTTTTGTGTCGCCATTTTTTCGTGTGGCCATTTTGACCTGTTCCCCATAGAAATAGTCCTGAAAACCATTCACATTGTGGGCATAGAAATAGTCCTGAAAACCCTTCACATTGTGGGCATAGAATGAAAGGTTTTCGAGAGACAACATGGAAAGCCAAGACCAAGGTGAGGTGGTGTTCTCGCTTTTGAATTTGACCTCTAAATGACCAAAGGTATATGGACAAGGAGATTTACAACAATGATGACGAAACCCACAGCTATAACATTTGGTTGGTAGTACATTGTTAGAGATACCAGAGAAAGATGAGCAATGACAAAATAAGGTGATGTCAGTTGACACACACAGTATGGCGTGTACACTGGTCTACATTGGGAACAAGTACATAAATAACATTAAACACAAGAACATAACTGATCTTGACTACCTTCCTAGTCAAACTTGATGACCTTCTGGACCCTGGGAGTCTTATACATAAGCATTGGCATATAAAATCATGATCCAAAGTAAGTACTTTAGACAAGTATTTCTTGTGCATTCTATACACCTGGAAATTAATCAAGCAACACCCCATTTTTTTCTATTGGAGCAACTTTGAAGTGTTCTGACAATCAAAATATGCCGGGTTGATATAGTTTGACACTTTTTTATTCAACAGACGATCTCTGACAAACAACTTAAAGGGAAAAAGTATCAAGACTTTGCTTTATTGCAACGAAATCCAAATTCTTAAAACTGTCTTAAATTCATGAAAAAATGGACACAATTTACTATTCATCCACAGACGTTGTTGTCAGGTGTATTAACACAAATGTCACATGGAAAGAAAGAACAGTCATCTGAGAGTCTGCACACCGACTTTCATCAATATCTAGTGTGTCCTCCCTGCGCACGCACCACCGATTCCAGACGCCTCCTCATTCCTTGGATGAGTCTCCGGATCTGATTCTGGGGGATCCTGTTCCACTCCTCATGCAGGGCAGCCGTCAATTCGTTGAGATTATGGACTGGTGGGTCTCTCTGCCTCACACGACGGCCAATAAAGTCCCACAAATGTTCAATGGGGTTGAGGTCAGGGCTCATGGCAGGCCATGGAATTCTGTCAATTGCATTTTGCCGCAAAAAATCATTTACAGCATGCGCCCTGTGAGGTCTAGCATTGTCGTCCATAAATATGGGTCTCGTTGCCAGAGGATGGTTCTCAAAATGAGGTACCACAGCCCTGTCAAGAACCTCCTGTTGGTAACGAACACCGTTAAGGTTGCCACGGATGGTAATGATATCCAACTTGCAGTTCATGGAAATGCACCCCCATACCATAACGGAACCTCCCCCAAAGGCCACAGTCTCCTGGATGTTCCGTGGAGCCATTGCTGTGTTCCTCTGCCTCCAGACCCGAGTACGACCGTCCACCATGTGCAGCAAGAACCGGCTCTCATCTGAGAAATGGACCTTCCTCCAAGAGGCAATGTTCCAGTGCAAACGGTCATTACACCAGGCCAGTCGGGCTGCCTTATGGGCTGGAGACAGTCTGGGTCGCTTGATTGGCCTCCTTGCCCGGTATCCTGCAGCTTTCAGACGATTCCGAACAGTCCTGTTCGAGATGGGTCTCCCTGGAAGCCACTCCTGTCTCAACCGAGAGCTCGAGTCGAAGGACCTGCGCCGTACAAGTCTCAGTAAAGCTCTGTCCTCCCGGACTGTGGTCTTCCTGGGTCTTCCTGGTCTAGGCAGGTCTTTAACTTCATTAGTGGCCCGGTATTTTTTCAAAAGTTTTGAAATTATGGAATGATGTCGTCCGATTTGAGTCCCGATTTGTCTTAGAGACATACCAGCATTCCTCATGCCGATTATTTGCCAACGAGTGGCCTCTGATAATTTCCTACGTGCCATGACATTGAAATGAATGAAAAACCGAATGCAATCGACAACCTGCGCTTGTAAACACCCCAGGGAAAAAGTGCATTTTTCGAAAGTTGAGGTTAAAGCAATGCACGTGCGCTGTGCAAGCTTCACGCGCGTCATATCAACCCATGAAAAGCTCATGCTGTATGTCAATACATCAAAATTGAATAATCAATCATCAAAATTACTTCGTTAAACTTTGTTAAGTTTTTATGTGTCTTTGAATTTGGTGTTGCTTAATTAATTTCCATATGTATATATACCAGACCAATTAAACCAGCATTATCCTGTTTGGATCATTTCTCGGGCAGCATGGACAAACATCATTTACATCAGGGTAGAGATGAAGTGAAGTTTAGTTAGACAGAGCATGTAATACTGACATTACTAAAGCAGTGGTTAAACAGGTTGTGACTTGTCGACCAATCCTAGAGCTCAGCTTTGCTGCACTCTTCATTAAATTGTAACATTAAGTGTTTGTTGTATGAACTGGAATGTTGGCATATTTCTGGATGTTTTACAATCAGAGATAGCATTTTGAAAAATATGGGGATCACATTAACTGGATAGTTATTTATTTATTTACGATGAAATCCAAGAAGAGACTGTTGTTTTGTGAAATTCAAATCTATATCACTTTACCAATCTTGGAGTTTCTGCCATAACTGGGTAACCTTTTAACACTCACACAGGCTTTCCCATCGATGAGAATGTTTCATAGTACCAAATCATTTGGGTGGTAATGCTAAATTCTGAGTTTATTTCTCCATGTGTAGATTAAACATGCAAGTCCCACCAAGCATATAAACATGATAAATTAAGTCAAAGTAGGTGTCTTTACGAACCATTGGAGTGATAATGTTTCTCAAAATTAGACAATTACATATTGAAACATATTTGCAGATCCACATTGTTGTATATTTTCTGTAAAAAAGTTGCTGTCTTTGAAATAATGTAGAAATGTGTTAGAAGAATAGCATAACCAGTTGACTCTGTGCCTCCTTCTTTGTAATTGGTGCATTCACACCATAACCTTCACTATCAGTTACACATGTTAGGGTTAATAATCTCTAACTTTTTCATTTCTTTTTCAGTTTCCTTCCTTTTCAGTTTTTCCTGTTTTCTATTTTCTTCTTTTTGAATTTGTAACTGAATTTCAAGTTTCTTCCAAATGATCCAATCAATACCAGTTGATCTGAACATTCCTCTTGAACCGAAACATCATGCTCATCGGTACAATTTCCAAAATCTGAAATTTCCTGCAGCACTGTTTCACTGCAGGTTTGGCAGCACTGTTTCACTGCAGGTTTGGCAGCACTGTTTCACTGCAGGTTTGGAAGCACTGTTTCACTGCAGGTTTGGCATCAAGTTTGGGATGTGAAGAAATCTGCAACAAATCTGATGTGCACAACTGACTGACTGTCTCAGGGTCAGGAGACAATACAAATGTCTCAAGTTCAAACACCATTTTGCTGATTCCACAATTATCTTGTTGCAAAATTGCAATAATTTGAAATAGATTTCACAGTGGGTCTAAAATGTTAAATGAATTGTATCCCGGAAGGGCCCCCAATTTTGTTATGGTTAGTAATTTGCTGTGACAAATCCACTCAGAAAGCTCTATCATTCATTTTCAGATTTGTTCGTTGGTTGGTAATTTTCGTCAGGCATGAGTTGATTTTATAGGGAAAGAAAGATAGTACAAAAAGGGAACCACGGGAAATAGTATGAGCAGTAGGCTTATCCCGAAAACATTTAAGGAATGGGTAAACTATGAAATAAGGATGAGTGCAGGGATAATAGAGGGAAACTTGGGGAAACTAACAGACTCAACCTCAGGTCTTGGATCACGTTCAGAAAATAGAAGGGAATTACAAGTAAAATAATGTCCCCGAACATATATTACAAGCATATTTTACGTTGAAAGAAAGAAGGTGGCAGGAGCAACAACACGATAGAGAGGAAGTATTGAAAAAAAGAAATAGCAGAAGGAAAGGGGAACGAAGACAAACAGAGGCACGGAAGGGACGTTAATTAGGATAAGGAGATAAGGAGTGAAAGATCACAACGAAATGGCTGAAGGGAATGATAGAGTGCCAGATCTACCCGCCGATTTAGTTGCATCCCACTTGGCGAGGATGGAGAAAGCGATACAGGCACAGGGACTGTTTTTTTCGGGGTAGGGGTACAAACAGTTTACAGATTGGATTGAAGAGGTGGAAAAGGCATGCATTTCTGTCAATGCGTCAGATAAAGGAAAATGTACCTTATCAATCCAAACAGCGGTCGGACCTTCTGCAGACGTTTTCGTTCAGAAAGTGAGGGAAAACCCTGATATTACTTGGGCGCAACTCAAAGATGACCTAAGTGATGTACAATAAGCCCAACAAAAACTGAAAAAGATAAAGCAGACTAGAAGCGAGGTGGTGCAAAGCTATACAGATAGGTTACTTTCATTAGCGGACGAATGCTATAACTGGTTATTCAAAGTATATTAACAGACATTTTCCTTGACGGACTTTGGGACGATCACATGGCAAGGAGACTAATCAGAAAACGACTGACAAATTTGCAAGATGCCATAAAGAAAGCATCTGTTGAGCAACAAGCTACTAGGAAATACAATTTAAGGCGGCATAGAGAAGACGTTCCCATGGAAAGGATGCAAGGAATGAGGCTTTGGAAAAACAAACTGAACCTATCATCTAATAGGATGGAGGCACTGGCAGACAGTATTGAAACATTATTATCTTTAAATGCAGCCCAATCTCAAACCAGACCAATCATGAATCTAAGTATTGTAGTGAGTGAGTGAGTTAATATTTAACGTCACATCGGCAGTACTGCAGCCATATCGTGACGTGAGCATTCTTAAAAAAGGAATCTGATATATGATAAAAACTGTCGACGAAGGACAGTAGAACAACTAGAATATCAAAATAAGAAATAAAACTAGCGTGACAACTTAAAACTAATATCCCTATTCAGACAATACAATATACAAACAGGCTATATAGATCACCAACAACTGAGAGTAGATCACCATACTAGGGGCCATCGGTCCAAGTATTGTAAGGACATTTCTCGAATTGTTTGTTGATGTGGTCTAAACTGGCTGAAGGATGGTTTTCTTTAAATTGGAAATTTCACACTTCTCGGCTGCAATCAAACAGTGGCCTTTTTAGCTTTTAGCAGACTGACCTACCATTATGCCCAATGCCTGTCTACAGAAATGTCACGGGATGTTATATGCAGTACAATATGTTTTCGTAACTGATGAGATGTTCTCACACCTGCCACAACTGAAGTGACATGTGTCCTCATTGTTTTGATGGGTAAGTAACAAATGCACTTTGGGCCGACATATTAACAGGTGTCCTTAATGTTTTGATGGGTAATTACTCATTTCACACCAAATGGAAAATTCTTCGTCTGGGTCCGGAAGCGCGGGGTCCGGGAAAGGGAGTACAATTACTGTAGGTAAGTTTCGTTTTTTTAGGTAAGGACGTTTGCTCTTTTTAGTGGAGGTTTCGTAAGCCAAGGTGAGTTATTTAGGTTTCATCATCCGAGCTCCCCACCCACCACGGAGTATCACAAGGACAATGCTAAAGCAAGCGGGCCTCCAGCTTGCAGCACCAAGGATACCCGGATGATATACTCCAGCAGAAGAATTATGAATAATTGATCCACCAGATTGGCCCATGAGCTATCGCCTTCTGGGCATAAGACTCTAGGCAAAGTTTTGAACGTCATAATTCAAATCAAACATGTTTATAAAAATAAGTGCAAGACCAAAATTACATCAATTTCAAATTATGCTTGTGCAATGATAAATATACATAGATTCCATGCACATGGCTTGGCATGACCAGCCGATTGGTCGAACCGGACCCATTCGACCACCCGTCTAGGCGAAGTCAGGGCCAAAGTGGTGTATTGAGCAACAGGATCACGGTTGCAAGCTCCTATTGCCCTCAACCACCAGGATCCCTTCCTCCGCCGACACGGGCCGCAACCCACGGCAAACGGGTTGGTGGACCAAATATCCCCCCGGGTCCACTACGGGGGTGTTGGCGAGCTCTTAGCGTTACCCAGCACCCACCACGAGGAGGTGGCTCGCCACGGGTGCCCCCAGCTTTAAGTGATGTTGGAGCAGTAGGTGAGGAGAATGAAAACAGATAGGTATTACTTTGAATAGTTTTTACGGGTTGTGAAACGTTTGACATATAATACACACTGATCTTTCATTTCGGAAGCGATATCAAATTCAGACATGTCTGCCAGCAAGCGATCTCGATCACGTACGATTCCCTTACTCGTGTTCAGTATTTTTGTGGGCCGTGACGGTAACCGGAGTGCCAACGAAAGTGTCGGTGTTCAAAAGGTTCGTTGACTGTTGCCTTTTTGGTGCACTCGATCAACACTGCACAAGAACGTAATTTTCTAATTTTCTTTACGTCAACGGCAATGCCTTGGATACCTTTAGACACCGGAAACGGGTTTAACTTTAAAGGTGAATTATATTTGGTCTCGATGACGATAAAACGTGGCCAGTAGTCAGTGTGTTTAGACGGTCTGAGGTCATCAACAGGGTCATTTTCAAGAGGACGTTTGCTCTTTTTAGTGGAGGTTTCGTAAGCCAAGGTTATTTAGGTTTCATCATCCGAGCTCCCCACCCACCACGAAGTATCACAAGGAGAATGCTAAAGCAAGCGGTCCTCCAGCTTGCAGCACCAAGGATACCCGGATGATATACTCCAGTAGAAGAATTATGAATAATTTATCCACGAGATTGGCCCATGAGCCATCCCCTTCTGGGCATAAGACTCTAGGCAATGTTCTAAACGTCATAATTCAAATCAAACATGTTTATAAAAATAAATGCAAGACCAAAATTACATCAATTTCAAATTATGCTTGTGCAATGATAAATATACATAGATTCCATGCACAGGGCTTGGCAAGACCAAGACACAGGGCCGCAACCCACGGCAAAGGGGTTGGTGGACCAAATATCCCCCCGGGTCCACTACAGGGGTGTCGGCGAGCTCTTGGCGTTACCCAGCACCCACCACGAGGGGGTGGCTCAAACTAATTAGGATGTTTTTAAATCCATACATTCAGGCCGTATCATACTCTTTTTCAGAAACGAAAAATAGTGATACAGCACGTTGTTTCTTGATGATGGCATCCTTTACGAATGTTTCCAATTCAAATAAATCCGCTAACCCCACTGAATATTTGTTATAAGATTATTTGTTTCCATGTACCATATCGGTTATTGAACATTCACAACCATGGTCTTACATGATGGTATAAGTATCTATACCAAAATGTTGCTATGATACAAAAGAGAAGTTGATCATCCATAAACACTTGTCATACCTATTATTTGCAACTTCTAGAAAAGTAACTGATAGTTCTCAGTTTTTGTACCTAAACGGTATTATTCTAGATCAAGTCAACAGTAAAGACATTTGCACCTGGATTTTTGTTATTCCAATGACATTTAAGAACAGTTAAGATTTTATTATTTTTACGTTCACCTTTGAGAATGGATTTCCACTTTTTGAAATATTCAGCAGGTTGTCAGAAGTTATACAGAGACGTCATTTGTTGCCTGGTGGTGATGGGCCTGCTGAAGGGGGGCAGGAGGCTGGTGGTGATGGCGCTGCTGAAGGGGGAGCAGGGGGCTGGTGATGATGGGGCTGCTGAAGGGGGCAGGAGGCTGGTGGTGATGGCGTTGTTGAAGGGGGAGCAGGGGGTTTGTGGTGATGGCGTTGCTGAAGGGGTTTATGTGAATTGGAAACATTCGTAAAGGATGCCATCATCAAGAAACAACGGAGAAACAGGCAGGATGCTGGTGGTGATGGGACTGTTGAAGTTTGAGCTGGAGGCTGGGTGTGATAGGACTGCTGAAGGGGGAGCAGGAGGCTGGTGGTGATGAAGTTGCTGAAGGGGGAGCAGGGGACTGGTGGTGATGGCGTTGCTGAAGGGGGATCGGGGGGCTAGTAGTGATGGCGCTGCTGAAGGGGGAGCAGGAGGCTGGTAGTGATGGGGTTGCTGAAGGGGGAGCAGGGGGCTGGTGGTGATGGCGCTGTGGAAGGGGGGGGGGGGCAGGGGGTTTGTGGTGATGGCGTTGCTGAAGGGGGATCAGGGGACTGGTGGTGATGGGGCTGCTGAAGGGGGGCAGGAGGCTGGTGGTGATGGGGTTGCTGAAGGGGAGCAGGGGACTGGTGGTGATTGTGCTGCTGTAGGGGGGCAAGAGGCTGGTGGTGATGGTGCTGCTGAAGGGGGAGCAGGGAACTGGTGGTGATGGTCCTACTGAAGGGGGAGCAGGGGACTGGTGGTGATGGGGCTGCTGAAGGGGGAGCAGGGGGCTGGTGGTGATGGCGCTGTGGAAGGGAGGGGGGCAGGGGGTTTGTGGTGATGGCGTTGCTGAAGGGGGATCAGGGGACTGGTGGTGATGGGGCTGCTGAAGGGGGGCAGGAGGCTGGTGGTGATGGGGTTGCTGAAGGGGGATCAGGGGAATGGTGGTGATGGGGCTGCTGAAGGGGGGGGGGGCAGGAGGCTGGTGGTGATGGGGCTGCTGAAGGGGGGCAGGAGGCTGGTGGTGATGGAGCTGCTGAAGGAGGAGCAGGGGGCTGGTAGTGATGGCGTTGCTGAAGGGGGGGGGGCAAGGGGTTTGTGGTGATGGCACTGTTGAAGGATGAGCAGGGGACTGGTGGTGATGGCGTTGCTGAAGGGGGAGCAAGGGACTGGTGGTGATGGTGCTGCTGAAGGGGGAACAGGAGGCTGGTGGTGATGGGGTTGCTGAAGGGGAGCAGGGGACTGGTGGTGATTGTGCTGCTGTAGGGGGGCAAGAGGCTGGTGGTGATGGTGCTGCTGAAGGGGGAGCAGGGAACTGGTGGTGATGGTCCTACTGAAGGGGGAGCAGGGGACTGGTGGTGATGGGGCTGCTGAAGGTGAAGCAGGAGGCTGGTGGTGATGGGGCTGCTGAAAGGGGGAGAAGGGACTGGTGGTGATGGGGTTGTTCAAGGGAAAGCAGGAGGCTGGTGGTTGTGGGGCTGCTGAAGGGGGAGCAGGGGCCTGGTGATGATGGGGTTGTTGACGGGGGAGCACGGGACAGGTGGTGATGAGGAATATACTGAAAGTCAGCCATGGATACGATACACAAACATGTATGATGTTTATGCTTTGTTCACCACCAGTCCCCTACTCACCTTTCAGCAGTCCCACCATATACAGCATATACTAGAGTAACTAGTGGTACAGAACTGGAAGAGGCCAGTAAGGAACTAAAACCAACAAAGAGCACTATTGATGAAGCCAGTGACCCTGACCCTGAACAGGGAGATCATGTAGTAAGAACAAATCGACACAACAAACTCTCGTTCCTAAATGTCCTTGCATCCAGAGACCCTAGCAACAAAATCCAAACCGTAGTCGGCAGAAGACCCACCCACTCAGACCAGTACATTCATTTCAACTCTAACCTCAACCTGTATCCCACTAACCTAGTCAAGAGAACCATTTCCACCATTCTCTAGGACAAACACAAAGTGAAGGAAGAAGCCGCCCCCATTAGAATTAACATTCCTGATATTCGCAAGATCCTATCAAATCAGCAGACGCCGACAGCATTTTCTCTGACTGTCCAACTCTCAGGACCATCCTCCAAGCCAATGGTTATAGTCCATCCTCCACTAAACAACCCCAAAAAGAAGCGATTTACAAGATTAACTGTGAGTGTGGTGATTCTGATATAGGTTAAACCTCCCGCCCCGTTCACACGTAAAACTACTTAAAACTCTACAGCCAAGGCAGACAGTAAATAAGCCCTCTCAGATCACTAGCAAAACATCCCCATACAGCAAGTTTGACAAATGTCGAAGTCATATCAAGCAGAAATCAGGACTTCACAAAAAAGAAACTGTCGGAAACCATCGAAACCTGCCGCCACAAACGGGGTCTTCTCGTTTATTCACCACCTATTGTTCTAGGTGGACAAGTCACTGAAGCGGAATAATCCTCAAGACAATAGATGTCCCTGAAATTTTGTTCCCTGTGAAATAAGATCCCCCCTTGAATGTAGTAGTAAACAAGTAAGTCTTTCTACATTTTTTTTTTATTTCAACAATACATACAATATCAAAATTAACAATACATTCAATATCTATGACAATCCTCAATAGCCTGTTACATGGGATACTGCATCCCAATATGCATATACATCCATATGGCCAGCCAAGAATTGCTGTTAAATTGATATATTTGGCACCTCCTCTTAATTGCATACATGATGCCTCTACGTAAGATTGTTCTTTTTTCAAGAATTCAATAATCTTGAAGATATTGGGATGGTTTTCTAAACAGGAAAGCTTCCTGTGCCAGCCCTCAACATGATTAGTAGTGCGGGGGCCTTCGGTGGCGAAGTGGTTCCACATGGTCCTGCCATGGTCACCCTCCACCCAGTACGATGTCATATAGTCTGTAAACTGTTCCACCCCAGGAGGTGCATCGTCCAGGGCCTGCCACCACACATCACTCACACAGTCCACTGGTACTAGGGGCAAAGCAATCGCTCGTCTTACAAGACGACCGGGTTGTCCTTATATTCAGTTACCATTCCAAGCTTCTGAACTTTTCTCCAAACACTCTGGCTAAAGTGAAAGTAGCAACCCTTTAATATGGCATTTTGAAAAGTCATCTTGATGGCGTTTTGAGCAGCTGACTCAAAATCAGTGAACACACTCACTGGATCCAATACAATGTTCTTAGAGGCCGCTACATTCTTCACATTTTCAAAGAAACGTTCATATGTCGACTGCTTTTTATCTGGGAGCAGACCATACACCAAAGGGCACATCTCATTTTCCACAAATGCGTGAATGGTGTAAAGCTGGGTGAACACACCAGGGCACTTGTCAAACTGGACATTAACCTGTTGGTTAGCCAACGTGACTGACCTTAAAGAACCTCATGTACCATTTTATAATCGTGTAATAGTGAAAAGTGTTCACTGAATTAAAAAAACACAAATAGCATAATCGACACAATTTAATTAAAGTTCATGAACACTGTTCACTGTAACAGGGCAAATCAGCTAATTAGTGTCACCCACCAGGACCATTTTTCAGAGTGAGCAGTGTAATCACTAACCCGTGTCAACTAATCCCATCTAATCCCTTGTCAAAACTAAAGGGTGGTGGATAAGTGAGAATGAACCCCACAAACATCTGATCAACAGAGACCAAGGATAACACATACCGTTGACCTATGAACAACACATCAAACTATAGACTATCAAAGCATCATTAGTTCACTACTGGCCTCCAAATGTGTACCACTCATTATTCTTTACATGGTGTTGTTAATGCTAATCCGTTGCTTGTCACAACATACCATGTATATACGTTTCTCACCATTTGGTTGTAGTCACTCTTAATTCCTTAATACAATAAACAAGAAGTTGTAATCATTTAAGATGTATATTAATTTGCTTTTCTTCAAAAACTTCTAGATCACCCATTAAATATGTACTATTGATTTCAAGTCACCGTAACACATCCTAATGTAGCTATCACTTAACATATATTTGGTTTGTTGTCCTTGTCAGTCATCAACTATTCAAAACACAGCGTCAGGTTACACAAGAAGATGATGTCGTAACATTGGTGTTGCAGACTCTGGCCTGAGTCCTCCATGAACATGTGGATACTGTACCATCTGTGAACACTTCATGAATGTGTGGATACTACACCATCTGTGAACACTTTGTGATGTGGTCGCTGTGTTCACGTAGCACTTTGCAGATGGCTTTAATGGTAGCTGTTTGCTTCATGGTTGTACTGACCACATGTAACACCAGGGAATGTCGACTTCAGTTAGGACAGAAAGCCAAGGACAGATCTGTCATTCTGGCGAATGCTGACATCAGAAGGTGCCATGTTTACTGTGTGGAAGATGCCTTCATTTTGGCATGGTGTCTTCAAATACGTGACTCGAGGCAGTCAGGGATGCCAGACGGAACCAGTCCCGAGAAGCGTAATAACGTAAGTTATTACTTAGTTGTTATTTGTACTATCCTCGACAACTGACGTATGCCTATCCCTGCAAGTTGTTACGTATGGTACTGGGTTAGGCTAAGGTCATACCCCTAACCCTTCAAGTTGTTACTAATAATACTGGGTTAGGCTATGGTCATAACCCTAACCCTGCAAGTTGTTACTTATGGTACTGGGTTAGGCTACGGTCATACCCCTAACCCTTCAAGTTGTTACTAATAATACTGGATTAGACTATGGTCATAACCCTAACCCTTCAAGTTGTTACTAATAATACTGGGTTAGACTATGGTCATAACCCTAACCCTGCAAGTTGTTACTTATGGTACTGGGTTAGGCCAAGGTCATACCCCTAACCCTGCAAGTTGTTACTTATGGTACTGGGTTAGGCCAAGGTCATAACCCTAACCCTTCAAGTTGTTACTAATAATACTGGATTAGACTATGGTCATACCCCTAACCCTTCAAGTTGTTACTAATAATACTGGATTAGACTATGGTCATACCCCTAACCCTGCAAGTTGTTACTAATAATACTGGATTAGACTATGGTCATACCCCTAACCCTTCAAGTTGTTACTAATAATACTGGATTAGACTATGGTCATAACCCTAACCCTTCAAGTTGTTACTAATAATACTGGATTAGACTATGGTCATAACCCTAACCCTTCAAGTTGTTACTAATAATACTGGATTAGACTATGGTCATAACCCTAACCCTTCAAGTTGTTACTAATAATACTGGATTAGACTATGGTCATAACCCTAACCCTTCAAGTTGTTACTAATAATACTGGGTTAGGCTAAGGTCATAACCCTAACCCTTCAAGTTGTTACTAATAATACTGGATTAGACTATGGTCATACCCCTAACCCTTCAAGTTGTTACTAATAATACTGGGTTAGGCTATGGTCATAACCCTAACCCTGCAAGTTGTTACTTATGGTACTGGGTTAGGCCAAGGTCATACCCCTAACCCTTCAAGTTGTTACTAATAATACTGGGTTAGGCTAAGGTCATAACCCTACCCTTCAAGTTGTTAGCAATAATACTGGGTTAGGATATGGTCATAACCTATCCCTGCAAGTTGTTACTTATGGTACTGGGTTAGGCTAAGATCATACCCCTAACCCTTCAAGTTGTTACTAATAATACTGGATTAGACTATGGTCATACCCCTAACCCTTCAAGTTGTTACTAATAATACTGGGTTAGGCTATGGTCATAACCCTAACCCTGCAAGTTGTTACTTATGGTACTGGGTTAGGCTAAGGTCATACCCCTAACCCTTCAAGTTGTTACTAATAATACTGGATTAGACTATGGTCATAACCCTAACCCTTCAAGTTGTTACTAATAATACTGGGTTAGACTATGGTCATAACCCTAACCCTTCAAGTTGTTACTTATGGTACTGGGTTAGGCCAAGGTCATACCCCTAACCCTGCAAGTTGTTACTTATGGTACTGGGTTAGGCCAAGGTCATAACCCTAACCCTTCAAGTTGTTAGTAATAATACTGGATTAGACTATGGTCATAACCCTAACCCTTCAAGTTGTTACTAATAATACTGGATTAGACTATGGTCATACCCCTAACCCTTCAAGTTGTTACTAATAATACTGGATTAGACTATGGTCATACCCCTAACCCTTCAAGTTGTTACTAATAATACTGGATTAGACTATGGTCATAACCCTAACCCTTCAAGTTGTTACTAATAATACTGGATTAGACTATGGTCATAACCCTAACCCTTCAAGTTGTTACTAATAATACTGGATTAGACTATGGTCATAACCCTAACCCTTCAAGTTGTTACTAATAATACTGGATTAGACTATGGTCATAACCCTAACCCTTCAAGTTGTTACTAATAATACTGGGGTAGGCTAAGGTCATACCCCTAACCCTTCAAGTTGTTACTAATAATACTGGATTAGACTATGGTCATACCCCTAACCCTTCAAGTTGTTACTAATAATACTGGGTTAGACTATGGTCATAACCCTAACCCTTCAAGTTGTTACTTATGGTACTGGGTTAGGCCAAGGTCATACCCCTAACCCTTCAAGTTGTTACTAATAATACTGGGTTAGGCTAAGGTCATAACCCTACCCTTCAAGTTGTTAGTAATAATACTGGGTTAGGATATGGTCATAACCTATCCCTGCAAGTTGTTACTTATGGTACTGGGTTAGGCTAAGATCATACCCTTAACCCTTCAAGTTGTTACTAATAATACTGGATTAGACTATGGTCATAACCCTAACCCTTCAAGTTGTTACTAATAATACTGGATTAGACTATGGTCATACCCCTAACCCTTCAAGTTGTTACTAATAATACTGGATTAGACTATGGTCATAACCCTAACCCTTCAAGTTGTTACTAATAATACTGGGTTAGGCTAAGGTCATACCCCTAACCCTTCAAGTTGTTACTAATAATACTGGATTAGACTATGGTCATACCCCTAACCCTTCAAGTTGTTACTAATAATACTGGGTTAGACAATGGTCATAACCCTAACCCTTCAAGTTGTTACTTATGGTACTGGGTTAGGCCAAGGTCATACCCCTAACCCTTCAAGTTGTTACTAATAATACTGGGTTAGGCTAAGGTCATAACCCTACCCTTCAAGTTGTTAGTAATAATACTGGGTTAGGATATGGTCATAACCTATCCCTGCAAGTTGTTACTTATGGTACTGGGTTAGGCTAAGGTCATACCCCTACCCTTCAAGTTGTTACTAATAATACTGGGTTAGGCTAAGGTCATAACCTATCCCTGCAAGTTGTTACTTATGGTACTGGGTTAGGCTAAGATCATACCCTCAACCCTTCAAGTTGTTACTAGTAATACTGGGTTAGGTTATGGTCATAACCTATCCCTGCAAGTTGTTACTTATGGTACTGGGTTAGGCTAAGATCATACCCTTAACCCTTCAAGTTGTTACTAATAATACTGGGTTAGGCTATGGTCATAACCCTAACCCTGCAAGTTGTTACTTATGGTACTGGGTTAGGCCAAGGTCATACCCCTACCCTTCAAGTTGTTACTAATAATACTGGGTTAGGCTAAGGTCATACCCCTAACCCTTCAAGTTGTTACTAATAATACTGGGTTAGGTTATGGTCATAACCTATCCCTGCAAGTTGTTACTTATGGTACTGGGTTAGGCTAAGATCATACCCTTAACCCTTCAAGTTGTTACTAATAATACTGGGTTAGACTATGGTCATAACCCTAGCCCTGCAAGTTGTTACTTATGGTACTGGGTTAGGCTAAGGTCATACCCCTAACCCTTCAAGTTGTCACTAATAATACTGGGTTAGGCTAAGGTCATAACCCTATCCTTCAAGTTGTTGCTAATAATACTGGGTTAGGCTAAGGTCACAACCCTAACCCTGAAAGTTGTCACTAATAATACTGGGTTAGGCTATGGTCATACCCCTAACCCTTCAAGTTGTCACTAATAATACTGGGTTAGGCTAAGGTCATAACCCTAACCCTTCAAGTTGTTGCTAATAATACTGGGTTAGGCTCAGGTCATAACCTCACCCTGCAAGTTGTTACTTATGGTACTGGGTTAGGCTAAGGTCATAACCCTAACCCTTCAAGTTGTTACTAATAATACTGGGTTAGGTTTAGGTCATAACCCTATCCTTCAAGTTGTTGCTAATAATACTGGGTTAGGCTAAGGTCATACCCCTAACCCTTCAAGTTGTCACTAAAAACACTGGGTTAGGCTAAGGTCATACCCCTAACCCTTCAAGTTGTTACTAATAATACTGGGTTAGGTTAAGGTCATAACCTATCCCTGCAAGTTGTTACTTATGGTACTGGGTTAGGCTAAGATCATACCCTTAACCCTTCAAGTTGTCAATAATAATACTGGGTTAGGCTATGGTCATACCCCTAACCCTTCAAGTTGTTACTAATAATTCTGGGTTAGGTTGAGGTCATAACCTATCCCTGCAAGTTGTTACTTATGGTACTGGGTTAGGCTAAGATCATACCCTTAACCCTTCAAGTTGTTACTAATAATACTGGGTTAGACTATAGTCATTACCTATCCCTGCAAGTTGTTACTTATGGTACTGGGTTAGGCTAAGGTCATACCCCTAACCCTTCAAGTTGTTACTAATAATACTGGGTTAGGCTAAGGTCATAACCTATCCCTGCAAGTTGTTACTTATGGTACTGGGTTAGGCTAAGATCATACCCTTAACCCTTCAAGTTGTTACTAATAATACTGGGTTAGACTATGGTCATAACCTATCCCTGCAAGTTGTTACTTATGGTACTGGGTTAGGCTAAGGTCACACCCCTACCCTTCAAGTTGTTACTAATAATACTGGGTTAGGCTAAGGTCATAACCTATCCCTGCAAGTTGTTACTTATGGTACTGGGTTAGGCTAAGATCATACCCTCAACCCTTCAAGTTGTTACTAGTAATACTGGGTTAGGTTATGGTCATAACCTATCCCTGCAAGTTGTTACTTATGGTACTGGGTTAGGCTAAGATCATACCATTAACCCTTCAAGTTGTTACTAATAATACTGGGTTAGGCTATGGTCATAACCCTAACCCTGCAAGTTGTTACTTATGGTACTGGGTTAGGCCAAGGTCATACCCCTACCCTTCAAGTTGTTACTAATAATACTGGGTTAGGCTAAGGTCATACCCCTAACCCTTCAAGTTGTTACTAACAATACTGGGTTAGGTTATGGTCATAACCTATCCCTGCAAGTTGTTACTTATGGTACTGGGTTAGGCTAAGATCATACCCTTAACCCTTCAAGTTGTTACTAATAATACTGGGTTAGACTATGGTCATAACCCTAGCCCTGCAAGTTGTTACTTATGGTACTGGGTTAGGCTAAGGTCATACCCCTAACCCTTCAAGTTGTCACTAATAATACTGGGTTAGGCTAAGGTCATAACCCTATCCTTCAAGTTGTTGCTAATAATACTGGGTTAGGCTAAGGTCACAACCCTAACCCTGAAAGTTGTCACTAATAATACTGGGTTAGGCTATGGTCATACCCCTAACCCTTCAAGTTGTCACTAATAATACTGGGTTAGGCTAAGGTCATAACCCTAACCCTTCAAGTTGTTACTAATAATACTGGGTTAGGCTAAGGTCATAACCCTAACCCTGAAAGTTGTTACTTATGGTACTGGGTTAGGCTAAGGTCATACCCCTAACCCTTCAAGTTGTTACTAATGGTACTGGGTTAGGCTAAGATCATACCCAAAACACTTCAAGTTGTCACTAATAATACTGGGTTAGGCTAAGGTCATAACCTAACCCTGCAAGTTGTTACTTATGGTACTGGGTTAGGCTCAGGTCATACCCCTAACCCTTCAAGTTGTTACTAATAATACTGGGTTAGGTTTAGGTCATAACCTATCCCTGCAAGTTGTTACTTATGGTACTGGGTTAGGCTAAGGTCATACCCCTAACCCTTCAAGTTGTTACTAATAATACTGGGTTAGGTTTAGGTCATAACCTATCCCTGCAAGTTGTTACTTATGGTACTGGGTTAGGCTAAGGTCATACCCCTAACCCTTCAAGTTGTCACTAAAAACACTGGGTTAGGCTAAGGTCATACCCCTAACCCTTCAAGTTGTTACTAATAATACTGGGTTAGGTTAAGGTCATAACCTATCCCTGCAAGTTGTTACTTATGGTACTGGGTTAACCTAAGATCATACCCTTAACCCTTCAAGTTGTCAATAATAATACTGGGTTAGGCTATGGTCATACCCCTAACCCTTCAAGTTGTTACTAATAATACTGGGTTAGGTTGAGGTCACAACCTATCCCTGCAAGTTGTTACTTATGGTACTGGGTTAGGCTAAGATCATACCCTTAACCCTTCAAGTTGTTACTAATAATACTGGGTTAGACTATAGTCATAACCTATCCCTGCAAGTTGTTACTTATGGTACTGGGTTAGGCTAAGGTCATACCCCTACCCTTCAAGTTGTTACTAATAATACTGGGTTAGGCTAAGGTCATAACCTATCCCTGCAAGTTGTTACTTATGGTACTGGGTTAGGCTAAGATCATACCCTTAACCCTTCAAGTTGTTACTAATAATACTGGGTTAGACTATGGTCATAACCTATCCCTGCAAGTTGTTACTTATGGTACTGGGTTAGGCTAAGGTCATACCCCTAACCCTTCAAGTTGTTACTAATAATACTGGGTTAGGCTAAGGTCATAACCTATCCCTGCAAGTTGTTACTTGTGGTTCTGGGTTAGGCTAAGATCATACCCTTAACCCTTCAAGTTGTTACTAATAATACTGTGTTAGACTATGGTCACAACCCTAGCCCTGCAAGTTGTTACTTATGGTACTGGGTTAGGCTAAGGTCATACCCCTAACCCTTCAAGTTGTCACTAATAATACTGGGTTAGGCTAAGGTCATAACCCTATCCTTCAAGTTGTTACTAATAATACTGGGTTAGGCTAAGGTCACAACCCTAACCCTTCAAGTTGTCACTAATAATACTGGGTTAGGCTATGGTCATACCCCTAACCCTTCAAGTTGTCACTAATAATACTGGTTTAGGCTAAGGTCCTAACCCTAACCCTTCAAGTTGTTACTAATAATACTGGGTTAGGCTAAGGTCATAACACTAACCCTGAAAGTTGTTACTTATGGTACTGGGTTAGGCTAAGGTCATACCCCTAACCCTTCAAGTTGTTACCAATGGTACTGGGTTAGGCTAAGATCGTACCCCTAACCCTTCAAGTTGTCACTAATAATACTGGGTTAGGCTAAGGTCATAACCTATCCCTGCAAGTTGTTACTTATGGTACTGGGTTAGGCTCAGGTCATAACCCTAACCCTTCAAGTTGTTACTAATAATACGGGGTTAGGTTTAGGTCATAACCTATCCCTGCAAGTTGTTACTTATGGTACTGGGTTAGGCTAAGGTCATACCCCTAACCCTTCAAGTTGTTACTAATAATACTGGGTTAGGCTAAGGTCATAACCTAACCCTGCAAGTTGTTACTTATGGTCCTGGGTTAGGCCAAGGTCATAACCCTAACCCTTCAAGTTGTTACTAATAATACTGGGTTAGGTTTAGGTCATAACCTATCCCTGCAAGTTGTTACTTATGGTACTGGGTTAGGCTAAGGTCATACCCCTAACCCTTCAAGTTGTCACTAAAAATACTGGGTTAGGCTAAGGTCATACCCCTAACCCTTCAAGTTGTTACTAATAAAACTGGGTTAGGTTAAGGTCATAACCTATCCCTGCAAGTTGTTACTTATGGTACTGGGTTAGGCTAAGATCATACCCTTAACCCTTCAAGTTGTCACTAATAATACTGGGTTAGGCTATGGTCATACCCCTAACCCTTCAAGTTGTTACTAATAATACTGGGTTAGGTTAAGGTCATAACCTATCCCTGCAAGTTGTTACTTATGGTACTGGGTTAGGCTAAGATCATACCCTTAACCCTTCAAGTTGTTACTAATAATACTGGGTTAGACTATGGTCATAACCTATCCCTGCAAATTGTTACTTATGGTACTGGGTTAGGCTAAGGTCATACCCCTACCCTTCAAGTTGTTACTAATAATACTGGGTTAGGCTAAGGTCATAACCTATCCCTGCAAGTTGTTACTTATGGTACTGGGTTAGGCTAAGATCATACCCTTAACCCTTCAAGTTGTTACTAATAATACTGGGTTAGACTATGGTCATAACCCTAACCCTGCAAGTTGTTACTTATGGTACTGGGTTAGGCTAAGGTCAAAACCTATCCCTGCAAGTTGTTGCTTATGGTACTGGGTTAGGCTAAGATCATACCCTTAACCCTTCAAGTTGTTACTAATAACACTGGGTTAGACGATGGTCAAAACCCTAACCCTTCAAGTTGTTACTTATGGTACTGGGTTAGGCTAAGGTCATACCCCTAACCCTTCAAGTTGTTACTAATAATACTGGGTTAGGCTATGGTCATAACCCTACCCCTGCAAGTTGTTACTTATGGTACTGGGTTAGGCTAAGGTCATAACCCTAACCCTTCAAGTTGTTACTAATAATACTGGGTTAGACAATGGTCATACCCCTAACCCTTCAAGTTGTTACTAATAATACTGGGTTAGACATGGTCATAACCCTAACCCTTCAAGTTGTTACTAATAATACTGGGTTAGACTATGGTCATACCCCTAACCCTTCAAGTTGTTACTAATAATACTGGGTTAGGCTAAGGTCATAACCTATCCCTGCAAGTTGTTACTTATGGTACTGGGTTAGGCTAAGATCATACCCTTAACCCTTCAAGTTGTTACTAATAATACTGGATTAGACTATGGTCATACCCCTAACCCTTCAAGTTGTTACTAATAATACTGGGTTAGACTATGGTCATAACCCTAACCCTTCAAGTTGTTACTTTTGGTACTGGGTTAGGCCAAGGTCATACCCCTAACCCTTCAAGTTGTTACTAATAATACTGGGTTTGGTTTAGGTCATAACCCTAACCCTTCAAGTTGTTACTTATGGTACTGGGTTAGGCCAAGGTCATACCCCTAACCCTGCAAGTTGTTACTTATGGTACTGGGTTAGGCTAAGGTCATAACCCTAGCCCTTCAAGTTGTTTCTAATAATACTGGATTAGACTATGGTCATACCCCTAACCCTTCAAGTTGTTACTAATAATACTGGGTTAGACTATGGTCATAACCCTACCCTTCAAGTTGTTAGTAATAATACTGGGTTAGGTTGTGGTCATAACCTATCCCTGCAAGTTGTTACTTATGGTACTGGGTTAGGCTAAGGTCATACCCCTACCCTTCAAGTTGTTACTAATAATACTGGGTTAGGCTAAGGTCATAACCTATCCTTGCAAGTTGTTACTTATGGTCCTGGGTTAGGCTAAGATCATACCCTCAACCCTTCAAGTTGTTACTAGTAATACTGGGTTAGGTTATGGTCATAACCTATCCCTGCAAGTTGTTACTTATGGTACTGGGTTAGGCTAAGATCATACCCTTAACCCTTCAAGTTGTTACTAATAATACTGGGTTAGACAATGGTCATAACCTATCCCTGCAAGTTGTTACTTATGGTACTGGGTTAGGCTAAGGTCATACCCCTACCCTTCAAGTTGTTACTAATAATACTGGGTTAGGCTAAGGTCATAACCTATCCCTGCAAGTTGTTACTTATGGTACTGGGTTAGGCTAAGATCATACCCTTAACCCTTCAAGTTGTTACTAATAATACTGGGTTAGACTATGGTCATAACCCTAACCCTGCAAGTTGTTACTTATGGTACTGGGTTAGGCTAAGGTCATAACCTATCCCTGCAAGTTGTTGCTTATGGTACTGGGTTAGGCTAAGATCATACCCTTAACCCTTCAAGTTGTTACTAATAATACTGGGTTAGACTATGGTCCTAACCCTAACCCTGCAAGTTGTTACTTATGGTACTGGGTTAGGCCAAGGTCACACCCCTAACCCTTCAAGTTGTTACTAATAATACTGGGTTAGGCTAAGGTCATACCCCTACCCTTCAAGTTGTTACTAATAATACTGGGTTAGGCTAAGGTCATAACCTATCCCTGCAAGTTGTTACTTATGGTACTGGGTTAGGCTAAGATCATACCCTCAACCCTTCAAGTTGTTACTAGTAATACTGGGTTAGGTTATGGTCATAACCTATCCCTGCAAGTTGTTACTTATGGTACTGGGTTAGGCTAAGATCATACCCTTTACCCTTCAAGTTGTTACTAATAATACTGGGTTAGACTATGGTCATAACCTATCCCTGCAAGTTGTTCCTTATGGTACTGGGTTAGGCTAAGGTCATACCCCTACCCTTCAAGTTGTTACTAATAATACTGGGTTAGGCTAAGGTCATAACCTATCCCTGCAAGTTGTTACTTATGGTACTGGGTTAGGCTAAGATCATACCCTTAACCCTTCAAGTTGTTACTAATAATACTGGGTTAGACTATGGTCATAACCTATCCCTGCAAGTTGTTACTTATGGTACTGGGTTAGGCTAAGGTCATACCCCTAACCCTTCAAGTTGTTACTAATAATACTGGGTTAGGCTAAGGTCATAACCTATCCCTGCAAGTTGTCACTAATAATACTGGGTTAGGCTAAGGTCATAACCCTATCCTTCAAGTTGTTACTAATAATACTGGGTTAGGCTAAGGTCACAACCCTAACCCTTCAAGTTGTCACTAATAATACTGGGTTAGGCTATGGTCATACCCCTAACCCTTCAAGTTGTCACTAATAATACTGGTTTAGGCTAAGGTCCTAACCCTAACCCTTCAAGTTGTTACTAATAATACTGGGTTAGGCTAAGGTCATAACACTAACCCTGAAAGTTGTTACTTATGGTACTGGGTTAGGCTAAGGTCATACCCCTAACCCTTCAAGTTGTTACCAATGGTACTGGGTTAGGCTAAGATCGTACCCCTAACCCTTCAAGTTGTCACTAATAATACTGGGTTAGGCTAAGGTCATAACCTAACCCTGCAAGTTGTTACTTATGGTACTGGGTTAGGCTCAGGTCATAACCCTAACCCTTCAAGTTGTTACTAATAATACGGGGTTAGGTTTAGGTCATAACCTATCCCTGCAAGTTGTTACTTATGGTACTGGGTTAGGCTAAGGTCATACCCCTAACCCTTCAAGTTGTTACTAATAATACTGGGTTAGGCTAAGGTCATAACCTAACCCTGCAAGTTGTTACTTATGGTCCTGGGTTAGGCCAAGGTCATAACCCTAACCCTTCAAGTTGTTACTAATAATACTGGGTTAGGTTTAGGTCATAACCTATCCCTGCAAGTTGTTACTTATGGTACTGGGTTAGGCTAAGGTCATACCCCTAACCCTTCAAGTTGTCACTAAAAATACTGGGTTAGGCTAAGGTCATACCCCTAACCCTTCAAGTTGTTACTAATAAAACTGGGTTAGGTTAAGGTCATAACCTATCCCTGCAAGTTGTTACTTATGGTACTGGGTTAGGCTAAGATCATACCCTTAACCCTTCAAGTTGTCACTAATAATACTGGGTTAGGCTATGGTCATACCCCTAACCCTTCAAGTTGTTACTAATAATACTGGGTTAGGTTAAGGTCATAACCTATCCCTGCAAGTTGTTACTTATGGTACTGGGTTAGGCTAAGATCATACCCTTGACCCTTCAAGTTGTTACTAATAATACTGGGTTAGACTATGGTCATAACCTATCCCTGCAAATTGTTACTTATGGTACTGGGTTAGGCTAAGGTCATACCCCTACCCTTCAAGTTGTTACTAATAATACTGGGTTAGGCTAAGGTCATAACCTATCCCTGCAAGTTGTTACTTATGGTACTGGGTTAGGCTAAGATCATACCCTTAACCCTTCAAGTTGTTACTAATAATACTGGGTTAGACTATGGTCATAACCTATCCCTGCAAGTTGTTACTTATGGTACTGGGTTAGGCTAAGATCATACCCTCAACCCTTCAAGTTGTTACTAGTAATACTGGGTTAGGTTATGGTCATAACCTATCCCTGCAAGTTGTTACTTATGGTACTGGGTTAGGCTAAGATCATACCCTTTACCCTTCAAGTTGTTACTAATAATACTGGGTTAGACTATGGTCATAACCTATCCCTGCAAGTTGTTCCTTATGGTACTGGGTTAGGCTAAGGTCATACCCCTACCCTTCAAGTTGTTACTAATAATACTGGGTTAGGCTAAGGTCATAACCTATCCCTGCAAGTTGTTACTTATGGTACTGGGTTAGGCTAAGATCATACCCTTAACCCTTCAAGTTGTTACTAATAATACTGGGTTAGACTATGGTCATAACCTATCCCTGCAAGTTGTTACTTATGGTACTGGGTTAGGCTATGGTCATACCCCTAACCCTTCAAGTTGTTACTAATAATACTGGGTTAGGCTAAGGTCATAACCTATCCCTGCAAGTTGTCACTAATAATACTGGGTTAGGCTAAGGTCATAACCCTATCCTTCAAGTTGTTACTAATAATACTGGGTTAGGCTAAGGTCACAACCCTAACCCTTCAAGTTGTCACTAATAATACTGGGTTAGGCTATGGTCATACCCCTAACCCTTCAAGTTGTCACTAATAATACTGGTTTAGGCTAAGGTCCTAACCCTAACCCTTCAAGTTGTTACTAATAATACTGGGTTAGGCTAAGGTCATAACACTAACCCTGAAAGTTGTTACTTATGGTACTGGGTTAGGCTAAGGTCATACCCCTAACCCTTCAAGTTGTTACCAATGGTACTGGGTTAGGCTAAGATCGTACCCCTAACCCTTCAAGTTGTCACTAATAATACTGGGTTAGGCTAAGGTCATAACCTAACCCTGCAAGTTGTTACTTATGGTACTGGGTTAGGCTCAGGTCATAACCCTAACCCTTCAAGTTGTTACTAATAATACGGGGTTAGGTTTAGGTCATAACCTATCCCTGCAAGTTGTTACTTATGGTACTGGGTTAGGCTAAGGTCATACCCCTAACCCTTCAAGTTGTTACTAATAATACTGGGTTAGGCTAAGGTCATAACCTAACCCTGCAAGTTGTTACTTATGGTCCTGGGTTAGGCCAAGGTCATAACCCTAACCCTTCAAGTTGTTACTAATAATACTGGGTTAGGTTTAGGTCATAACCTATCCCTGCAAGTTGTTACTTATGGTACTGGGTTAGGCTAAGGTCATACCCCTAACCCTTCAAGTTGTCACTAAAAATACTGGGTTAGGCTAAGGTCATACCCCTAACCCTTCAAGTTGTTACTAATAAAACTGGGTTAGGTTAAGGTCATAACCTATCCCTGCAAGTTGTTACTTATGGTACTGGGTTAGGCTAAGATCATACCCTTAACCCTTCAAGTTGTCACTAATAATACTGGGTTAGGCTATGGTCATACCCCTAACCCTTCAAGTTGTTACTAATAATACTGGGTTAGGTTAAGGTCATAACCTATCCCTGCAAGTTGTTACTTATGGTACTGGGTTAGGCTAAGATCATACCCTTGACCCTTCAAGTTGTTACTAATAATACTGGGTTAGACTATGGTCATAACCTATCCCTGCAAATTGTTACTTATGGTACTGGGTTAGGCTAAGGTCATACCCCTACCCTTCAAGTTGTTACTAATAATACTGGGTTAGGCTAAGGTCATAACCTATCCCTGCAAGTTGTTACTTATGGTACTGGGTTAGGCTAAGATCATACCCTTAACCCTTCAAGTTGTTACTAATAATACTGGGTTAGACTATGGTCATAACCCTAACCCTGCAAGTTGTTACTTATGGTACTGGGTTAGGCTAAGGTCAAAACCTATCCCTGCAAGTTGTTGCTTATGGTACTGGGTTAGGCTAAGATCATACCCTTAACCCTTCAAGTTGTTACTAATAATACTGGGTTAGACTATGGTCAAAACCCTAACCCTTCAAGTTGTTACTTATGGTACTGGGTTAGGCTAAGGTCATACCCCTAACCCTTCAAGTTGTTACTAATAATACTGGGTTAGGCTATGGTCATAACCCTACCCCTGCAAGTTGTTACTTATGGTACTGGGTTAGGCTAAGGTCATAACCCTAACCCTTCAAGTTGTTACTAATAATACTGGGTTAGACATGGTCATAACCCTAACCCTTCAAGTTGTTACTAATAATACTGGGTTAGACTATGGTCATACCCCTAACCCTTCAAGTTGTTACTAATAATACTGGGTTAGGCTAAGGTCATAACCTATCCCTGCAAGTTGTTACTTATGGTACTGGGTTAGGCTAAGATCATACCCTTAACCCTTCAAGTTGTTACTAATAATACTGGATTAGACTATGGTCATACCCCTAACCCTTCAAGTTGTTACTAATAATACTGGGTTAGACTATGGTCATAACCCTAACCCTTCAAGTTGTTACTTATGGTACTGGGTTAGGCCAAGGTCATACCCCTAACCCTGCAAGTTGTTACTTATGGTACTGGGTTAGGCTAAGGTCATAACCCTAGCCCTTCAAGTTGTTTCTAATAATACTGGATTAGACTATGGTCATACCCCTAACCCTTCAAGTTGTTACTAATAATACTGGGTTAGACTATGGTCATAACCCTACCCTTCAAGTTGTTAGTAATAATACTGGGTTAGGTTGTGGTCATAACCTATCCCTGCAAGTTGTTACTTATGGTACTGGGTTAGGCTAAGGTCATACCCCTACCCTTCAAGTTGTTACTAATAATACTGGGTTAGGCTAAGGTCATAACCTATCCTTGCAAGTTGTTACTTATGGTCCTGGGTTAGGCTAAGATCATACCCTCAACCCTTCAAGTTGTTACTAGTAATACTGGGTTAGGTTATGGTCATAACCTATCCCTGCAAGTTGTTACTTATGGTACTGGGTTAGGCTAAGATCATACCCTTAACCCTTCAGGTTGTTACTAATAATACTGGGTTAGACAATGGTCATAACCTATCCCTGCAAGTTGTTACTTATGGTACTGGGTTAGGCTAAGGTCATACCCCTACCCTTCAAGTTGTTACTAATAATACTGGGTTAGGCTAAGGTCATAACCTATCCCTGCAAGTTGTTACTTATGGTACTGGGTTAGGCTAAGATCATACCCTTAACCCTTCAAGTTGTTACTAATAATACTGGGTTAGACTATGGTCATAACCCTAACCCTGCAAGTTGTTACTTATGGTACTGGGTTAGGCTAAGGTCATAACCTATCCCTGCAAGTTGTTGCTTATGGTACTGGGTTAGGCTAAGATCATACCCTTAACCCTTCAAGTTGTTACTAATAATACTGGGTTAGACTATGGTCCTAACCCTAACCCTGCAAGTTGTTACTTATGGTACTGGGTTAGGCCAAGGTCACACCCCTAACCCTTCAAGTTGTTACTAATAATACTGGGTTAGGCTAAGGTCATACCCCTACCCTTCAAGTTGTTACTAATAATACTGGGTTAGGCTAAGGTCATAACCTATCCCTGCAAGTTGTTACTTATGGTACTGGGTTAGGCTAAGATCATACCCTCAACCCTTCAAGTTGTTACTAGTAATACTGGGTTAGGTTATGGTCATAACCTATCCCTGCAAGTTGTTACTTATGGTACTGGGTTAGGCTAAGATCATACCCTTTACCCTTCAAGTTGTTGCTAATAATACTGGGTTAGACTATGGTCATAACCTATCCCTGCAAGTTGTTCCTTATGGTACTGGGTTAGGCTAAGGTCATACCCCTACCCTTCAAGTTGTTACTAATAATACTGGGTTAGGCTAAGGTCATAACCTATCCCTGCAAGTTGTTACTTATGGTACTGGGTTAGGCTAAGATCATACCCTTAACCCTTCAAGTTGTTACTAATAATACTGGGTTAGACTATGGTCATAACCTATCCCTGCAAGTTGTTACTTATGGTACTGGGTTAGGCTAAGATCATACCCTTAACCCTTCAAGTTGTTACTAATAATACTGGGTTAGACTATGGTCATAACCCTAGCCCTGCAAGTTGTTACTTATGGTACTGGGTTAGGCTAAGGTCATACCCCTAACCCTTCAAGTTGTCACTAATAATACTGGGTTAGGCAAAGGTCATAACCCTATCCCTTCAAGTTGTTGCTAACAATACTGGGTTAGGCTAAGGTCACAACCCTAACCCTTCAAGTTGTCACTAATAATACTGGGTTAGGCTATGGTCATACCCCTAACCCTTCAAGTTGTTACTAATAATACTGGGTTAGACTATGGTCATAACCCTAACCCTTCAAGTTGTTACTTATGGTACTGGGTTAGGCCAAGGTCATACCCCTAACCCTTCAAGTTGTTACTAATAATACTGGGTTAGGTTTAGGTCATAACCCTAACCCTTCAAGTTGTTACTTATGGTACTGGGTTAGGCCAAGGTCATACCCCTAACCCTGCAAGTTGTTACTTATGGTACAGGGTTAGGCTAAGGTCATAACCCTAGCCCTTCAAGTTGTTTCTAATAATACTGGATTAGACTATGGTCATACCCCTAACCCTTCAAGTTGTTACTAATAATACTGGGTTAGACTATGGTCATAACCCTAACCCTTCAAGTTGTTACTTATGGTACTGGGTTAGGCCAAGGTCATACCCCTAACCCTTCAAGTTGTTACTATTAATACTGGGTTAGGCTAAGGTCATAACCCTACCCTTCAAGTTGTTAGTAATAATACTGGGTTAGGTTGTGGTCATAACCTATCCCTGCAAGTTGTTACTTATGGTACTGGGTTAGGCTAAGGTCATACCCCTACCCTTCAAGTTGTTACTAATAATACTGGGTTAGGCTAAGGTCATAACCTATCCTTGCAAGTTGTTACTTATGGTCCTGGGTTAGGCTAAGATCATACCCTCAACCCTTCAAGTTGTTACTAGTAATACTGGGTTAGGTTATGGTCATAACCTATCCCTGCAAGTTGTTACTTATGGTACTGGGTTAGGCTAAGATCATACCCTTAACCCTTCAAGTTGTTACTAATAATACTGGGTTAGACAATGGTCATAACCTATCCCTGCAAGTTGTTACTTATGGTACTGGGTTAGGCTAATGTCATACCCCTACCCTTCAAGTTGTTACTAACAATACTGGGTTAGGCTAAGGTCATAACCTATCCCTGCAAGTTGTTACTTATGGTACTGGGTTAGGCTAAGATCATACCCTTAACCCTTCAAGTTGTTACTAATAATACTGGGTTAGACTATGGTCATAACCCTAACCCTGCAAGTTGTTACTTATGGTACTGGGTTAGGCTAAGGTCATAACCTATCCCTGCAAGTTGTTGCTTATGGTACTGGGTTAGGCTAAGATCATACCCTTAACCCTTCAAGTTGTTACTAATAATACTGGGTTAGACTATGGTCCTAACCCTAACCCTGCAAGTTGTTACTTATGGTACTGGGTTAGGCCAAGGTCACACCCCTAACCCTTCAAGTTGTTACTAATAATACTGGGTTAGGCTAAGGTCATACCCCTACCCTTCAAGTTGTTACTAATAATACTGGGTTAGGCTAAGGTCATAACCTATCCCTGCAAGTTGTTACTTATGGTACTGGGTTAGGCTAAGATCATACCCTCAACCCTTCAAGTTGTTACTAGTAATACTGGGTTAGGTTATGGTCATAACCTATCCCTGCAAGTTGTTACTTATGGTACTGGGTTAGGCTCAGATCATACCCTTTACCCTTCAAGTTGTTACTAATAATACTGGGTTAGACTATGGTCATAACCTATCCCTGCAAGTTGTTCCTTATGGTACTGGGTTAGGCTAAGGTCATACCCCTACCCTTCAAGTTGTTACTAATAATACTGGGTTAGGCTAAGGTCATAACCTATCCCTGCAAGTTGTTACTTATGGTACTGGGTTAGGCTAAGATCATACCCTTAACCCTTCAAGTTGTTACTAATAATACTGGGTTAGACTATGGTCATAACCTATCCCTGCAAGTTGTTACTTATGGTACTGGGTTAGGCTAAGGTCATACCCCTAACCCTTCAAGTTGTTACTAATAATACTGGGTTAGGCTAAGGTCATAACCTATCCCTGCAAGTTGTTACTTATGGTACTGGGTTAGGCTAAGATCATACCCTTAACCCTTCAAGTTGTTACTAATAATACTGGGTTAGACTATGGTCATAACCCTAGCCCTGCAAGTTGTTACTTATGGTACTGGGTTAGGCTAAGGTCATACCCCTACCCTTCAAGTTGTTACTAATAATACTGGGTTAGGCTAAGGTCATAACCTATCCCTGCAAGTTGTTTCTTATGGTACTGGGTTAGGCTAAGATCATACCCTTAACCCTTCAAGTTGTTACTAATAATACTGGGTTAGACTATGGTCATAACCCTAACCCTGCAAGTTGTTACTTATGGTACTGGGTTAGGCTAAGGTCATAACCTATCCCTGCAAGTTGTTGCTTATGGTACTGGGTTAGGCTAAGATCATACCCTTAACCCTTCAAGTTGTTACTAATAATACTGGGTTAGACTATGGTCATAACCCTAACCCTGCAAGTTGTTACTTATGGTACTGGGTTAGGCTAGGGTCATAACCCTATCCCTTCAAGTTGTTACTAATAATACTGGGTTAGGCTAAGGTCATAACCCTATCCCTGTACGTTGCTACTTATGGTACTGGGTTAGGCTAAGGTCATACCCCTAACCCTTCAAGTTGTTACTAATAATACTGAGTTAAGGTAAGGTCATAACCCTACCCTTCAAGTTGTTACTAATAATACTGGGTTAGGCTAAGGTCATAACCCTAACCCTGAAAGTTGTTACTTATGGTACTGGGTTAGGCTAAGGTCATACCCCTACCCTTCAAGTTGTTGCTAATAATACTGGGTTAGGCTAAGGTCATACCCCTAACCCTGCAAGTTGTTACTAATAATACTGGGTTAGACTAAGGTCATACCCCTAACCCTGCAAGTTGTTACTTGTGGTTCTGGGTTAGGCTAAGGTCATACCCCTAACCCTTCAAGTTGTTGCTAATAATACTGGGTTAGGCTAAGGTCATACCCCTAACCCTTCAAGTTGTTACTAATAATACTGGGTTAGGTTTAGGTCATAACCCCAACCCTGCAAGTTGTTACTTATGGTACTGGGTTAGGCTCAGGTCATAACCCTAACCCTTCAAGTTGTTACTAATAATACTGGGTTAGGTTTAGGTCATAACCTATCCCTGCAAGTTGTTAGTTATGGTACTGGGTTAGGCTAAGGTCATACCCCTAACCCTTCAAGTTGTTACTAATAATACTGGGTTAGGCTAGGGTCATAACCTAACCCTGCAAGTTGTTACTAATAATACTGGGTTAGGCTAAGGTCATAACCCTAACCCTTCAAGTTGTTACTAATAATACTGGGTTAGGTTTAGGTCATAACCTCTCCCTGCAAGTTGTTACTTATGGTACTGGGTTAGGCCAAGGTCATACCCCTAACCCTTCAAGTTGTCACTAAAAATACTGGGTTAGGCTAAGGTCATACCCCTAACCCTTCAAGTTGTTACTAATAATACTGGGTTAGGTTAAGGTCATAACCTATCCCTGCAAGTTGTTACTTATGGTACTGGGTTAGGCTAAGATCATACCCTTAACCCTTCAAGTTGTCACTAATAATACTGGGTTAGGCTATGGTCATACCCCTAACCCTTCAAGTTGTTACTAATAATACTGGGTTAGGTTAAGGTCATAACCTATCCCTGCAAGTTGTTACTTATGGTACTGGGTTAGGCTAAGATCATACCCTTAACCCTTCAAGTTGTTACTAATAATACTGGGTTAGGCTATGGTCATAACCTATCCCTGCAAGTTGTTACTTATGGTACTGGGTTAGGCTAAGATCATACCCTTAACCCTTCAAGTTGTTACTAATAATACTGGGTTAGGCTAAGGTCATAACCTATCCCTGCAAGTTGTTTCTTATGGTACTGGGTTAGGCTAAGATCATACCCTTAACCCTTCAAGTTGTTACTAATAATACTGGGTTAGACTATGGTCCTAACCCTAACCCTGCAAGTTGTTACTTATGGTACTGGGTTAGGCTAAGGTCATAACCTATCCCTGCAAGTTGTTGCTTATGGTACTGGGTTAGGCTAAGATCATACCCTTAACCCTTCAAGTTGTTACTAATAATACTGGGTTAGACTATGGTCATAACCCTAACCCTGCAAGTTGTTACTTATGGTACTGGGTTAGGCTAAGGTCATAACCCTATCCCTGCAAGTTGTTACTTATGGTACTGGGTTAGGTTAAGGTCATACCCCTACCCTTCAAGTTGTTACTAATAATACTGGGTTAGGCTATGGTCATAACCCTAACCCTGTAAGTTTTTACTTATGGTACTGGGTTAGGCTAAGGTCATACCCCTAACCCTTCAAGTTGTTACTAATAATACTGAGTTAGGGTAAGGTCATAACCCTACACTTCAAGTTGTTACTAATAATACTGGGTGAGGCTAAGGTCATAACCCTAACCCTGAAAGTTGTTACTTATGGTACTGGGTTAGGCTAAGGTCATACCCCTACCCTTCAAGTTGTTGCTAATAATACTGGGTTAGGCTAAGGTCATACCCCTAACCCTGCAAGTTGTTACTAATAATACTGGGTTAGGCTAAGGTCATACCCCTAACCCTGCAAGTTGTTACTTGTGGTTCTGGGTTAGGCTAAGGTCATACCCCTAACCCTTCAAGTTGTTACTAATAATACTGGGTTAGGCTAAGGTCATACCCCTAACCCTTCAAGTTGTTACTAATAATACTGGGTTATACTAAGGTCATAACCCTAACCCTGCAAGTTGTTTCTTATGGTACTGGGTTAGGCCAAGGTCATAACCCTATCCTAAGTTTTGTCTCCTCCTTTGCTTAGTTTCCAAGTTTGAAACCCTTGTTTTCATAGACGATTCTGTCAAAATCACTTGGTGTCGCTAGGTTGTAATCCATGTTATGTGGTATAAACTTCCACGTTTTTTGTCACCATTCAGTTGATGCTCAGTTAATGAATTTATAACAGGTATAATTAGTGGTGAGGCCACTTAGATTATATGACAAAGGCCCCCATTTGGCATTTCTTGTGTCTAGATCGATCAAAGGATTAACCGATTACACGCTGATTGATTAATTACTTTCATGGGGATTTAAATAGGGGATTTGTCAGAAGGTAGTGTTTATGTATGTACATTTACTAATGTATACTGAATACACTCTGTCGTGTCTGTGTCTATGTAAAAACAACACCCTTCTTTCAAAGGATTAACCACCAAGACATTGATTGATTGCTCATTATTGGCTAACTAAATTACCTTTTTAAAAGAATGACGCACATTATGTAATTAGTTGCCAAGTGTGTTATCTTGGGTAAGCAATGAACTATACAGCAATGTGAAAAACCTGAAAGGATACATCACGTTTTCGTATATTAGACTGTTACAAGACACATCACTTGGGAAATCTGCAGATGAATTATAGATCATTCGTTTTTGTGGATAAATTCCTCAAACATTTGTTTTAATTTTAACATTTGCCTTTTATTTTATGAAGTTGTTATAGCTTTCAGAATCATTATTTTTGTCATGAAGTGTAATGATACTGACGCCATACACTAGGGCGTGCGTGCAAATTCTGATTCATATAGGCAAACTATAAAATGTCTAGACATTACATTCCTGTCATACATTCGCAGATCGCTTCTTTTTATTCAGTTTCAAAATGCATACAAGTATGGTTGTAAAGTAATTAGGATTGGGAGACCATATATAAGGACGTATATTGATAAGTGTCTACATACAGATGAGTGAACGTTTACAAACCAAGTAAATTTAGCAAGTGAAGAAATGTGTTTCACTTTATTTTCACATCGACCCCGACCTCGCTTATGTTATGTTCCAGGTTGTATCATGCAAACTCACATTGGTCATGATTCAAATACATATTTAAGTACTTGTAGCAAGTAGTTTGGATTATCTAACTTAATGAAAACAAACCATAATCTCATTAATTCAAACGGACTTTAGTCACGATTTTCAAAAATGGCTGCCCCCTGTCTGAGGATGAATGCTATTTAAAGTTGTTTTCACCAACTTACAAAATCAAAATTACTTTGTACTGGTAGTAAAATATGTATTTTATTAATGGACAGTAGGTGTTTGCATGACATTGCTTATAACATGACAGTTTCACTCTTGGAAGTGAGGTGGAGGTCAATAAAATATTACTTGCAAAATTAATGTCATTTGAACCCCAACCTTGATTCCGTGGAAGAAATCGTTACGTTACAAGTTGTGTCATGCAAAATCCTTTAGCTCATGATTCAAATACATATTTAACTAATAGTAAAAAGTACGTTCGATTTTCTACTTTGATGAAAAGAAACCATAATCTCAATAATTCTAACGGACTTTAGCCTGTGACTTCACGATTTTCAAAAATGGCGGCGCCCTGTCTGAGGCTAAATGTTATTCAAGTTTTTTTCACCGACTTACAAAATCAAAATTACTTTTCACTGGTAGTAAAATATGTATTCTATTGATGGACATTAGGACTTTTACAGGACATTGCTTATAACATAACAATTTCACTCTTGGAAGCGACACGAGCATCTATATAATATTACTTACGATAATATTGTCACTTCGACCACAACTTCGCTTCCGAGGAAGAAAGCGTTATATTAATGCAAAATCCTTTTGGTCAGTAATGTGTAGTAACCAGTCTTGATTTTATAAACTCGATGAAACTTGAACTCTATTTTCTATCCTGGAAACGTGGTAGGGGGCGAACCATCCGATTTAGTATATACTACAGGCTCCCACAAAGCTCACTTCGCGCACACTAACAACCAATTTAAGCACACACTAAGGAGTCTGGTGGAAATCTGTGCATAGTGACACCATCATCCGACCCCAAGGAGCAGTTGACAGCAACGCAACAATTCGGCATGTCTTTGGTGACGTCGAGAAATCAGCAAAATGACGAGCTTCCAACATATTTTCTATACAACTAACTGAAAATTGTTCCTTCTTTGACATCACTGTGGGACTCTGGGGACAGAGTTATGTAACCTGTCTGTGGTTTCGTTTGCGGGCAAGAGAGAAGCAGACGGCTTTTTAGCAACTTTTAAGCGCTTGGTATTAATTAACCACAAAATGGTGTTTCGTTTATGACTAACCAGAAGTCTTTCATATGTAGTGATAAAAAGAGTACCAAAAATTGAGTTTAGTTGTTCTTTAACTTTTAAATTTGGGTTTTGTTTTTTGCTCTAGTATGTGACAACTATAACAGGTGATGGTGGACGAGATTGTTGACGGCATTGCGATGCTGTTTGCGTTGAAGCAGCAGTTTGCATTTCAAACACAGAACATTTCTCAGCATTCACACAGGTGAATTCAGTGTGGCATTCAGCTGATTTAACAGACTTAGTAGGCAGACTTAGCAGGCTGACATAGCAGGTAGGCATAGCAGAATGACTTAGAAGGCAGACTTAGCAGACTGACTTAGCAGTCAGACTTAGGAGACTGATTTGGCAGACAGACTTAGCAGACTAACTAAGCAGGCAGACTTAGCAGACTGACTTAGCAGGCTGACTTAGGGGGCTGATTTTGCAGGCAGACATAGAGGGCAGACTTAGAGGGCAGACTTAGTAGACAGACTTAGGAGACAGACATATGAGGCTGACTTAGTAGGCAGACTTAGCAGACTGACTTTGCAGACTGACTTAGCAGGCAGACGTAGCAGACAGCCTTAGGAGGCTGCCTTTGCAGGGTGACTTAGCAGGCAAACGTAGCAGGCAGACTTAGGAGGCTGACTTAGCAGGCATGTTTAGCAGGCAGACTTTGCAAACAGACACAGCAGGCAGACTTACCAGAATGACTTAGCAGACAGACTTAGAAGGCACACTTAGTAGGCAGACGTAGCACACTGACTTAGGAGGCAGACTTAGCAGACTGACTTAGCAACCTGACTTAGCAGGCAGACGTAGCAGGCTGACTTTGTAGGCTGACTTAGCAGAATGACTTAGGTGGCAGACATAGGAGGCTGACTTAGTAGGCTGACTCAGCAGACTGACTTAGAAGGCACACTTAGTAGGCAGACGTAGCACACTGACTTAGGAGGCAGACTTAGCAGCCTGACTTAGCAGGCAGACTTAGCAGACTGATTTAGCAGGCAGACTTAGCAGACCGATTTAGCAGGTAGACTTAGCTGGCAGCCTTAGTAGGGTGACTTAGCAGACTGACTTAGCAGGCTGACTTAGTAGGTTAGACTTAGCAGCCTGACTTTGCAGACTGACTTTGCAGGCAGACGTAGCAGGCAGACTTAGCAGGCAGACGTAGGAGGCTGACTTTGCAAGCAGACATAGCAGAATAACTTTGCAGACTGACTTAGGTGGCAGACATAGGAGGCTGACTTAGTAGGCTGACTTAGCAGGCTGACGTAGCAGGCAGACATAGGAGGTTGACTTAGCAGGCAGACGTAGCAGGCAGACTTAGCAGACTGACTTTTCAGGCAGACTTAGTAGGCTGACTTTGGAGGCTGACTTAGCAGACTGACTTAGGTGGCAGATATAGCAGGCGGACTGAGTAGGCTGACTTAGCAGGCAGACTTAGCAGGCAGACGTAGCACACTGACTTAGCAGGTAGACAAAGCAGACTGACTTTGCAGGCAGACATAGGAGGCTGACTTAGCAGACTGACTTTGCACACTGACAAACTTAGCAGGCAGACTTAGCAGACTGACTTAGTAGGCAGACATAGGAGGCTGACTTAGCAGACTGACTTTGCAGACTGACTTAGCGGGCAGACGTAGCAGGCAGCCTTACTAGGCTGACTTAGCAGACAGACTTAGCAGACAGACATAGGAGGCTGACTTAGCAGGCAGACTTAGGAGGCTGACTTAGCAGACTGACTTTGCACACTGACAAACTTAGCAGGCGGACTTAGCAGACTGATTTGGCAGGCAGACTAACTAAGCAGGCAGACTTAGCAGAATAACTTTGCAGACTGACTTAGGTGGCAGATATAGCAGACTGACTTAGTTGGCTGACTTAGCAGGCAGACTTAGCAGGCAGACTTAGCACATTGACTTAGCAGGTAGACAAAGCAGGCTGACTTTGCAGGCAGACATAGCAGAATAACTTTGCAGACTGACTTAGGTGGCAGACATAGGAGGCTGACTTAGTAGGCTGACTCAGCAGACAGACGTAGCAGGCAGACTTAAGAGGCAGACGTAGCACACTGACTTAGCAGGCAGACTTAGCAGGCTGACATAGTAGGCTGACTTAGTAGGCTGACTTAGCTGGCTGACTTATTGGTTTTCATGTTTCAGTTACTGCAGTTGCCAGACATTCCAAAATTTAGATGGAGCAGAGTGGTCGCATTTAGGGTTGTCTGGACAATCTCAAGTGTCATGTGCAAGTTTCCCACAGCGATGACATTTTTTCGTGTTGGTACACGATTGGGAACGATGATTAAACTTTTGACACGAGTAACACCAAAGGGGGTTCGGTATGTCCTTATCTACACTGATATTGCAGTAGCCTGCTTTGATGGATTACGGAACAGGGATCAGAAACGTTCAGCAGATAAGTGTTCAACTACACAAGCTGACCATTCTGTCGGCTAATCATTAAACAAAGGGCATAATAATGGCCATCGTCAAGCTGTTATAGAGCATTATCAATAACGATAACTCATTATCCATTTTACATTTGAAGTGGGACAATGATCCATGGATAAACATCGTCTTTAATACAATGAATGCGACATTTCTTTCTAGGTTCTGTTATCAAGTCAGGAGTGCAAAGGCATATAAGACCATGATTTTTAGGCTGTACACAAAGAGGAACATTGTCACATATCGACACATATCAGCAGTTCCATAGTGGCCTAACCCACCCTTCACAGCAAACTTATTTCATTGGTGTCTGTAGGTTCTGATAACACCATGTGGGGCCAAGGTCTGCAACATGACTTCACTGTGTCTGGAGAAGGGATGTTCAAAGAAGTGTGTGCAAGGTACGTGTCCACCATGTTCTTGATGTTGTGTATCAACAGAGTCCATTGAACCAACGCATTGAGTAACTGTCATAAAATAAAATTGCATAGAACGCAAAAAAAATATTTGAAAAGTTATAAAAATGGAAATTATGTTAATTTAAATGTACACTGCACGTGCATCGTGCCACAGCTTACGACAAATATTTAACATTATGGGACGCAGGGAGATTTGCCCCTGTAGTCATCTACACACACTGCCTTTTGACAAATCCGCTAGAAGAACAAAAGTAATTAATCAATCAGTGTGTTATCGGTTAATCCTTTGATCGATGTTTGTTTTTGTAACTCAGGTGATAAACCCTCTTGCATCACTTACATGCACATATTACATAACATACAATACATTTGCCATTACAGACCTTAATTTATAATGTTGAGTATTTACTCCAGACAGGAGAAATGCCAAATGGGAACCTTTGTTGAGTAACCGAAGTGGTGTTGCTACTAATTATACCTGTTATAAATTCATGAATTGACCATCAAGAGAATGATGACAAATAACACGTGTAGGTTTACACCATCAAACGCGAGTTACAGCAAGGAAGATGTAATCTCTGTGTCGCATGCAGCCTGAAAACACTTATGGGCCGAAACTGTTTTGAGGATACCAACGGAATTTCGTTACATAAGGAATACACACAGGCATTTGCAGTGTACTTTGGTAAATAAGTGAAATAAGTTTTTTTTTACGTAAGACAATTTTCAGATTTCTCTACCAAAGCCAAGGTCATCGTTTTTTTGTTTACGAATTCAAATAAATCAACTGTGTGTTTTATTATCATAAATAATAAACCATTGTAGCTACCATAGCTACCAAAATTTACGTATGCTATTTGCTATCACAGCTCAACCAACACTCAAAACTACCTAAATATACAGCTTTGCAATCTTCCGTACTGAAACAAATGGCTTGCTACGTGCCTGTAGACATCATATTTTCATGTAACATGATTAAATATCGAGGTTAAAAACACAGAAATAGGATCAAATTGGATCAGTAAGTATACCATCCAAGCATCTGAAAAGAACTACACTGCTGGGATATATGGTTACGAAACAAATGGCATGTGATGGGCATCCGGCCTCCTGACTGTTTAAGTGAAGAAATTTTGCTATATGGACAGGAGCCCAGTTCCTTTGTCCGTCACGGTCGAAGGAGTGGGCGCTGACCAATTTGCGGTCTGCTTTCGTAATTAGACCGTTAGCGAGAAGCATTATTCGCTCCGCATCAGTGCCCCTTTAAGGGGTCGATATACAATGTGCTTATGTGTGTTAATGAAGACAAAAAGGTAGTTGCTGGCGTTATCGTACAGTGAATAATAAGATGATACAGTGAAGTAGTATAGGTAAACATTTGGGATAAAGAGCTTTATAATAAGATCATACACCGAAGTAGTATAGGTAAACATCTGGGATATAGAGCGTTATTGATGACCAATTGATGGTCACATGCAACGTAAAACACAAATTTGCAGATTCTCATACCTTGCGGTATGTTCTTACCAAAACAAATCATCAAAAATGCCAATTCAACTTATAAAGTTGAAATAGACGCGATAAAAAAGCCTGCGAAATCGGAGTTCAAACGATTCACTCAATGTCCCCCAGCGCTGGGTGAAAAAGTAGTTTCAACAGCTGTGCTGCGCTGCGCCCATAACGCATGCGTAGTGAATAGGTTCGTGGAGCTTGAAACAGTATGCATGCCCAGATGTGTACACAAACAAGTAAATAATCCACTCGTTACATAAAAACTTCGTTGATTGTGGTAAGCAGCCTCTGTTACAGAGAAAGCTCAATGTCTGGTTCATGGACACCCATATCTCTGCCTGCCTGTCTGCTAAAGACAATATGCTATAAACAGCTATACACATCATTGACCACATGCAATCTGAACTTAACTCATATCGGGCTCTACGCGATAAACAAAATAAATTGATTTATGACACATGCACCCGAGTTCTGTCTCTACCACATTATGTAATTAGGCAGGCGTGATACTTGTACACAGGACATGTTTTTATGTCTGTGGGTTGCAAACAAACTACATCCATTTTCTCGGGTGACTGGATCTAACAGAATCGGGCGCAGACTCTTGTCAGCTTCAAATCCTGTTTTGTACTTGCACGAACGACGGTTTGTAGAATGACACAGTAGTTCAACATCTCTACTAAGATGAATTTTTATTGGATCGAACAAAAATTCAGAGAACATGTATTTAAAAACATCACACCTCTATATACATTCTTTATGGATAACAACTTCTACTCGAGTATATGATTTTGTTTGACAACGGTTTATGAATCCATACTGAAACGACGCATCACCCCCGCCACGGTATGACTGGGTTCGGTCTCCCAAGGGCTTCGTTTCGAGGGAAGTAAGCTCAACGTACAAAATATTGCACTTTTGAATCATGATTATACGCTTATAATGTTGTTTATTTGTTTTTTCACAAGCAGCAATGTATTTTACACGTCATGAATAAGTGATAAATGTGTTTTAATTATGTTTTGGGTTGCATGTGACCTTTAAGCTTCCAGTGGCCCTTACAAACGGCGGTTGATGACAGGAACATCAAACGATGTCCCATTACATCAAAAACACGTTTCGAGATAGTAAATGAATCACTGAAAATCATACATCAGTCATAGCAGGAAAAGACGAAAGACATTATAAGTTGGAGTAAGTAGGCAAGTAGTGTTGCTTAAAGATGGAATCGTTGTTTGGGCAAACAAAAAACTGGAACTCAAGTTGGTAGAGATTTCTCAGTATGCACAAGCATTCATGGCCCCCCAAACAAGCAAACAAAGAGTTAGCTGGATGACGAAAGACAGGGATGACTACAACATCGGGTTTAAAGTGTGCGTCGGACAATACAGAACTTTCAATGGTAAAGACGGAAATCACATCACTTGGTTTCCAACCCTTGTAACAGTGTTACTAAATATTAAACCCCATAGGATAACAGCGTGTTGTAAGGTCCTCTGCGTGTAGTAGAAGAAGGAAAAATATATACTGAACCGCAAGAAAATGTCACTCTCTTTTTGAAAATAGTAATCAGTTTAATTTAAACACGGGTAAATAATATAATATTTCTGAGACAGGTTTTGAAATTGACATGTTTGATCATGAATACAGAAAGACGAATTTCAGACAATTACAAGTCAAAATGGCGACAGGTGGCGCAAGAGTGCGAACTGAAAGTCAGTAATATGTGTGGCCTCCTTGAGGGTTGACAACAGCGTTGCATGGTCTGTACATTGAGTGGATGAGATGGTTGATGAAGGCCTTGGGGACTTGACTCGACTCGGTGATACGCCTGAGAGACTTCAGTTGTCGGCCTTGGTCGCACATCATTGAGCATCCTCTGAATCACGACCCACAAGTGTTGTATCAGTTTTATGTGTGGACCGAGGGCAGACCATTGAAGAGTGTGTATACTGTGTTGACCGAGAAAGTCTCTAGTTGCTCGGGCACACATCTTGTCCTGCTGGAACACCTGGTTTCCATGACGACCAAAATCTGGCATGAGGAAGGGTCTCTGTGCGCTTCATAAATGAAGCCAGCAGATTTTAGACCCTTTCCTTTACCACGACCAGTATTCTGGACCACCGGTAGGACCTAGTGACTGAGAGCAACACCACCCCACACTCAGCATCACCATGAGAGTCTTTCCACTCGACACGATCATTTGAAATACACTCCCTGTGTCGTCACCACACTCTCACTCTGCCATCGGCCGTTGAGACGCAATACCAGAGAAGACTATAGTTCGTCACACCCGGTGATGCCAATTCTGATAATGTGTGGCCAGCTGGAGAAGACCAAGACGACGTCAAACAGTCAGGATCAAACCCTATAAGACCTGCAACATCAGACGTTTCTCTGCTCCTCACAATGTCAGCTGACAAGTCTGTGGTGATTTCCAGTGGTTGTGCATGCACTTTCCGTAGCCCTGTTGAATCGATTTTGCAGGTGATGATGGACAATCTGCCAACTTTGACTCAGTGTTGTCACAGGCAGTCTTCCACTGCAAGGACGGTTGACTGTGCTTCCAGTGACTTTGACTCAGTGTTGTCACAGGCAGCCTTCCACTGCAAGGACAGTTGGCTGTGCTTCCAGTGACTTTGACTCAGTGTTGTCACAGGCAGTCTTCCACTGCAAGGACAGTTGGTTGTGCTTCCAGTGACTTTGACTCAGTGTTGTCACAGGCAGTCTTCCACTGCAAGGACGGTTGGCTGTGCTTCCAGTGACTTTGATTCAGTGTTGTCACAGGCAGTCTTCCACTGCAAGAACGGTTGGCTGTGCTTCCAGTGACTTTGACTCAGTGTTGTCACAGGCAGCCTTCCACTGCAAGGACAGTTGGCTGTGCTTCCAGTGACTTTGACTCAGTGTTGTCACAGGCAGTCTTCCACTGCAAGGACGGTTGGCTGTGCTTCCAGTGACTTTGACTCAGTGTTGTCACAGGCAGCCTTCCACTGCAAGGATGGTTGGCTGTGCTTCCAGTGACTTTGACTCAGTGTTGTCACAAGCAGTCTTCCACTGCAAGGACGGTTGGCTGTGCTTCCAGTGACTTTGACTCAGTGTTGTCACAGGCAGTCTTCCACTGCAAGGACGGTTGGCTTTGACCTTGACTCATTGCTGCAAGCAGTATATTGTTCGAATGAATGTGAGCAGTATAGGAAATATATTGCCTCTACGCAGCGTACGTTTTCCTGGAGTGAAGCGGTTGACATTCCAATCACCAATATGATGTATTAATCCACGTTACATGGTTCTATTTTGGAAAAGCAAAACATTCACTTTTTAGAACGTGAGTAATAAATAGGATACAAAACTCGTTCCCCTTTCATATTACGTTTATGTCCCTCGTGAAATAAACTTGATATGAAAGGGGAAGCCCGTTTAATATCCTATAAATATTTGATCCTGATGAGCTGCACCATGTGCTCATATGTGACCTGCCAAATGCAAACATCATTCATCATTGTGACAACACATTCACCATCACTGACGATCGCCATTCACACAATGCAAAGAAACCCATTGCTTGCATATACACAGAGAAAGCTGAGCACAACGGATGCAGATACAAATCATTCAGTAATATGAAAACGCTTTCATCAGTATCTCCGCTCTCCACTTACAAAAAACAAACAATAAACCCATTGCACATGCATACATCTAGACAACTGGGAACCATGTTTGAGAAACAATGGAACAATACTTAAAATACTATTTGATTTTACACAAGAGCTATAATAGAATACAACATGAACTTTCGACTTAAACATAAGTTATCAACTTTGTCTAGTTTACGACATTACCATATGTAACAAATTACCAAATACCATTTGTACAGTAATTAATTTAATGAAATTACAAAAAAGCGAATGCACTTGAACTTACGTGCATAGGATTATGGGAATGTTTAAATTAGCCAATGGGGAGCTATGGGTCAGGTGATAAACAATAATCCAAAATGAGACAATACTCTTGATCCAGCAGTTTTCTGAACCACAAATGAAATAGAAACGTTTCAGATGAATGAAATGCATCTGAAATACTTGCCATACCTTAATAAATGTCAATATGATTCACATATGCATAAAACACAAACTTTAGAACACTTCCCCAAACCTTCAACATTTTTAGTGACCTTTTTATGACGTATACAGTATTTTTATTCTTATTTTCCTTGTAAAGAATGAAACACTGTAACACCAATTTATATAAGATAGCTATAAAACAGTGCAAAATAAACAAACCAAACTGATGTATGACAAACATGAAAATGTCAATATTCCAACTATATGGCGGTGGTCCGTAAATTATTGAGTCCAGACCAGACAATTCAGTGATCAACACCATGAGCATTGATCTGTGCAATTGGGAACCGATGACATGTGTCAACCAAGTCAGCGAGCCTGACTACTCTATCCCGTTAGTCGCCTCTTACGACAAGCACAGTCGCCTTTTATGTCAAGCATGGGTTGCTGAAGGTCTATTCTACCCCCAAGGGTCCCACGAGCCTTGCCACTAGTGACCTGACTCGTGGATATCAGGTCAGTTGACTTTGTCAGTGTTACAGAATAGTGCAGCTTTTGAAACGGACAGACAAAAACCCGAGAGCTTTGAATGGATAGCATATACAACTGCTGATATTGTACGACAACTGCTGGCAGCTGATTGTCTACAGCAAACATTCTCAAGATACATGCATGGCGTAACACCTGACAACAGCACCTGAATTCAACACGTTCACTTATATTTTCCATTATTCAATATATATTTCTTCAATATCATTATTTCGTCTGATGATATCCGCATACGAAAGATAACAACACTTTCTTACAGCTCCCTCGTTCTGTGACATCCATATGGCCTCAAAGGTCGGGGACCTGGCAAAGGTGATGGTCATCTTATCTGAGGGACGGGTGGACATTGATTGTAAAGAGTGGAAAAGTAGAACACCGGTGTTGTTGGCAGCTGGTCAAGGACATAAAGACGTAGTTCACCTGCTCGTGAGTAATGGAGCTAGTGTGTCAGTTGTAGATGACTTCGGTATCAATCTCCTTCACTCTGCCTGTCAGGGAGGAGATGTGGCGCTGGTGAAATATGTCCTTTCACTTCATAAACATGACATCAATGGAAAGGTATTATGTGGGGGAACATCACTTATGCTGGCTGCAGAGAATGGACACAGGAACGTGGTGGAGTTACTTGTGGGTCAAGGGGCCAATGTGTCACTCCACGATAACAAAGGTAACAACGTGCTCCATTTTGCCTGTCGTGGTGGAGATGTGGAGGTGGTGAAGTACGTCCTTGCACAGGACATGGTGGACATCAACAGTAGAGGCTGGAAGAGAATGACACCCGCGATGATGGCAGCACAGAAAGGAAACAGGGAAGTGTTAGAGCTGCTTGTCAATAAAGGGGTCAAAGTGTCACTCATGGATAAGAAAGGTAACAACATCCTCCACTTTGCTTGTCGTAAGGGACATGTGGAGGTGGTGGAGCACATCCTATCAGAGAACATGGTGGACATCAACAGTAAAAACAAACAAGGAATGATTCCAGTGTTTATGGCAGCAGAAAAGGGACACAAAGAAGTGGTTGAGTTACTGTTTAGGAGCGGAGGTGATATGTCACTAACATCTCGAGGTGGCAGTAACGTACTTCATTTTGCCTGTCGTGGGGGAAATGTGGATCTGGTGAAATTTGTCCTCTCACACAAAATGACAGACATCAACAGCACAGGCCGGAGACACTTGACCCCTGTATTAACAGCAGCTGCTGAGGGACATAAGGAAGTTGTAGAATTGCTCGTCAGTGAAGGAGCCAAAGTGTCACTCCTGGATATAAGAGGTAACAGCATCCTTCACCTTGCATGTCGAGGTGGACATGTGGAGGTGGTGAAGTACGTCGTCTCACAGGACCTGGTGGACATCAACAGTAGAAACAAGAAAGGAATGACACCGGTGATGATGGCAGCAGGGAGGGGACATCAGGAAGTGGTTGGTTTGCTCATGAGTAAAGGGGTCGACAGGTCACTCGAAGACAACAATTAGTAACACAATACTTTGCCTCTCTTGAGAGATTGGCAGGCTGTGAAGAATATACATGTAGCCGAGCTACTTCACTCTTTGTGATGCTAAATTACTGCCAAATATCGTTTATGTATGAAACTATGTTGAAGAGTACAAATTCCCATCTGTATTTATCGAAAACATATGTAATATTGGGACAGCGACATATGTAATGTTGTTAGGGAAGCGACATATATAATGTTGTTAGTTATGCGACGTATGTAACGTTGTTAGGGAAGCGACATATGTAATGTTGTTAGTTATGCGACGTATGTATTGGTGTTAGTTATGCGACGTATGTAATGTTGTTAGTTATGCGACGTATGTAATGTTGTTAGGGAAGCGACGTATGTGATGTTGTTAGGGAAGTGACGTATGTGATGTTGTTAGGGAGGCGACATATGTAATGTTGTCAGGGAAGTGACGTATGTAATGTTGTTAGGCTAGCGATGTATGCTACAAAATAATGAACCAGAGTCACAGACTCGAATGAAGTATTATCTTCCGACGTCCTATACATCGCTGATCAAAGAAAATCCCAATATTTGTTGAGCAGCAGTGGAAGACTTAAAAATAACTCAACAATTTTCAAAGTACATGTAGTTTTACTTACAGAAATATGAATATGAAATATGATATTTCAATGTCTCTATATCCCCCAGTATGTCCTAATTTGACACTATACACGACACTATATAGACAACGGTCTGAACGGTCCTTATGTGACCACTGAACCACCATGTGGTTTAAATTGAAGTCCAAATTTGACTTCCAACAATTGTGCAATGATTTGGCACTGTATGTGAGACAGTCACCGACAGCGTGGCTGCCCTAACGAGAACATATCGAAACTCTCCCAGCTCAGTGGCCGTGTACACCGATGCAGGCGTCTGTAAAATGTAAACCATGTAAAAAGTGGTTAGGTGTCAGAGGAACGTCGTCATGTGGGTGAGCACTTTGATAAGTCAAAGGCCGGGAGTTTATTAGACTTTCAGCACCAACAAACGCTGTCAACAGCTCCTCATGTGTTATATCTCCAGATCCCAGAATGGCATATACAGCTCGCTTGGCAGCCTTAATCATGGACTCAAAAACTCCACCAAAGCTGGGAGCACGAGGAGGATTAAACTTCCAGATCACTCCTCTATTAGCCAACGATGACTTCAGCTTCTCTGTGTCCAGTTGACCAACAAGTTGTTTCAGTTCATTTGCAGCGCCAATGAAATTTGTACCATTATCTGAAAGGATTTCCTTGGGTAGCCCTCGTCTACTAGCCATCCTGTAGAACACATTAAAAAAGTCTGCTTTTTAGTCAAATATACTGCTCTTGTAGCTAAGCAAGTGAAGAGGCACAAATAGCATTTTTGTCTCGACTTTCCACGCCCCTGAATCGTAAGAAATGACCCAGCATAGTCAACACCTGTTTGCTCAAAAGCTCTAAGCAAGTACCTAAAACGCACCTTTAGAGTGGTGCCATTATCTGAGCTGTAGGTTTTGCCTTTCGTCGACGACAATGTGTATATTCACGCTCCCATTCTCGGAACAGCAATTATCAAACAATGAGATGACAAAATAGCATGCATTTGATTTGTACCAATAATATGATTGCCATTCTCATGTTGTTTCTTAACAATCAACTTCGTCACCCAGTGTTTTCTGGGCAAAATAATTGTGAACTTTGTTTGGTACGGCAAATAGTCTGCATGTCTGAGTCTGCCATCAGACCTAAGGAGACCATCATCATCCAGAACAGGATGAAGATTAATGACTTTGCTACTTTTGGAAATAGACTCTCCCTTTGCTATTGCCAAACATTCTTCAGAGAATGCATCTTTCTGTGCACATAGCAGAAATTCTAGCCCATACATCCAAGATACAGAGAACAATTTTTGAACTGATGTTCCTCTGGTAAGAATATCGGCTGTTTAATTCTGACGGAACTTGTTTCTATTGGGAAGTGTCAGTATGTTCTTGAATGAATGCAACGCGGTTGGCTACAAATGGTTTAAAGTAACGACTGTGGTTCTGGATCCAACGTAATGCATTCATACCATTAGTCCACAGTACTGAACAGGAAGTACTGATTTCAAGGGTATGAGAAACAGCCAACATCAACCGAACTCCCAAAACAGCTGCCATTAACTCCAGCCGAGGAATGGAGACACTCTTCAAAGGAGCCACCCGGCTTTTAGCGGCTACTAGGTGACTTGAGCTGTCACCGTTTTGGTAAGTGTTAACATAATACACGACTGCGCCATACGCTTCCTCAGAGGCATAAACAAATACATGCATTTTTGCTGCTGAGACATCAGATTTCATTTGTAAGCATCTAGGAAATCTTAATCTATGTAACTGATTTCTCTCTTTGATCCATTGTGAGGCTTCATCTTTTAGATCATGATCAAGCACATCATCCCAGTCCATGCATGACAACCACAATTTTTGCATGATGATCTTTGCTCTTATGTGAAATGGAGCAACAAAACCAACCAAGGGGATCAAATAGTTTGGCAAGCTCTCTGAGAAAGCCTTTCTTGGTAAGTGGCAAGTCATCTTCTATGATTGGACTACGGAAACTGAAATCATCATTCTGAGCTACCAAGACAAGACCTAATGTTTTTGCTGATGGTAATTTATCTTTAGCCAAGTTGACGTCAGATACTCTATCCCCAACAGGAATGTGTTTCAGGAATTTGATAACCATTTTCTGGATTGCATTTCAGCTCTTCCCCACAAAGCTGTCAGCTGTTTGTACAATTCGATACCATCATCCACTTCTGGGACTGAGTTCATACTATCATCCATGTAAGTGGATTTACAAACAGTCTTAGCAGCTTTTGGGAATAGATGCTCAAATGTCCTTGCATTTTCCCTAGAAATATATTGAGCAGGAAAGGAGAGGCATTCATGCCAAAGAGTACTCTCTAAAATTCATATATCTGTGGTATTTCGGATAATTCTAATGATCTCCACAAGAACCTAAAGTACGAACAGTCTCTGGCTGGAATTCCTATTTGCAAATACATTTCAGCAATGTCACAAACCAAAGTTATTTGGTGTTTGCGGAACCTCAAACAAGTCACCCGGAAGTTTAGGACCCTGGTGTATGATATCAATGAAATACCCTGACACTCACTGAAGCATCATAAACAACCCTGACTTTGGTTGTACTTCTGTCTGGTTGTATCACAGGAAATTGTTGCAAGAGCCACTGACTGTCCTAAGTGTCTTCATTTGCAGAGATAATCCGGATGTATCCCTTTGCCAGTAGTCTGAAATAGTTTTATTCTAAACTTCAGCTACGGATGGGTTTTTCAAAAGTTTTTTTCTGTATTACAGAGACGTTTATAGGCCATGTTGTAACTGTCAGGAAGCATCTGCTTTCCAAGTTATGCCAAACACGTATTGGTTATTTTCATATGTGACCGATTTCTGCACAAAGTCAACAACCGCTTGATCTTGCTTCGTCAAGATTGGTTCTGATGACTGAAACACTTCTACCTCCCAAACCTTATAAAGTATAGAGTTTAGTTCAATTTCGTTGTCATTTGAGAGGTAAGTTCTAGAAAGTCTTTGATGTCCTGACTGTTCAGGAACACATGCCATACATGTCCACCCAAGAGGTGCCAGCCTGGCTATTGGTTCTCCCTCAGATCCAGAAACGTCCTCATAAGATTGATGTAGTTCCAAATAATCCTTCCCAATAAGTAAATCAACAATGTGAGGGACTTTTTCACATGCATCGTGAGTAGTGTACAGGGTCACCCTGGCGTCGTTTTCAAGATGGCGGCACTTCCGGTCACGTGACCCCCATGGTGACGTCATTCGATTGTTCTAGGATGACGTCATCAGTTGGTGTGTACGGACTGTGACGTCATTCGATTGTTTAATGATGACATCATCCGTTGGTGTGTACGAGGTGTGACGTGGTCCTTAGCAACGGGGATGTTGCTAAGCAATGGTGGTTTGTGCGCGATCTCGCGTGATGTCGCGGGATCTCGCGAGAGGGAGCGTGTTTCAAGATGGTGGCAGACGGACGGCACGGGACGGGACGAGGGAGGGAGGGAGGGAGGGAGGGAGGGAGGAGAGGGGAGGAGAGGAGAGGAGAGAGAGGACGACGGCAGCTCATAAAGAAAAGCTGGTTCGAGTGTTAAAAAGCATGTTCGTCAAGTTTTCCTTTGGGGAGCGTTTGGGGTGGCCCTGAAAAGGGCCGTGAGGTGTGGATACCTCAAAGTCAACATCGGCAGACGAGTTTAAGTCCTCGGAAAACATATTTGCCGGGACAAATGTCATCGTGGAGGGATTGCGTTCCGTTGGGGACACCCCCACCACAATAGGGGCATATGTAAAACTTGGCAGTGGGGATGACATCGAATCGGTCGGATGGACGGGCTTTCAGACAGGTAGGGCACATGATGAATTGCAATTGGTTTGCTAATTTTCGTAATGCCGTCATTTCCGCGTTTGCTGTTTTCTGGGGTGTAGTGGCTGTTCTCGCGGTGGTTGATGGTGGTGGTCGTACTGTCGTGCAAGCTCCCGTCGTCCCGTCGTCGTCGTCGTCGGCGCCATCTTCAATCTTCATGACATGTTCTAGTTGTGGTCGGGGTGTGGTGGTGGTGGCGTTGGGAATGAGGGGCGTTGTCCCTTCTTTCTCTTCTTCTTCCTTCTTCATGTCGAGGAGGGTCGGGCTGCACCGGAGACATTGTTTTCGTCCACAGTTTCTTTGGTAAGGTGTTGGTCGGGCCATTTTCACTTTTCGCGTATCCATATCTTCGTCACACACGGAGTCGGCGATATGTGAGGGTGCCTAGTCATGGCAATGTTTATATATCCTCAGCGACGTCACATCACATTGCGCGTGAGGTCGTGACGCCATCATGGTGTGTGAGGTCGTGACGTGACGTCACGCTCGTGAGGTGTTGTCCTGTGATTGGCTGAGTTCTGCTATATAGGAGGAGGAGGACGGGGAGTGGACAACCATGGAAGAAAACTGGGATTTAGAGTTGATTTCGTTGGAACCATCCTCACTACCAGCACCACCACCATCACTGCCAGCATGGCAATGCACCCAGTGCCATGGATGTTTATGGATGTCTATGCCAATGGGACCAATGCCTATAATGGCATGTTCTATTGCGTGTACTTTGGTACGGGACTCAAAGACACTTACATGCGACGCCTCACCCATGGAAGCAAGTGTCCCGTCAAGAAAACCCAGCTAGACATTCCCCCGTGTCAATGCACGATGCCGCCCCTGTGGTCGTTGTGATCACCACAACGAAAAAACGGCCCTTTTCAGGACCACCCACATCTCACTAAAGAATGCTTTCATACCATGGCAATCATAACAAGACATGTGTTGGTTTTTCAACGTTCTATTTCCCCCACTAACAAGAACCATGGTGACAAAAGAGTCAGGATTAGGGGCGTCCCTGATCTTTTGTTTACAAACGGTATGAACTCGAACATGAAGAGAACATAACATCAGAACGATAAGGTTGTGTCCTTTGACAGGGCTGTGGATCCTGGACGTCGTCGTCGTCGTTGTTGTTGTCTGACAGGCGTGTGAGTTGAAACCAACGTTTTACATGTTATTCAGTGACGAGGGTAGCATAGGGATCAAACTGTTCCATCACATCGTCGAACGTCCATCCACGGGCACGATGACAAACAGGGTGAACCAGGGTTGAACTGACTGAACATTCCACCACTGTGCGAGCCATCCACTGTAGGTATGACATTCCAAAAGTCGGGATGCAGTCGGGTGGGGTCGAAGCCATACCTGTCAAAGTAGTCAAAGACACCAGGTGCTGGGCGATACACGCACACCCAGTGTTGTCCTGGGAGATGACTGGGGTCCGTGTTGACAATGTAGGCTTTAGGATAAGGTCCGTGTCGTTCGCTTAGCACGGTGATGGCAAAGTGATCTCGGGCAAAAGTCCCTTGGTAAAGGGTCGCAGCAGGGGGTCCTGATGGACGTAGGTGTTCAGATGTTTGGTCGTCAATCCATACATCGTTAGACCATAAGAGCGTTGCGGAACCCATCAATTTCCAATACGCTTTCGTATTCCTCGTAGCAGACGAAGGTGACCGGACGAGATAAGGGTTCTGCAAACTGGAGTTCGAGTCCCAACTTGCCCATGTGTCGTGAGTAGTTATGACCTTCTTCTACTCCCAGATCCTCCGTCAAATCCACCACCCACAGTGTGAATCCGTTCCTGAACTCGTCTAGGGTGGGGTTGCAGGGATGTTCTTGCCACAGGTGTCCCGTGTTGCGAAACAGGTTCATGTACAACTGTTTGAGCGAGCCACTGTTGTTCTGAAAGTCACTTTTGATTTCTGTGCCATGCACTCCCTGCCATTGAGTTTCAGCTTGAGACTGGTCACGTTGTGCTTGAAATGAAAGGGGTTCTTTTCCTTGCTGCCGGCAAAAGCATCGTTGTCCACCAGTCCCAACACCACACGTTTGGGCAGGTGTCCTCCCATCAGTTGATCTTTGTGGAAATCGTGCCCTCCTCCTGGAATGTTGTGAGCCGTGACTTGGACTCGGTCAAAGGATATTTGGCCGTGACTCGTGGCGACGTGTTTCACGTGCTGTTCCTGTATGGCATTATCAATGTTGACTTGGCGGACGTAAAATTCGGCTTTGGTTAGTTCAAATCGACATTCTACATCTCCAGCACTCATCAGGTAGAAATCACTCGGGCTCCGAATCAGTTCTAGTTTCATGGGGACGCCATCCAGCAGGTACAGGTCTTGGAGAAACAGGTCACAGTGGAGACGCCCTGTCAGTTCCACTTCTCGGGTGGGTAGAATGACCCGCCATCGTGCGGCGAGTCCTGCATTGGCATTCTGAGCGACGACATTGAAGTCATCCATTTTTCCAGCTTCATCGGTGTACCATCCTGGACACTGGAGATGCGTCCCTTTGGCTGCCTTCCCATAACTCAGTAACGTTTCCAAATAGGCTCAGTAGGGATAGGTTCCCATGGAAGGGGTGATTTCCAACTGGTTGTGTCCCACTTGCACACGCACTTCTGGAAAGAGGGAATGCATCATGTTGTTCACTGTGGACATGACAAGTCGGTCATCCCCATCATGAGCGGCATCCGTGTCAATGGTATTCTTGATTTTGAGGCAGATGTGGAGGTAACACTGATTCAAATCACAGGGTTAGCAATGTTAAACTGGAGGGGACTCGCCACCGAAAGGGGTGCCAGAGGACTGTATCGAATCCACTGACCCTCTTGAACTGACGTCACCACAGGGGGAACTGAAAAGAGATCCAACTGTGGCACATTCACAAGCATCCCGGCACATCATCTTGACAAGTGTACCCAACAGGTCTGCCCAACAGGTCTGCCCAACAGGTCTTGACAGGTTCGTGTCTGGTGTTGAACTGACCCTTTTTCATGGGAATGATCCTTTTATGCCCAGTCCAATGACAAAGTCCAATGACAAAGTCCAATGACAAAGTCCAATGACACAGTTCAATGACACAAAGTTCCATAACGACTCAAGACAAAGCTTGACGTTTTTGTTGTTTCTTCTTCTTTGTGGGACCAGACGATTGATTTCGTTTTCTTTTGTGTGCTGGCAATGACTGTGACTGCAAGGTGGTCAGTAAGGCCTGTTTTCCATGATGTTTCAAACTGTCCCGTAGACGGCGTCCAGAATGAATATCTTACACTAAGCCTGGCAGCATCTTCACACTGGTTTTGAGAGCAGATTTTCCCACCATCTTCAGAATGGAGAGGGCTGAACGGCCCAAGCTTCCCAAGATGTTTCCGAGACCTCTCCCTCGTTGATGAATGCTGCCTTGGTACACGGAATAGCACAGGACGTCCTATGTCGTCCATTAAATAGTTTTGAATAGCATCCGTGGTTCCCTGGCGCAATCCCATGTAGCGTACATGTTGGGGAGTTTTCATCACGACGCTGTCTTCTATCATCCAACGAGATACGGGAACATACATCAGTAGGGGAGCCATGGTATCCCCGACGATTTGATCTTCCACCACATCCGAGTAGACGTACACCATATCAAAGCCAGCCAGATGGTCGGTTTCCTGTTCCTCTACGACAAGAGGGCGGTCAAACACACCCACTTGGACAGGGTAAGTGGAGACTTGACTTATTTCCTCTGCTTCGTTGACCATGGGGAGTTTCATGAATCCGAGCATGCGTACCAAGGAAGCAGGCAACACCAGTTGAGTGGTGTAGGCAGACCTGATGATATCGTGGTCCGGTTGGGTGGCTGCTTTGCAGGAAGAGTCCGAGATGGCCCTGCACATGTCTTTCGGAGTGGGAGCATAAAAGTTCACGTGTGTTTGGCCGCGCATTTCAAATCAGAGTTCTTCTTTGGGGTAGTTCACGGTGACGGTGTAACAGCCTCTGGCATCCGCCTGGTACACATCCATCATATGCTTTTCCAGCAATCATGCACAGGTACGCTGAAGCAGGATGTTCAGTCTCTGGACCAGGGGTACGACACATTGTACCACGTCATGGGAAAATGAAGCTCACTGACGCCCACTTCCCATTCTTGACGATTCTCTTGAATGGGAAAGGGGAGATTCACTTTGTTGTCGGGATGAACATCCATCGAAGCATCGCTTGGTAAGGTGACGTAAAAGTCCCGCTTGGAGGAAAACAAGGACATGGACATCTTTGCTCTTAGGGAACCAGACGGGACACGGAGGGAGTCGAAGATGCGGTAGCGGCAGCAGGAGCAGAAGAAGAAGTCACTGACGACGACGATGATGACGATACCAACGTGGGTTGTGGGAGCAAGTGTCCCAATGAACTGGCCAACAACGCTGTCCACACCTGTTTCTCACCGTGGTCCAATGCCAACTGAACCATGCTCATGACAACCACGCCATATATCAGCAACACTTGAGAGAAAAACACCACTTCACTGCGTGGTAAGTCCATGCCAAAGCAGCACCAACGTGAGGAGGAGGAAGACTTGTTGTTCTCCTTGGACCTGAGCCTCGGTTTGCTCTGCATGATCGGGGCAGGGTGTATGACCCAACTGACAATGACAGAGGGATGCCAACCTTATTTAAAGACCAAATGAGCCGCAGGGATCCATGAATCGAAGCTGGCCGGGTAGCCCGACCACCTCACTAACACTTCTTCACCCTTTGTCAAAGGTCCCTTTGGTCTTGTTCAAGCAAACACGGGCCTCAGGTAACAAGAGAGAACGTTGGTGTTGACGGTGCTTCTGCTTCGTTGTAAGGGTTGTTGGGATGCACATCCATGGGTCGTTGTCCGATCGTACGATGAAGCCGATGATTGTAGGCATGCATCAGCTGGGGTAAAGCCTTGAGGTAGTGACGTGTTCCATTTTGGGTGAAATAATTCCACATACGGTTTTTCAACGTTCTTTGAAAACGTTCCACCACCGAGACTTTGGTTTCTGGGTTTTGGCTGGTGTAGAAATGGATGTCCTGTTTCTTGAGGAAGGCCTGAAAAGGTTTATTGACAAATTCGGTCCCTGTGTCCGTCTGCAACATGGACGGCACACGTCCCTCAGCCTGTTTCAGGATTCGCTGAAAGGCTTCGATCAATGCGGTGCCAGTCTTGGACTTCATGGGTTGCACCCAAGCCATTTTGGAGAAAACATTGATGACACACAGCAGATACCGATAACCTTGGTTCTCTTTCTGATAGGCGAGGAGGTCGCTCAAATCGGCTTTGCCACAATTCATCCACGCCACCCACACGGTAATGATCGCTGGAAAAGGACCGCCGAACGGGTTTGTGCAAGGTGTACGTGTCCTGAGTTTTCAACAATTGCCGAATCTGATGTTGTGTGAGTGGGAGTTTCCACTTCTGGGTCCTCCCTTTCTGGGTCCTCCCCTTCTGGGATCCCACTGCTTGCTGTTTTACTGCTGCTTGCCACAAACCACGCCACCCTCCATAGCTTGCCGGATGTGTGGGATCGTAATAGGTATGGTGAAGCCATCGTTCCCAGGCAGGCGACAAAGAGGAGGAGGAGGAGGAGGATGACTTGCCGCTGCTGCTGTTGTTGTTGTTTCTCTTTGGACGTCTCATGTTAACACTGTTGTTGATGTCACCCTCTGCTCTCTTTTGATTAAAAGTGAATCCATTGACGAACTCGGTTCAAAGGGGAAGAGGGAGTCTCTGCCTTGAGCACGTTGCAGCTTCTTTCTTCTTCTTCTTCTTCTTGGATTCCACGTTGGATTGGGGTGGTGTCAAAATCAAGGAAGTCCCTTCCGCCTAACGTTTCATGGGAGTGGGAGGCGGGTGCTGCGTGGCCCCTTTCGTTTTCATCATCCAGGATCAACGGAGAGAGTTGCCAATCAGTTGATGAGGGACGTTGCTGGAAGCGAGATACTGAGCCAGAACGTTCCAACCCTGTGGAGGATCTGCTTTGGTACGTTGTCGCACCAGATCATTGATGAGATCCATCATGTGAGTCTCAGGCATGGGTTCCCCTTCCACCACGAATTGGTCGTTTTCATTTCAACCCAAGTCAGGATGGGCTTGAACCATGCCATCAACTGCTTGTCCTTGCCTTGCAGCATTTTAGGAATCGTTTGCAGCACTTCATTCAGAATGATGTCGGAGAAGGAGGAGTGTTCTGAAACAGAAGAATCAAAGAACATCATGAGTCAGTGACTCTGTAACTGGCTTCGCGCTCTTCTGGCTTAGGGGGTCTAAGACAGCTCTCTTAGTCTTAAGACTTGTAGACCTAAGACTTATAGGCGACCTCTACACAGGCCAGAGTGTAACTCAGTAAGTAAACCATACTTACGGGAAGGTAGGAGGGGCGGAGTCCCTCCTTCCCAAGGGGTGTTGTTCCTTCCTCCCTGGTGGTGGTGGTTCCATTCAATGGTTGCGTGCGTCGTGCTGTTGTTGCTGCTGTTGCTGCTTTGTCTGGAAACGCCAACAACTGTTGCAACAAGGTGTTCTACTGCTGCTCTCTGTCCCTGAAGGGAATCGTGTCATCACGAACGAGGGTATCCATATCGTGAAGCATGTGTAACCGTTTCGGTTCCAACAGGTTGTACTTGAGCAAATGACGTTGTCGTTTTTCGTCTTGCAGACTTTGCTATACTTCTTCTGGAACCATTACCATTTTTCGTGCATGCTTCATCATGGTGCAGAGGCAACTAACCCCAATCCGAGAGGAGCCTCGTATTTATGATCGCCCCAACAGACCAGACACCAAAGGACCCACCACCGATGCCAAGGCAGACAAGAGACCCAATCCCCTGCCTTTCTGCAGTAGCAGTTTTTTGGCCACAGACACTTTCTTTTTCATCAACGTATGCATGAGTGGTCCATGCTTTTGTAAACGATGTCGTTGCTGTGATGTCATGGGAATGTTACCTCCATACAAAGTCACCACACATCAGTTGAGACGGAGCATGTTTCAAAATAGCCTGTCGCATGGCTGGTGTTGCTGTCGGACTACACACATGACACAGCGCTTCTTTGTGACGTTTCAAACGGGCATACATGATGTTCCTGCTGCTACTGCTGCTACCATGGAACTGACGAGGATACAGATGGGATACCTCAATTTATGGTAGCGTTGGTGGAGGAAGTGGGAGTAATGCCGCTGTCTTCTTGTTCTTCTTCTGGCTTTGTAACACCATGTGGGTCAAGGCTGCCCCTGGGTCTGTTTTCTCGTTGCCTTTCTTAGTCTGTTTCCTGGAGTGACGACGCCCCTGAGGTTTCCTTTGATGTTTCCTTTGAGGTTTCCTTTGAGGTTTCCTTTGAGGTTTCCTTTGGCCACGAGTCGGGTGTTGTTGCTTCTGTTGTGCCTCCTGCAGGTAGGACTGCCAGTTCAGCAAGATGCGTGTCAGCACACCTGCCAACGTCCCACTGCCACTGCGTTTCATCAGGTAACTCAGACGTTCATCCACAGGCAAACGTGGATTGGTAGTCTTGGTCAACACGTCTTGGTGCCTCAACAGACAGGTCTTGTGTTGCGTTTTCAAAGGAACATGCGCTGCTCGCATATTTCTCACGGCGATGGCAAACCATTGCAACAGCTGATGACGTCCTTTGATAGCCACACTCTCTGCCAAAGGCAAGCGTTTCACAAGGCGGATGGGTTTGACTCTTCTGCATGCCACCAGTTTGGAGCGTGTCGGTTTGGAGCTAGGAGCACGAGGTTGTTGAATCATGGCCGGAGACGTCAAGGGTTGAAAGGGTTGAATCATGGCATGAGACGACGACGAGAAAGAAGGGGTTACATCAAAAGAAGGAGGAGGCGACAAGGTGGCGGCATGTGAAGCACGATGCGTATAGACAGGGACAAACGTGTTTGCTGCCGCCATGGTGGGAGTGGCGGGGTACAATGCTTTTAAGGAAGGTCTTCTTGGTTTGGCAGAGGAGGAGGAAGCAGGAAGAGGAGGTGTCCTTAGACTTTCGTACAACCGTTGAACACCCGAGCGATGTCGCTCAGTGGGATCACGTCCCAAGGTGGTCGGGAGAGTTTTACAAGTGGGTTTAAACAAGCCTGTGGCAACAACAGCATGTTTGCGGGGCTGGGCCTGTTTTCGTCTGTCTCCCATGGCAGGTCAGGGTCGACTGAAGGTAAGAGCAGATGGTCACTGCTATTTATCACTTGGGAACATAAAGGGTGGTGGGGATGCGAAAGAGATGCTCTTTGGCCGTGGTGGGTTTCAAGTCCAGAAACAGATAGGAATAAGGAGCCAAGGTGGCATCCTCGTAAGCTTCTCGAAGGAAAGCCGTCTGTCCTGGAAAGATTTGTCGAGTGATCCATTTGAGAGGCATCCCTCGGGTTTTTAAACAGCACTAGGTAGTGAGCATTTAAACTAATGGTGCGATGATGAGGTGTCGAGGCAAAGAGGTTTTGCGTCAGGTACAGCATGGACGTGTTGCGATGATGACTTTTCTTGGTAAACCATTGCAACACTTCTGCCTCTTCCTCTTTGCTATGGTCGCCCAGCAAATCGTCAATGATCAACCAGTGGGGTGCAGGCAAACCCAAACCATCTCTGGCATCTCTGGTGGCAGCATTCGTAGTAGATCATTCAAGTCTTGAAGTTCAGGAGGCAACTCATCGTGGGGTGTTGTGTCGGGGCTAGCATGAGAGGAGACTTGAGACTTGTCGGGGCTAACATCAACAGTTTGCTGATAGTTGTTCCACAGCACATCAGTAGTCATCTGTTTCTTGACACTCTGTGGGTCTGCTGCCTTGGTGGTGGTAAGGGCTTCCTCCTTCTTCGTCTTCTTCTTCAGGATCGTGGTAGGGGTACCCTTGAGAGGGGTACCTTTGGGAGGGGTACCCTTGAGACAAGTACTCTTCAGAGAGGTGCCCTTGCGAGAGATACTCTTGGACACCTTCTTAGGGGATGCCTTGACGGGAACCTCTTCCTCCTCCTCCTCCAACTTCTATTTCTTTTGTTTTGGAGACGCCGTGGCAGGGGTGTCCTTAGGAGGAGCCAGTGTCTTCTTGGTGGGTGTTTTCTTCTTCTTGCTGACCACCACCTCCTCCGTCTTTGTCCTCCTCGTCATCGTGGCAGGGTGGTCGTCTTGGAAGATGGTGGTGGTGGTATCACCACCCATTTAGGAGGGCCGGCCTTGGGTGTCTTGACTTCTGTCTCTTTGGAGGATTCCGACTTACGAACGGTATAAGTGACACAGATGAGGTCCTCATTGATGATGAGTACGTCCTTCACATGATAACGTGAAGCGCCTGTAACATGGAATGGAAAAAAATATTAACATCAACGTTTCGGCAGTTGCATTGTGCAAGAATGATGTCCTCGGGCCTACAAATGCTCTGTGCGGTCGCGTTCTTTGTTGAGTTAAGTAAGTGAAACCATACTTACTGTGCTGGCATGGAGACGCTGGCATGCTGACTGCGCTGGTATGACAGAAGAGTGAGTGAGTGAGTTAATATTTAACGTCACATCAGCAATATCTCAGCCATATTGTAACGAGAACATTTAACAAAGAGAAGGATTATATGTATATTATAAAATCTGTCGGCAAAGGACAGTAAAACAACTAGAATATCACAATTTGAAATAAAACTAGCGTGGAAAGGTAAAACTAATATCACTATTCGGACAATACAACATAAAATCAGGCTATAGATTGCCAACAACTGAAGGTAGATCACCATACTAGGGATCATGGGGACTTACAGTACCTTTGCTACCTGCATGGACCCTAGTTGGATTTACATCATCCCCTCAGCTGTTAACAATTTAGTCCCATCTAGCCAAAAATTAAAAGTACACATATGCTACGATTAAAAACAGTGGAAGTCTAAACGTACAGGAAATGTGTAGGGACTTACGTACCCTCTCAGGAGGACAATAATTTTACGGTACTTCAACCCCCTTTGAGGGTACAGCCACTAACAATTCAAGTTACTAATCTAAACTACCATGAATTAAAATGCAGCTATCTAGCTACAGTACATAATAATCAAAATTCAGTAATGAAATCAATTTCTTTTAAAAAGCAAAGAATTAGGTGAGAACTTGCGGTGTTAAAAAGGTCCTTAATTGTTTTTACATTGAAATAATTATCCCTTACGATGGGGAATTTAACACAGTCAAGCAGGATATGCTCGATCGTGGTTCTCTCATCACAAAGGATGCAAAACGGAGGATCCTCACCTTTCAATAGGTATGAATGAGTATATCTAGTATGGCCAATACGACATCGTCTTAAAATAACCTCTTCAAATCTGGACTGACAGCCGAAGTAGGTGTAACCAATATACGGTTTTACTTCACGCAATATATTTATACCTACTTGGGTGTCCCACTTCTTCTGCATCAGATCACGGATGTAGGTAATCACGCTTTGTAATCAGGGTATGGAAGAAGAAGTGGTGTCACAGATTTGTTGAGTGCTGCTTTTGCAGCAAGAGCAGCCATCACATTTCCAGAAATACATACGTGACTGGGTAACCAACAAAAGACGATGTCGTATTGGCCAGTAGCAAGGGTATTATACGGTTCAATAATTTCAATTAAAAGTGGATGTTTACAAGAAATATTTTTAATAGCCTGAAGGCAGGAAAAGGAGTCGGAATATATTACATATTGTTTACGTTTAGGGTGTCTTTCAATATATTTAAGAGCTGTTAGCATGGCGTTGGCTTCTGCTGTAAAAATAAAACTATTATCTGGTAATCTAGAAGATATTGTTCTGGATCCAATGACAGTAGCACAAGCAAGTGCGCCACCATCCTTGGACCCATCTGTAAATAAGGCTTTGTAGTTGTTATATGTATGTTTCAATTGATTATATTTTTGTTTATACTGTAATTCATTCGTTTCTGATCTTTTAAATGTAGTTAATGTGTAGGTCAACCTGTGGCATAACCAGCTGCCAAGGGGGAGAAGAAAGAAGACCGAAAGGAGCTATATTGTCCAGCTGAATACCAGCAGCAGCAATTAACGGCTTTATTCTGAGCCCAAGAGGTGGAGCAAGAGAAGACTTTTTGCTATACAAATGGTCATAAAGAGGATTGAAGACACAGTTATAGGCAGGGTTAGACTCGTTAGAGTACAGTTTTGTGATCTATTGTAAAGATAATTTGATACGGCGTTGTGCAAGAGATGGTTCATTGGCCTCAACGTAAAGAGGTGGAACAAGAGAAGATTTCTTATTGTATAAATCCTCATACAGGGGATTGAAAACACAGTTATATGCAGGGTTTGACTCATTTGAATATAGTTTTGTTACATACTGTAAAGCTAATTTTATACGTCGCTGCTCAAGAGATGGTTCATCGGCCTCGACATACAGGCTGTCAACAGGTGAAGTTCTGAAGGAGCCAAGACAAAATCTTAGACCTTGATGATGGACTGAATCTAATAGTTTTAAGTTGCTTTTGCAGGCTCCACCATAGACAATGGAGCCATAGGCAAGTTTTGAACGCACGAGAGATCGATATAGATGGAGAAAGGTAGCTTGATCCCCTCCCCATTTAGAATTTGAAACCACTTTCGACAAGTCAAGTGCTTTTAGGCATTTAGTTTTAAGTGATTTAATATGCGGTAAAAACGTTAAGTGTGAGTCAAAAATGAGACCCAAGAACTTAGTTTCCTTCACAACTTTAATTGGTGTGCCATCTAGAGATAGGTCAGGGTCTTTATGTGGTTTATATTTACGACAAATATGTATACAGTTAGTTGTCGATTTGGAAAATTTAAAGCCGTTTTCCATTTATTAATCTTGTTTAAACACAACTGTATTTGCCGTTCAGTGGTATTCATATTTTTCCCACGACAAGAAATATTAAAATCACCCACAAATAACGATCCATGAATTGAGTCGTTTAAAACTTTTGATAAACTGTTTATCATTATACTAAAAAGTGTGACTGACAAAATACTGCCTTGTGGAACACCCTGATCCTGATTATAATGATCAGACAGGGCTTATAAATTCAGGCAAACGACCTCGCAAACCTAAATCATGTAAATCTCTCAGAATGCCATACTTCTTCCAAGTAGTGTCATATGCTTTTTCAAGATAAAAAAAGATAGACACAGCGTGTTGTTTGTGAATGAGTGCGTTTTTAAGAAATGATTCCAGTCGCAATAAGTGATCGACAGTACTTCTGTTTTTCCGGAAACCACATTGTATATCTGTGATAAGGTTATTTGTTTCCAAGTACCAAACAAGTCGATTATTTATCATGCGTTCCATGGTCTTGCAAACACAGCTAGTTAGTGAAATAGGTCGATAATTGGATGGATCCGTATGATCACGTCCAAGTTTAAGTATTGGTACTACTATGGCGTTACACAATGAGGGAGGAAAGTTACCCGATGTCCAAATATCATCAAAAATATTTAGAAGAGTTTCTAGGCAGGATTCTGGTAAATGCTTCAGGAGTTGATAATGTATGTTATCAGCTCCTGTAGCAGTATCATGAGCTTAATCAAGAGCAGTATGGAGTTCATGAATCGAAAAAGTTTCATTATAATCTTCCCCATTATCTGAGTTAAAATTAATAGTTTTCTTTTCTTGTTGTTTTTGATACTGCTGGAATTTAGGTAAATAGTTAGAAGAGGAAGAATGTTTAGCGAGGGTTTCGCCCAGTTTATTTGCGTTATCTGATTTATCAGTAAGTAACTGATTTCCATGTTTAAGATGATGGACAGTAGATTTAATACCTTTGCGTTTAATGTTCTGCACCATGTTCCATACCTTGGACATGGGTGTCCTCGAATTTATTTTGGACACATAATTTTGCCAAGATTGGCGTTTGTTCTGTTTAAAAGTACGCCGTGCTTTAGCATTTAGAATTTTAAATTTTATTTAAATTATGCACTATAGGATGGCGACGGAAATAATGTTCTGCTTTTTTCCTTGCCTTCCTAGCTTGTTTGCACTCATCGTTGAACCATGGTTTTCTTATGTGTGGAACTACAGAGGACTTTGGTATACACTCATCAGCTATGGAATTCAGTTCATCAGAAAAGCATTTAATAGCATTGGGAACGTCAGTAAAACGCCCAGGTTGACGTTTTTCAGCACACAGTGTTTCATATAAAGCCCAGTTAGCCTTTTTAAAATTTCGCCTTGATGATGGAGGAACATCAGATGGAGTTACAGATTTTAAGACAGTAGGAAAATGGTCACTTCCACAGTGGTCATCGTGGGCTGACCATTCGAATTCATTTAGTAGTTCAGAATTTGTGAGTGACAAGTCGAGAGCAGAGTAGGTCCCTGTACCCGGGTGTAAATATGTATTGGAACCATCATTATAAATACATAAATCATTGTCACGGTGAATGTTACGGTGAAGAATTTGTCGTGACAAACTATTTACGAAATTCCCTTGTAAACCAGCAAAACAGAACAAAGACAAGTTGTTTACGTTCAAATTATATATTGTTAAACCACGAGAGCGAGATATACAGAGTCACAAGTCAATATATATCAATGCTGATTACAAATACATTTCAAGAGAGACAAAATCTAAGTCAGTGGGTCACAAAAATACAATATATCAAACTCACCAAAGTCTTGATGTGAGAGGGAACAGCTATGGCAAAATGTAAACAAAGCGATCGATACAACAGCAGATAATGTAGACAGGATTTCAAGCGTGTTGGTAGTATATCCAAGCGTGGCAGAGATGTAAATCCAGCAGATATGAATGACTATCAGTGAGAGTGTCCCCCTCCACATGGCAACCAGCCTATTTATACATAAACTAAGTCACTTCCCGAAAGTTCGGGCTCAAACTAACATCGTCAACACTGTAGAATGGTCTCGAACGAAACAGTTTCCCAGAAGCGAAACATTGAAAACTAAGAGCAGGTAAATTCCGGAATGCCAGAATGCTGAAAGTGTTGACCAGATATTATAGCGAAATGTGACCCATAATATTTACTATTCAAAACACTAAACATTGTGACCCAATAATAATTAACACTGAATTAATAACAAAATACACAGGAAATACTCACTCGTAACACTCTCCCCCTTGAGGAAAAGGAAGTTTCGCAGAAACTTTCTGTTACAACCACAGCAATAATAACATAATAACATGACATGTAATAATATGAGTAATATGCAAACCTCTTACAAAATTACAATGACAAAATGCAGATACATACACACAGCATCATCAGGTCATCAAACATTTATACCCTGGAAAGTGCATCAGCACAAACATTGTCTTTGCCTTTAATGTGTTTGATCACAAGATTGAACCCTTGCATGGTCAAACTCCACCTCATAAGTCTCTGATTTTTGTTCTTCATTTTGTGAAGAAAAGTCAAGGGATTGTGACCAGTAAAAACTTCAATTGGCAAAGTGGTGTAAAGCTAACAAAAGACCTAATGTCTCTTTCTCAATGGTTGAATAATTTCTTTGGTGCTTGTCAAATTTCTTTGAAAAATAACAGACTGGATGTTCAATCCCTGAATCATCCTCTTGAATCAGGACAGCACCTGCACCAACACCACTTGCATCAGTTTGCAACTTGAATGAGTGCGTGGGCCACTAAAACACTTAAAAGAACAATGGCTCAATGACAGACCTGAGATCAATCTGTTAGACTATGTGTCTACATTTAGGGACAGATTATCAAAAGCAAGTGCGTTGGCCAGAAGAAACTTAAAAGTTTCTCAAGGAAAAATGAAGCTAAACTATGACAAAAAGTCAAAAGAGAGAAATTTCACTTGTGATGAGAAAGTGTTAGTTTTGCTTCCCATACCTGGTCAGCCACTGAGAGCAAGATATCAAGGGCCATATGTTATTGACAAAAAGGTTAGCACCACAGACGATGTTGTCTTGACACCTGGTCGTCGTAAACAAAAGAGACTGTGTCATGTCAACATGATTAAGAAATATCATGACAGGTTAGAAACTGAACATGTTAATTGTATTGCCACACTCTCCCCAGTTTCTGATTGTACTAAAGACAATTGTGAGAATGTTGACAACATTGATGATTGTGTTAGCAATGTGAAGTTTGATGATCTTAGTGATAATGTTTCACCAAAGTTGAGAAATTCTGATGTGTTAGCTCACCTTGATGAGAAACTATCACATTTGTCCCCTGAACAGAAAGTTCAGATGTCAGATTTGATTTATGAGTTCTCTCACTTATTTCCTGATGTGCCTGGTCGAACTGATGTTGTTAGCCATGATGTAGATGTAGGTGATGCTGTGCCTGTAAAACGACACCCTTATCGGATGAATCCAGTGAAGCGTGAAATTCTACAGAAGGAGGTGAAATACATGCTGGACAATGACATTATTGAACCCAGTGACAGTCCATGGAGTTCACCATGCGTTCTTGTGCCGAAGAGTGGAGGTGGTTGGCGCTGCTGTGCTGACATGAAAGCTGTCAATGCACTCTCACGAACTGACTTGTATCCTATTCCGAGAGTGGACGATTGCATTGATCGCATTGGTCAAGCCAAGTATATAAGTAAGTTTGATTTACTGAAGGGCTTCTGGCAGATTCCACTCACAGACTGTGCAAAGAAAATATCGGCATTCGCTACACCAGATGGACTGTATCAATACAAAGTGATGCTGTTTGGTCTGAAGAACGCTCCAGCGACGTTCCAGAGACTCGTCAACAATGTCATATCAGGCCTTGATCGTGTTGAAGCTTACATGGATGATGTCATCGATTACGACATTACGACATGGAGTGGGATGACCATCTGAAAAGGACGCGTGCTTTCTTCGAAAGACTGTCGGAGGCGAAGTTAACTGTGAATCTCTCCAAGTGTGAATTCGGAAAGGCAAAAGTGGATTTTTTAGGGCATGTTGTAGGGCACGGAGAGGTACAACCAGTTCATGCTAAAGTTGAGGCAATTGTACATTTTCCAGTACCTCAATCTAAGACAGAACTCATGAGATTCTTGGGTATGGCTGGCTATTACAGAAAGTTTGAATTAATAACAAAATACACAGGAAATACACACTCGTAACAAGAACAAAAATCCTCCAACAACTTACCTTTAGTGTTTGTAGTTACACTACCCCAGAGTAGGTTGTGCCCATTTAAATCTCCCATTATAATACAGAGCTTCGGGAGCTGGTCATATAGAGCTTGAAGATCAGTTTTAGTGAACGTCGAAGACGGCGAAATATAAAGACAGCATAGCGTAAACGCTACATGTAAACTAATTCTCACAGCAACAGCCTGCATATTAGTATTAAGTGAAACTGGGCTTTGAATAACGTTTTGTGTGACTAGAACGGATGATCCGCCAGTGGCCCTATCACCCGGAGGTGCAAAACAATGATGTGCATTAAATTGACGAAGGTCAAATGTATCTGTTTGTTTTAAGTATGTCTCTTGGAGACATATCGCTGAAGGTGTAAAATCTTGGACTCATAGCTGTAATTCATGTAAATTAGTCCTCAGTCCTCTGCAGTTCCACTGTATAATATGATTGGAATAAACTATCCTTTGGGGGATTTATTGGGGATCTACCCCGCACTCTCTTGGAGGGCGACAAGCTATGTGCCCTAGAATGGACGTTTTCAGAAACGTCCATGTCTTCAAGAGATCCGTATTTATTGAACAATTGAATTTTGTTCTGTGACCCTTTAGGAGCTCTGCCACATTTGTTGTTTTGAAGCATCAGGCTTTGGCTTTGGTTTACTTTTCACCGTTTGTTGACTATCAGCTATCGATTGAGACTTTGAGTGTGACTGAGATGATGATTTGTGATCAGAAGAAGACTTTGATGTACTAGGAAGTGATTCTTCAGTCTGTGACGATATATCAAGTCTTTGAAGGGCATTTAGAAGTGAAATGCATAAGAATGAAGATTTTATGGATATCGACTTCTTTATATGAGAACACAACGTTTCGGAGTTAATGCTTACTCCTTCATCAGGTGATTGAGAATGGGGTACAGAGCTATATTTATATGTACAGGTAAAACAATAACTAAGTAACAAGTGGAATGAACAAGTAAGGACGATGTACAAGCTTGGGGATAAGGATGGAAGCCAGTGGTGATACATTACGCATGATTGGAGGATGTTTTCATAACACATGATGATATAGCAGGGTACAAAAGCTGTGGAGAATCGCAATTTACCCAAGTCAAGGTAGTTTGGCAGCCTGTGGTTGATGTTGTTTTAGAGCTAGACCCCGATGATGTTTTGGCTACTGCAGCATGACTGTCTTGAAGATCAGATCTCTTTACCAGTTTTTTGGCCTCGGAAAAAGAGATATGTTGAGTGAATTTTATTTCATTGATCTCCATTTGCTCTTTCCAAACAGGACAGTGTTTTGAAAATGATGAGTGTTCCCCGTTACAGTGACATTACTGTCACAATCTTCTTTTGTGTGTGTCTTTTCACTGCAGTGAGCACACACAACAGATAATGTGCAAGTATTTACACCGTGCCCAAACTTTTGACATTTGAAACACCTAAGAGGGTTAGGAATGTATGTCTCAACATTGAGGTTACAATAACCTGCCTTTAGTGATTTTGGTGCAGTAGGTAGAGAAAAGGAAAACAGATAGGTGTTAGTTTGAATGGTTGTGCCATTTTGTCGGGATGAGAAACGTTTTACATTAAGTACACCCTGATCCTTCATTTCAGAGACGATATCTAGTTCTGACATGTCGGCCAGCATTCGCTAACGATCTCTCACAATCCCCTTGCTCATATTGAGGGTCTTGTGAGCTGAGACAGTAACGGAAATGCCAACAAAAGTTAATTGACTGTTGTCTTTTGGCACATTCGATCAACAGTGCACCAGAACGCAATCTTCTAATACTCTTCACATCGCCGGCAATGCCTTGGATACCTTTAGACACAGCAAAAGGGTTCAATTTTAATGATGTCAAATCATTTGTCTCCATGACAACAAATCGTGGCCAGTAATCAATTGGTTTGGACAGTCTGAGGTCATTTTCAAGAGGACGTTTAGTCTTTTTGTTTGGGGTTTTGTAAGGAATGGTTTGTGTTTTAGATTTCATCATCCAAGCTCCCCACCCACCACGGAGTATCACAAGGACAATGCTAAAAACAAGTGGGTCTCCAACTTGCAGCACCAAGGATACTCGGATGATATACTCCAGTAGAAGAGTTACAATAAACAAATCCACCAGATTGGCCCATGAGCCACCGCCTTCTGGCATGAGACTCCAGGCAAAAGTGCATAACATCATAGTTTAAACTGTAAACATCTTATGGGAACAATTGTGCCAAGACCAAAGGTTAACATTTTCAAATCAAATTTGGGTGATGATAAATAAATAAAAATCCACACACAGGGCTTGGCGTGACCAGTCGATTGATAGAATCGGGCCGATTCTACCACCCGTCTAGGTGAAGTAAGGGCCGATGTGGTGTGTTGAGCAATAGGGGCAAAATGGGTCAGCCTCCTACTGCCCTCAACCACCAGACTACCGTCCTCCACTGACACGGGACGCAACCCACGGCAAACAGGTTGCCCAATTTGGTCGCCTCTTACGACCAGCAATGGGGTGCTGTGGACACATTCTGTCCCGGGTCCACACGGGAGAAGAGCACTTAGCATTACCCAGCACCCACCACTGGGTGGTGGAGGTGGCTCTTCACGGGTGCCAGGACCACAGATCAACTGTGCGACTGTCATACCACTTCAACGCAATCACACCTGTACTGAACGCCACTTTAGCGTCCATACAAATATGTCTCTGTCGGCACGTTCAGCTTTTGGTGTGTAGAAAAACTGGGTTAAATTCTATCCTAAGTACGGGGCATGGGGGTGCATAGATGTATATTTCATCATTACATACCACGTATAGAGTAGTTGTGTATCGGTTGGTCTTGTAGCACATTGCTTCACTTGCCTCTGTCACAGGATAACTTTCGGGGTCACTGTTCAGCGCTAGATACATTGGGAAGGCCACGTGGTTGGTGCTAAATATGTTGGGTAGGCTCTAACTAGCGGAGACATTCGTGATCAGTAGGTGAACTTTGACCCATGTCAGAGGTCGTTCTATCGGGTAAAATTGCCCTTCAGATCCTGTTTCAGGGTCACCCCCCCCCCCCCCCCCCGCCCCCCGTTTAAAGAGTGGATCATTAAACTGTAGACTAGGCCATGTATTGTTAGGTTTCTTCTATTAGTGTAAGGTAGGGTTGGGCGAAAATTAGGAGTAGGAGGATTTATAGCTTTTGGGTAACGTTTGTATAAGAACAGGGTTGGTTTAGGGGTCGCTTAAAAGTACAAGTTTAACTGATCTAGAATCAACCAGTTGATGCGATAGTGTGTCATTTATCAGTTGTTAAGTTTTTGTTTGTATTTTCTACGTATTCTGTTTTGTAATAAATTATTGTCAGTTGTTTACTTGTTTCTGATATTTTCCCTACTTGCCCGATTAACAAACTGGTTCCTGAGTTTGAAAGTAGAGAACATATCAGCCTGAAACCCTACATTTTAAAAATACACGCAGCGAAGGTTGATTAACATCTAGTTCCTATCTAATTATTTCTCAAACTCAGCTGTCACTGGGCGAAGGTAACGCACATCAAAACCACGCCTATTACAGATGCATTGGAATAACAAATATGTCTCTGTCAGCACGTTCATCTTTTGATGTATTGTTATAACAAATATGTCTCTGTCAGCACGTTCATCTTTTGATGTATTGTTATAACAAATATGTCTCTGTCAGCACGTTCATCTTTTGATGTATTGTTATAACAAATATGTCTCTGTCAGCACGTTCATCTTTTGATGTATTGTTATAACAAATATGTCTCTGTCAGCACGTTCATCTTTTGATGCATTGTTATAACAAATATGTCCCTGTCATGACACTCGAGAAGCAGGAACAATTTTTGTTTATTAAAATGTTAAAACCTGCATTGAGAATGCAACACCAATCACAATCCACTGCTTGTTTGACTGGCATTCTTACAATACATCATTACAGACACAGATTTGTTGTTGATGTATAGAGGGGACTAAGTTCCATGTTTATTCCAATGCCGCTATCAAGATAATGGTTACTACAAGCAAATAAAAGGAAGCATATATGTATAGTATCAAGCACCAAACTAACAACAGGTAATTTAGCAAGGAGCACATCGTCAGATGGGGCCAACAGAAAGCGTGAAATAAATCAACTCCACTATGACAAAGTTAAAACCCACTCCATTGTCCAGATGATGGACTCAATCAACATTCAGTAGGCTTGTTTATCGTGAATGATGTACATGAAACTGCTGCTCTATGCAATAAACAAGGAGTTGTTAGTGGTATGTTTTGTTGTGTAGTATCCCCATACTGTTTACTGCAGTATACCTGAGATTATAAGTGCTTCAGTTTGTAAATGACCAATCTTTTGATGTTGATTCAAGTTCAGCTTTAGTACACTTCTATGTAACAAATTGATCTCAGATTAAAACATCTCATTCCAAATTCATGTAATCCTATTTCAGGTACTAAGAAATGATGATATTTTACATATTAGATAAAAAAATCTGTCAGTACTAGTTTGACATGTTTGGTCGCAGGTTAACTAACATAGTGATTATATACTGGACAAAATAAGTTAGGGATATTGGTATTTTTATGATTGATAGAGGCAGTCTTACCTGACTTAAATCACTCATTAATTAACAAAACGGCACCCGTGGCGAGCCACCTCCTCGTGGTGGGTGCTGGGTAACGCTAAGTGCTCGCCAACCCCCCGTTGTGGACCCGGGGGTATATTTGGTCCACCAACCCGTTTGCCGTGGGTTGCGGCCCTGTGTCGGTGGAGAAGGGGATCCTGGTGGTTGAGGGCATAGGAGCAGGACCAGTGTTCCTATTGCTCAACACACCACTTTGGCCCTGACTTCACCTAGACGGGTGGTAGAATGGGCCCGGTTCTATCAATCGGCTGGTCACGCCAGGCCCTGTGCATGGGGATTATTTTTGCACATTTTCATTGTACTGTTGGGTCTTGGGTCTTGTTCAAAGTCAGATTTTATTTCTCTGCATCGAGGAAATTGCCTAGAGTCCTATGCCAGAAGGCGGTGGCTCATGGGCCAATCTGGTGATGTTGACCGCTGAATTCTATATGTCTTTGGATTATTGTTATGGGCCGAACCAGCCTGACAACTAATCTTTTGGACAAATATAGCTATTCATGTCATATTTACTGGAGTATACCACCCCTGTATCCCTGGTGTTAGCATCCTGGAGATCCGGTGCAAATTGACACCGTCCTTGTTGACACTCCATGGTGGGTGGGGAGCAGGGGTGCTGAATTCGTATGTTATACCATGTCTCAATACAATTCACCTGGTTCCTGCAAAGCAACTAAACGCAGACATGTAGATGTGCTCTCGTCTGATGAGGAGGTAGCTCCAGATATTTCTGATTCTTGGCCACGGTTTATCACAATTGAATCAGTTGACGGAAGTCATTTAAAACTAAACCCGTTTGCTATCTCACTGGGCATTAGAGGTATCTGTGGAGATGTTAAGAATGTCACACGACTACGGACTGGTGCCTTACTAGTGGAGTGTTTGAGGAAACAACAATCAGTCAATCTGTTGGGTTTACAACAATTTGTTAATACTCCCGTTGTTGTTTCAGTGCACAAGACACTGAACACGAGCAGAGGCATTGTGAGAGATGTTGCTCGCTGTCTTTCTGATATGAGCGAGGAGGAAATTGCTGTTGAATTAAAATCTCAAGGAGTCACACATGTAAAACGTTTTTCCAGAAAAGCACAAGATGGTGTCTTTGTTAGAACCAACACCTATCTTTTCACTTTTTCTCAACCTGTAATACCTAAATCACTAAAGGCTGGATATTTCAACATCGGGGTGGAGGTTTATGTACCAAATCCACTCCGATGTTTTAAGTGTCAAAAGTTTGGTCATGGTGCTAAGTTCTGCCGTAGCAAGATGGTAGTATGCTGCCGTTGCACTGGAGCCCATGATAGCTCTGAGTGCACAAATGACCTCAAATGTGCTAACTGCAATGGTGATCACATGGCGTCTTCTAAATCCTGTCCATCGTTTGAATTTGAAGCCCAAATCTTAAGAATTAAGCACACAAACAACAAAAAAAACTAGTACCATCTCCTGCTCAAACATATGTAAAAACATATTCCGCAGCAATTGCATCCTCCACTCGAGTTTGTAAGATATCTCAGAAAAGTAATATGAAATCAACCACTTCACAAACAGACAATCCTACTCGTGATGTACCATCTCACTCCATGGAAAGTACACATACCGATGATGCAACTTTAACTAGAAAAGAGAAAAAGAAAGTACAGAAAAGACGAAAGGCGCTCACTAACGTGGAGACGCCCACTCAAATTCTTGCATCTGTTGAGGTTCATAACTCGTATGAACCTCTGGAGATAGACGTTCCTCCTTCACAACCAGTTCATAGGAGTGAACACTCCTCCCAATCACGATCTCCAGTTAAGCCTCCATGAACACTTCCAATACTATTATTCAATGGAATTGTAGGGGACTGAAGAACAATTTTAATGATATGCATTTACTTATACAAGATTTTAAGCCTTCGGCATTTTGTTTACAAGAAACATATTTTAAAGAAAACGATCACATCGATATACGACAGTATACTCCGTATCACTGCTTTTCTCCTCCTGGGCCGAAAGCAACTGGGGGTTCTTCAGTATTAGTGAGACAGGGCACCATTCACAGTCCTGTTCCTCTAAATACCCATCTTCAATCCGTTGCTGTCCGTGTAACGATGCACATTGTTTTTACATTGTGCTCTCTCTATCTTCCTCCTTCCTTTTCTGTGCAGCCTGGCGATCTGCAGGCACTTTATGACCAACTTCCTAAGCCCTGTATCATCATGGGCGATATGAATGGACACAATCCCTTGTGGGGAGGTACACATACAAACAGCAAAGGTAACATACTAGAACATTTTATTTCTGCCAACAATATCCAACACTTATTTACATCCTGGTACAGGAACATATTCTTCCCTTGACTTATCAATTACTGACTCTACTCTGCTGGGTGAGTTTGAATGGTCAGTCCATGACGACTTGTGTGGAAGTGACCATTTTCCAACTATTCTTAAAGCTATATGTCCATCTGACGTCCCTCCTTTGTCACGAAGGAACTTTACCAAAGCTGACTGGCTTTTGTTTGAATCACTTTCATCTAACAGATTGAAGCCTGAACTGTTTATGGGAGTTCCTGACCCCGTCCAACTCTTTTCTGATGAACTGAACAAAATAGCCGATGACTGCATTCCAAAGTCCTCTACAATTCTACACATACGAAAACCATGGTTCAACAACGACTGCAAACAGGCTAGGAAGGCACGGAAAAAGGCTGAGCATTATTTCCGTCGCCACCCTATGGTCCATAATTTGAACAAATTCAAAATATTAAATGCAAATGCACGACGTATCTTCAAACAAAACAAACGTCAATCTTGGCGAAACTATGTGTCGAAAATCAATTCGCGTACGCCGATATCAAAAGTATGGAACATGATCCAGAGAATCAAGGGCAAGGGCTCACAATCTAGCATTAAACATCTTAAAGACGGAGACCAAATATTAACTAGTAAATCTGACATTGCAAATAAACTTGGAGAAACTTTGGCCAGACACTCTTCCTCGTCGAATTATGTACCCCGGTTTCAAAAGTATAAAAACCAACAAGAAAGGACACCTATCAATTTCACTTCAGATAATGGGGAAGATTACAATGAAGTATTTTCGATCCATGAGCTTCGTACTGCTCTTGACCAGGCTCATGATACTGCTACAGGAGCTGATAACGTGCATTATCAACTCCTGAAGCACTTACCAGAATCATGTTTAGAAACGCTCTTAAACATTTTTGATGATATTTGGACGTCTGGAAACTTTCCCTCGTCTTGGCGAGATGCTATAATTGTTCCCATTCCCAAACCTGGACGTGATCATACTGATCCATCGAATTATAGACCAATTTCACTAACTAGCTGCGTTTGCAAGACCATGGAACGCATGATAAATAATCGACTTGTTTGGTACTTGGAAACCAATAACCTAATAACAGATATACAGTGTGGTTTCCGTAAAAACAGAAGTACTATCGATCATTTGGTGCGTTTGGAGTCTTTTGTTAAGAATGCCATAATTAATAAACAACACGCAGTGTCAATCTTTTTCGATTTAGAAAAAGCATATGACACAACATGGAAACATGGGATTTTAAAAGATTTACATGATTTTGGATTACGAGGCCGTTTGCCTCAGTTTATTTCGAACTTTTTAAATGACAGACAGTTTCAAGTTCGAGTGGGTTCTACCCTGTCTGACCATTATAGTCAGGATCAAGGTGTTCCGCAGGGTAGTATATTGTCTGTCACATTGTTTAGCATTAAGATCAATAGTTTATCCAAGGTTTTAAACGATTCAGTTGATGGATCACTTTTTGTGGATGATTTTAATATTTCTTGTCGTGGTAAAAATATGCATACCATTGAACGGCAACTGCAGTTATGTTTAAACAAAATAAATAAATGGTGTTTAGAAAATGGCTTTAAATTTTCAAAGTCCAAAACTAACTGCATACATTTTTGCCGCAAATACAAACCGCATAAAGACCCTGAACTGTATTTAAACAATACACTTATCAAAGTTGTAAAGGAGGCCAAGTTTTTGGGTCTTATTTTCGACTCCCACTTGACGTTTTTGCCGCATATTAAATCATTTAAGGCCAACTGTCTGAAGGCACTAGATTTGTTAAAAGTTGTTTCAAATTCTAAATGGGGAGGAGATCAAACTACCCTGCTTAACTTATATAGATCACTTATCCGTTCGAAACTAGATTACGGATCCATCATATATGGTGGAGCTTGTGAAAGCAACTTAACACTCCTAGACTCTATCCACCACCAAGGTCTAAGACTTTGTCTTGGGTCCTTTAGAACTTCTCCCGTTGACAGTCTCTACGTTGAGGCTGATGAACCATCTCTTGAGCAGCGCCGTATAAAGTTAACTTTACAGTACATTACTAAATTATACTCTAATGAATCTAACCCTGCCTATAACTGTGTTTTCAATCCCCTTTATGAGGATTTATACAACAAAAAGTCTTCTCTTGTCCCGCCCCTAGGACATAGGATTAAACCATTTCTTTCTTCGGCCGGCATTGAGCTGGAAAACATAGCTCCATCCCGTCTTCTTTCTTCTCCTCCTTGGCAGTTGGTTAGACCTCAAGTCGACCTAACATTAACTTCATTTAAAAAATCAGAAACTAATGAATTACAATATAAACAAGAATATAATCAATTAAAAATTAAATATAGCAATTACAAACCCTTATTTACAGATGGTTCCAAAGACGGTGGTGCAGTAGCTTGTGCCACTGTCATTGGATCAAGAACAATATCTTCTCGAATTCCAAATAACAGTTCTATTTTTACTGCAGAAGCGAACGCCATATTAACAGCTCTCAAATATATTCAAAGACACCCTAAACATAACCAATATATTATCTTTTCCGACTCTCTTTCTTGCCTTCAGGCCATCAAAAATATTTCTTGTAAACATCCACTTTTAATAGAAATAATTGAATTAATTAATAATCTTGCTACTGGCCAATACGACATCGTCTTTTGTTGGTTACCAAGCCATGTAGGCATTTCTGGCAATACAATGACTGATCTTGCTGCCAAGGCAGCACTCAAGAAACCCGTGACTCCACTTCTTATCCCATACTCTGATTATAAAGCTACAATCAGATCGTACATCCGAGACCTGATGCAAAAGAGGTGGGACACCCAAGTGGGTATGAATAAATTACATGCAGTAAAACCTTATATTGGTTATACCCACTTGGGTTGTCAGTCCAGATTTGAGGAGGTCATTATGTCGTATTGGCCATACACGATATACTCATGAATACCTTTTGAAAGGTGAGGATCCTCCGTTCTGCATCCCTTGTGATGAAAGAATCACAGTCAAGCATATCCTGCTTGACTGTGTAGAGTATTCCATCACAAGGGATCAGTATTTTAACTCACGAACTATGCAGGATCTTTTTACTCATACCAGCTCTCATTTAATTATTGCCTTCTTAAAAGAATTAGATTTGTTATCAGAATTGTAAATAGATAAATATTTTATTATTGGTAGTCTAGATTAATAACTGAGATTGTTAGTGGCTGTGCCCTCGAGGGGGGTTAAAGTATTGTAAAATTATTGTCCTCCTGAGAGGGTACGTAAGTCCAAAACATTCTATGTAAATTTAGTACGACCAAACTTTTAATCGTAGTATATTTGTTGTTTTTAATAATGGCTAACTTTCAGTATAATCGCCAACGGCTGAGGGGATGGTGTAAATCCATCTGGGGTCCACGCAGGTAGCAAAGGTACTGTAAGTCCCCATGGCCCCTAGTATGGTGATCCACCTTCAGTTGTTGGCGATCTGCAGCCCGTGTTTTATGTTGTATTGTCCGAATAGTGGTAATTGTTTTAACTCTCCACACTAGTTTTAATTGTAAATGTGATGCTCTAGTAGTTTTACTGTCCTTTGACGACAGGATTTTATAATGTATACATATTTCATTTCAGTATCAAAATGTTCTCGTCACGATATGGCTGAAATATTGCCAATGTGACGTTAAGTATTAACTCACTCAATTAATTAACAAAACGGAAGGCTTTGTTGATTGGTGAGTCTTAACTACCTTGACTCACTCATCAATTAACACTCGATTAGGTCCTGTGGCATACAAATAACAATTATTTACTTATATAACCCACCAGTTATCTCCCCTCGTGGACATTTGCAACATTTGACATTTTTTTAAATCTCATTTTTCTCAAATTGGAAATGTGTTGGAAACCTATTTCCAAAACTGTAAATGTCTTATAAACATCACCTTTGCAAGACATTTGCATGCTTGTATAGCTGGACTTTTTAGGCAGTGGTAGATATGATGTTCTGAAGGAAAATCTCAGCTGACTCAGATACTCTGCACATTTCCCGCATCCTTTCCACAACTGTAAAAATCAGCTTTCAGCATATATCTGTGTTCGGAAGAGAACTTGAAGGTGCAGATGTGGGCAACATGTCCTTTCTTAAAAAAAGACACGGTAATGTTCGTAACAGATTATTCATGTTGCTTGCCAGTTTTACAGTCACGGCCGTCCTCGCTACACTTCTTAAAATATGTGCTCAAGGGGGAAGGGAGATAACTCTATCATAATAGTACTTTGCGTTAGAAACAATAAAGACAAACAGCGGGGATTGCGTTATTCGAAAAAAAACAAAAGATTTTTATACATACCCACCCCCATGACAGAGTCAAAAGTGTGAGTACATATGATTACTTGTTACAAGAAAGTTTACTTATTACTTGAAATGTCTTTGTGATAATTTGGAAAGTACTTTAAAGTTATTTATCACAAACTGGTGTAGATTCTTCCAGGAGACACACTTTTGAAGCTGGCCTGGTGTATACTCCATGAGAGGTCTTTACTGTCACTGACCGGACACACCCATTATCTCCAGGGCAAATCTTCAATACACACGCCATGTCCCACTGGCCCCGTGGTTTGTTCAGCTCCATCAGCATGATAAGTCACCTTCAGCGATGTTTGGAGACTCTTTGTTCCATTATTTGTCAAATCGTCAACATTGGCAGGTATTTTCTCCTCCCAACGCTTAACAAAATATTCTTTACACTGATGACTTCAACAAACATGCATTGAAGCTTATAACACAAAATTGGCTTCTAGATCACTGGTGTACATTCATAACCAGCTATAATATTCTGAAAGGTCTGCATTTCCAAATACTCACAGCAATCAGCACTATCTTACTATAGAAAAAAGCCAACGTATCCTAAAGTATTTGAACCTATTTCCGTGTTAAATATATGGCAAACTGTTGTGGCACATTCAAGTTTGGTTTACACACACTAGTTATTCCAAAACTAGAAACAAATACGATAGAACGAAAATGTGCCTCTAACAATTACCTCCATTTCTATGGTCATTTGAATGTATTTTATTGTGTGTGTAATCTAAGCCGGACAAACTGAATCTTTCAGGCTGCCCTTACAAGCACCGTGAACGTTGACACCTTATGCTACTCAGATAGCATAACTCAAAGTTTCTTAGTCATAACGATTTCTTTTTATAACTACCGTCAGACAGAGATCGTGTCTTAACATGAATGAGTGGAACATATTACATAAAACCTCAAATTAACGTTAATTACACATTACTCTTTCCATGAGAGATATTCACTGAGAATGTATAAAATAAACACTTCATACACTGCTATATATGTTATTGCTATATATGTTATTGTCTTCCGTCATTCTAATCAAAGAGTGTGGCTTACCCCTTTACCTATGCTCGTGCTTACACCTTTACCTATGCTCGTGTGTGCACATTCCGGTGGCATTCAAAACAATCTAAATATCGTGGCACTCAGAACAATCTAAATGTCTTATGTCATTCTAATCAAAGAGTGTGGCTTACACCTTTACCTATGCTCGTGCTTACACTTTTACCTATGCTCGTATGTGCACATTCCGGTGGCATTCAAAACAATCTAAATATCGTGGCACTCAGAACAATCTAAATGTCTTATGTCATTCTAATCAAAGAGTGTGGCTTACCCCTTTACCTATGCTCGTATGTGCACATTCCGGTGGCACTCAAAACAATCTAAATATCGTGGCACTCAAAACAATCTAAATATCGTGGCACTCAAAACGATTTCAATGTTGCTGGAATTTACGTACTCCTCGTTCTCATCTATATTGGAAATCAGCTTGAGATGTATTCATTGGCAATAAATCTGGTCTATTCCTTTATCTTGAGTTCTTCACATATCCAACTTTGGATTATCCTCGAAACCCGTGAATCGAAAATACAATAGGGTTATTCTTCGCTTAGGTCGTCGTCCGTTGACAAACTTCTGTTTGGCGCCTCTCGCACGCTCAGCGCACCAGCCTACATGACACATACCACTAGCAGCAAAGGCATGATGCCGGGAAGAGATCGTCTCCATTTGGCATGTCCCAGATTGGTGCAAGTTAGAAGTGGAAACATATTCTTTTAGATAAGAAAATTATAAGCCAACGAGTTTTCATAGATATATACACATACTACGACCAGATATATAATCGGAACTACATATGTAATAATTCAGTCTTATGGTTAGCGTTGTCCATTTTTGAAGTCGAAACAGATGCAGAAGAAAGAAGGGCGTGGCCATGTTGTTACGCAAAAGTCGGATCCATGTATAGCGCAATCGAGCTACTTCATAACAGTTTATAATTTCTAATCTTACGATGAAATAATGGCTGGAAGTACAATATTTAGGCATCGACTTCTGAATTTTAATATACATGTCGTAGTATTGTGGTGTGAATCACGAGAAACCAATATTGTTCATACACGTTCCTTCATCGATTATAATGCGGAAGGATAGTTTATGCACATATTCCCGGTCATAAAATTAATTTCATTAGTCAAATTTGACCTAATTTCTTCCTGGTCATATCGCACATGATGAACAAGAAGTAACAGTGGGATGTGTTCACGAAGATGAGATCATTGACTTTTTTCAACGGGTAGATCGGCATACGGGTTCGGAAAGCAGTCACACAAATATATCAATATCAAAATACTTTTCTACATTTATTTTTATTTTTGTCCCCAAGTGAATTGTAATTGCTTTTACTGTTATATGTTTTTGTTTCACCGTAAACATTGCGAAAGACATACTTATAATAAGTATCCGCACACTTGCTGATCATGATAATCACGTGAGAAATTCAATGACTGAGACGATTTTGACCCCATACTTCCAAGTTTTACTTTATGAAGTAAATATGAGTAAGAAAGGAATTTAGAAAACCACGGTACCAGATGGTTACGCAGCTATTAACAGAAGGTAAGTTTTACCTCGAACTGTCTATGCTACTTAGACTCGTGTTAGACAGAATTGTTGAGACTTCTGTCGTATAATGTTTGTTGTGTTTATTGTAAAACAAGAAGAAGAGGCATCCAGGCACAAAAACTTGTAATACCACAAGAGACAAATTTACACAGTTTAATGGACAACTTTTACAAAGGGGTCACGGGAAAAATTAACCATGCGTATTATATTGTCAGATGTGCACAGGGTTAATTTTGTTTAGCTTTTTCTGAGTATATGACGTCAGTTGTGTATTACTTGTTTGTGTATCTCTGCAACAATAATTAGTAATTTAAATCAGTGAACAGTTCAGTTAATAATTGTTTTTCTTAAGACTCAGTGTTCTAATTGCTTTATTAAAGCACAATTCATATTAACATGTCTCTCACTCAGTGAAGTGTTATATTTTAGTTGATTAATGCACACAAACGTAAGAACAAGGATCAATAAGATATCTATCATGTATATTCATAAAAGATAAATTAACTTCTGGTAAAAATAATTCATCTGCCTCTTAAATGTTTGACACACACATGTCACAGCAAAAATAACTTGGTTTCCGTTCTTGCGGAAACCTGATGGATACTGGGTAATGTAGGTTTCCGCTAGGTTTCAGTTTCAGGAAACGCGCAATGAGAGTTTCCGCATAGTTGCCACAACTGAAACTAACAAGTCTTAGTTTCCGTCATGTTTCCGTCAACTGAAACTGTAGTTGGAAGTTTCCATTTAGTTTCAGTTTACTGAAACCTTTATAGCTGGAGTGAGTAAGTTTCTGGTCTTGCGGAAACCTTGTGGATCTTGGGTAATGTAGGTTTCCGCTAGGTTTCTGTACAAGGAAGATGACAATGAGAGTTCGCTTAGTTTAGAAAGCTGAAATATGTTGTATTATCTTGTTATATTTATTACATATTTATTTGAACAAAAAACAAACGCTGGGAATATTATGATCCAATTGTTTCATTTCTTTGAAAAGCTCACATTTTAATGCAACAGGGCAGTTGCAGTAGTACACAATTCGCTGTATTAAGAAACTGGGGCGGTCAGAGAAGAGTAACAGAATTCTCTGCACACAAGCATTGCTCAGGAAGTAGGCACACTGAATGAAGACGTGCTAGCCAGTACACAAAGTGCTTTGTTCTTCTGTAGATGTTTGTTGGTGTATGCGAGTCCTGGTTAATATCTGGCGAAACATCTGAATCCGAATCAATCAGGCTCTCACATTGTGGTGGTAATAGCTCGCAAACCTTGAATGTGCTGTTAATATCTTGGTCACTGTCAGTGTCTGGAAAGGAAAAGGACATTCAGTTTGAATCATCAATTCAACTGAGAGACAATTCAATGAATGAAACACAGCCATATATATGATAATGCAGATAACATGTATTACAAATATTAAATACGTATTACCATTTGCTCACTTTCAGTTATTACAGTTACATGTATGATACATACATTAAATATATTAAACATGGATAGCAAAGTGACAGTGCAAACTCGATTTTTAGTGAAATCTAAAACTTCTTTGATGACTAACCTGATGAAACATTTGTCATTCACCCGAAAAATCTTTACAAACTAACAAACATCTTGTTACGGAGATGGAGATAACGTGTTTTTCTTGAAACAGACGTCTAGCAGTGAGGACAGAAAAGCCGTATTTCTCCTGGAATTTAAAATATATGTATATATTATGCTTGAATCCATGTACAGTTACACTTTGAGTGAGGTCAAAAAGGTTTGTTGTATGTATTAACATAGTGTCAGCTTCATTATAAAGCTATATGAATAATATTGTTATAAAAGAGATTCCCTTACCGGGCATCATTCTCCGAGTTTGTTGGTCCACAATCCATATCTGTAAATCAAATAACTGACACAACGATTCTTTCAGAAATATGAAACTTGAGGAGTGATGATAATGTCAATGCATTGTAGGGCTAACACATGCAACATGTACTGATGGACAAGGTTTTAATGGTTATAAAACAAATATCAAACCAGGAAACTGATTAACTGGTACAACTGGATACACAGAACTGACACAGGACATAAGATACTAGATAATTTGATGAACTAATAAATGTATGATGTGACTTGGTTGAAATATTTCTGGAGCACAGATTATATGAATAGATATAACGAAGACATATATGCGGAATATCTCTGGGTACCCATGTTAAAACAAATATTGTAGAAACCAACCATATTTCAGAAACGTATTTCTCGTGATTTTAGGCTGTTTTTCTTGACAATTACTTGTCGCAATGTCCACAAAGAACTGTGTCCCTGCAGCAGAAAGTGCCACGAATAGTCTACAGAAATTATGCATGTACAAATCATAGCCAAAGGGTCAGTGGGATTGTGCTTCATTCTTCATTCACATTGACAAATGAATTAAGGTTTCAAAGAAATTGTGACACATCACAAATTATATTAGTAATAGTAGTAAAGTTAACTTAAAGGGTAGATAGGGATAGTAGATCTGGGTGTATAACTGAAAAGAACAAACAATGTTAATATTTCTAACCCCCGTGCATGTTGTGAGCACAGTGCGTAAATTACTTACATGGTATGTGGTGGTGGTGGTGGTGGGGGGGGGGGGGGGTCCATCCAGCAGAAATATATCCGGATACTACCTTCTCCAGACAGGATTTTAGAAAATAACTTATTTGCCACAATAAAGTTTCCCATGAGTGCTAAATCAGTAGGACTCATGACGCTCGGGCATGTTAAAGTAAGGTGAACATGTTTTCACAATTAATCACTGTTAATAATAACAAGGTCTACATATTGATGCTTGACACTGAGAAAAAGCAATCAGTGACGCTAATGCGATGAAAAGACTGCTAAAACCATAACTGCTCACTGTTGTCACTTTGAGTACTTACATTCAATCCGCTGAATTCCACTTTTCACACTCCCCTTTGATGTCGGCAATGTAAACAAATAAACGAATGGCGACAGGATCACGTCCACGCGAGACTATCTAATTGTTAACAAAACAACTCACAACAGGGTGTACCTTCCTCTTTTGTTGTAGAACGAGGAAATCTACTGTCAAATGGTCACATTAGATTTATTTTAAAAAACACAATGACAAAACTGTCTATTTCCCGTGAGTGTTAGCGAGACGCCATCTTGTTTGGCGGGTAGGAACAAATTTGTTTTCCTAGCAATTATTTTTCAAAACTTTAAGCATAAGATGGCTGCGTCGTGTAAACTTTGCCATGGCCACCTCACTTTCCCCAAAAGCACTCGATGAAAGAATTCGCGACTTGGAGAAGAAAGCAGAGAACGGATGCGAGCAACTCGGAGTACCTCGGATGTGTCAGGTAAGACCGAGGGTATTTTATTGTAAATAACGTTTAAAGAAATATTGCGTTAATGACAGAAATCCGGATAGATTATAAAGTTTATCCCGCGAATGTATATTTTCGCTGGTATTATTTTTAAATGTTATCGTTAAATCTAAGTAAAATAGGCCTGAAAAATAAGTTTGTTTATATTCCATTTCAATAGATCGACATGGTATAGAATACACCAAGCTTGTATTTGTAAGTAACTATCTTAGTACTAACCACAAGTATTTATTTAAGTTTAAAGGGGTAGACTTTTGATTTTAGTGCTCCTGTTAATAGTTTGCAAATTTTAGCGTTGCAACTCGGTTAGCACTTGTACAAAAGGTGTGTGTGTGTGGGGGGGGGGGGGGATGAATTACGATCTGCATCAAAAAGATCCGCCATGTGTAGTGGTTCACTCATGGGTTTACTGGGTATTGCAAGATGTATTTCACCAATTCAGATATATTTTAAAGAATGATAAAAATGATGGGCTTTTACAATGGCAACATTTCGGTGTAATTTATTAAATGCAATCCTGGATCATTAGTGAAATGAAATTGTTTACCCCCAAATTCGCTCAGAGGGGTCAGATGTGTTTCTGAACTATTTGAGGCAAACACTAAATTCATATAAGAAACTGTTAGCTCTGCATAGGATACATTTAAAATTTCATGTAATTTTTCAATAATTTAATACATACGTGTTGAGCATAATCATATATATATATACCTGTTATATTTAACGTATTTGATTTAATCTTTTAGGCTGTTGTGAGAAAAATCTGGACATGACCCTTGTCTATCGAAGGTATGTGCTCATGTTACTAGGTAAATTCACTTTGAATATTTCATTAATTCACTTCCCTACGTACGTTTTCTCAAAATGAAAAATACATGAAAGTATCATTTGCAAATGGATTTGAATAGCCGGTAAACTAAATCAGTTTAACGTTACACCTGTGTGAAATTGCCATCAAACTGACCCCTTGATTTTACAATGCTTAATTGCTGCAAGGTTATGTCATGTGATATAACTAAACTTCTTTTATCATGATCTTTATGTCAGTTGTTCACTTACCGGTTGCATAACTTTGTACAAACAGGATGTACATAGAATTTGCACGAAATAACACAAAGGATGGTTAGCCTTTTTGGAAGTTATTTTAAATCATTTAACTACAAAATGGTAAACTTTCAGAACAATATATGTATTCAAAGTTATAAATCTGCAGTTTACTTGGTTGTATAATTTTCACTGACGATCGTTAATTTTAATAGACATTGTGTTGAATGCATGATTGAATGAAGTGCAAGAAAAATGACGTTTGCTTTTTATGTCAGTAAAGCCGATGACGAGGACTCTATGAATATAGTAGTCAAAGAAACAAGTGACTATATCACGACCAAGGATGGTCAATAGGATCTTGTGAAGGTAATTTTCACTCACCTGCCTGTCATTATAAATAGTTAATGATTTAAATAATAGTGTAAAGACAGATTTATGGATGTTAACTTCAGTAACCAAGCCAGCATGGCATATATAAATACCTTTGCCTAACAGATGAACTAAAATGTGTGAAACATGCTGTATAGTACTTTAAACATTTATTTTCAGAAGCGCTTTGTAGAGTGTGGCGGAACAGGCGTGATGATCTCAGTAGACAAGAAACCGGAAAGAAAGTGTCACACAGAACAGCAGCAAAAAAAACAAAAACAAAACGAATGAAATCCGTAAGTATATCTATTCGAATAATAACATGTAACAATTCTTCTCATTACAATGTGTGACAGATTCTAAGTTCCGGAAATATACATTTAAAATGTTTATGGATTATTGCTTTTTACATTCTTAAGATGTGTAACACATGATTCAGATCATAATTTCATAAATCGTAACATGAGAATGAAGTCAGTTAATGATGATATATAAACATGTTACTACACTTCAGAGCAACAGATTGTGTGTTGATAAGAAAATAGGATATGTCATTAAATGTGATGAACTGCTTAACTTGTGTTGGGGTGATTAATGAAGTAAATAATTTTTCACGACACTTCCTTTTTAATAATTTGCAATCCATCTTGGCATTATGGTTTATCTGTTGATTGATTTTTGTTTAATTTTCAGAAAATTGCACTGCGCATGAAAAGCCTGAAAACTATTGACTGGCCAGATCGACGAAAGGAAAGGGTTTCAACTATACTTACCTTGGAAATGACTTCACCAGTTGTGAGTGATGAAGAAGATGCCAATTCATTGCTCTCTTACCCCTTTACCTGGGAATCTAAACTCAAGATGTCTGCACTGGACTCAGCCACAATTTTCAACGCCACCACCAAAGCTAAGGCCAACATGAAGACCAGGATGCGGCATCCAACCACAATGACAGAGATATCCGCTCAAGGATGCCCAAGTGGGCTAGTAAATAGCTAATCGATCACATGAACGTAATTTTATCTGTGATCAATTAAATTTGAATTATTCTCAATGTAAAACTTTAATAGTTTTGATATTCTGATTGTATTTCAATTAATACAATTTTATTCAATCTTAATTTTTATCTATTTTCCAAGAGACCTTTGTTTACTTTAAATACATTTTTTGTACTTTCAATGTAACCTAAGTTCTTTATTGCATTTTATTTCATTGTTGTATTGTATTGCATGGTGTGTGTTATTATATGTTTAGCATTGACTGACTGGGGTGTGTTTTTCTGTGTCAGCGTGAGGAGGTGCAGGAGGAGTCAAGGGATGCAACTGTTATAGCATGTTTTTAGAAATATTTTTGTCATAAGTGACAAATATTGATCTGTTATCTAGTGCTATATCTTTTTATTATTTATCAGATATATGTTTGATCCATATTTGTCTAAAAATAAAGCAGTGAATCTTATTGTATCTTTTGTTTTTCTTTATGTATACGTGATGATTGTACACAAACTCCTTATATTGTCTTTGCCAACCAGGAGTAACAAGAATGTTATATGCAATGACACACATTGAATGACTCCTGTGAACCCGAGTAAATGAAATGCTGTGGAAAGTTTTCTGGCAACAGAAACTCTGCGGAAACCTGATGGAGTCTTGTTAACTGAAACTCTGCGGAAACCTGATGGAGTCTTGGTGACTGAAACTCTGCGGAAACCTGATGGATCTCTAACTTAACTGAAACTCAACGGAAACTTGTTGGAGCATGGGTAACGGATACCGTGCGGAAACCCTTAGAAAGTGGGTAATTGACAGTTTCCGTCATTGCGGAAACTCAGTGTAAAAGAACGGAAACTCACTGGATTCTTGGTGGAAACTTAAGTTTCAGTCCACTTTCCATCAGGTTTCCGCACTGCGGAAACCAGGTTATTTTTGCTGTGTGTCCTTAAAGTAACGCTATTGAAATGCCAGTACAGCATTTCAATGAATGCTCTGGTCATTTGTTTTTGTGTCATGAAACTGTCAGGTTTTCTTTTTATTTATCACAGTTTGAAATGTAAAATAGGTCTGTGATGACCGTCGTCTACCATGGGATTATTACGAGATGGCCAACTACTGCTACAACTACTACTACTGACTTCAACAACTGCTTTGAATGAGAAGACCATGTTCTACCATGGTTTTGTCAAGGATGACCAAGGTCTGCCATGGTAAAATGGTAATGACCATGGTCAACCATGGTTTCTGGTGAACATGGTCTATGATGACCATGGTCAATCATGGTGCAGTTTCAGCTGGATGACTATCATCCTAGGTAATTAATATTTTTTCATTCTTATCATCAATCTTTGAAAGTCATTACATAGGACATGTTCTAGGTTCTAGTTTCATTGCTCAGTCCAAGTAATTCTAGACCTAAAGGTTCACCCTTGACTTTTGGTTACATTCTCGACTATCAGTAATTACATTTTTAATTTTAATTTTAGTTATCAGATCTGCCATTACTATTTCATAGCTTGATTCATTTTGCTGAACTTCTGTTTCCCGGATTTTATCTGCAAGTTGTTTTTCGCTGTTATTCCTTCCATTATTCAGAATGAAAAATACCTCATGGTTTGAATAATGAATTTGCCATCATGTTATATGAAACAGGGGAGACTGATTAATGTGACACACATGAAACATCAATTCATTTCCAGTAATTTGACTCGGGATTCATGGTAATATAGGTCTTTTATAAAGAATCTAGTTGTGAAAATTCACAATTTCATTCATAAGTTCGTATATGATAGATAGGAATCAGGTGATATGTTATCAATAGCGAGTGTAACCACTTGCCATCAGTCATGGCACCATCAATCAGCGGATGATCTCAGCAGGAATCGATATTTCAGAAATCCAAGAGAGATCGTTCAGGTTTGTATTGGTTTACAGGAGTTAACAAACGCTGTCTCAGCTGATACACAAGATGATACTAGTGGAGTTCATACCTGGCGAAGGTTAACACTGTGTAGGCATTCTCAAACAATTCTGTTACAAGAATGACACAGTGCCTTCCATACCATGAAACCTTTTCCATTGAACGGATAACCATCTTGAAGGCACTTTGGGGCCATTAGCTCTCGTCTACGTCGCAAAACTCAAACTCTGCCATTGTTTCTGCACCAACTGAACCGGCGTTCATATACAACCACCCTACCCCCACCTCTCCCAGCCCTATCATCATCGTTGACGTCTCTGTCATGAATCTGTTCCAGAGGTGGATCTGCCGTATGTAGCGATTTTGGGATGTGTGGTAACTCTTCATCTTGGGCAGTCTTGGGTTTGGTTGTGTGCGGTTTTCTGCTTTGGTTGTGTGCGGTTTTCTGCTTTGGTTAAGACATGTATCAACTTTTCAGACTTCCTTTGCCTGGTAGTTTATGTTGCGTCACACTTGACAGGCATATTGATTGCATGGCAAAGAAACAAATCTTAACCGAGCTATCAATGTGTCTGACGTGCTGTCAGTCATAAACTATTCAAAACCCAGCATTAGGTTACTCAACCCAAATCTTGAATCTTTGGTCTTGCAGGTCGTTCTCCTGTGGGGATACTGCACCATCTGTGAACACTCTATGATGGGGTTGCTGTGTTCACGTAGCAGTCTGCAGATGGCTTTAAGAGCAGCTGTTTACTTCATGTTTGTACTGACCACATGTAACACCAGGGAATGTCGACTTCAGTTAGGACAGAAAGCCAAGGAAAGATCTGTCATTCTGGGGAATACTGACATCAGAAGGTGCCATGTTGACTGTGTGGAAGATGCCTTTATTTTGGCATGGTGTCTTCAATTACGTGACTCGAGGCAGCCAGGGATGCCAGACGGAATCAGTCCCGAGAAACGTAATAACGTAAGTTATTGGTCAATTGTTATTTGTACTATAATCGTTTTGTTAGTTTTGGCCACGGATCAGCTGACCTATGTAAATGATTTTAACATTAACTGGAGTATTTAAAGGTCAAGGTCAAAGGTAATGAACATGCACATAGTGAGAATGCCGGTAATGGACAGACCATATGATACAAACATGCTATAGATGCTAACACGTTGTTTCAGATATTCCATGAGAGCTAACAAGCCTCTTCCAATCATGTACCATGTTGTTTAAGTTATTCCATGAGAACTAACAAGCCTCTTCCAATCATATACCATCTTGTTAATGTTAACACGCTGCTTGTCACACGATATCTGTCATTTATGCTCTGTCACTTTTACGTTGATAACGATGTAAGAATCTTCATTAAAACGTCTTCCGTAAAGTTGAATGTTTCAAATGAGACACTACATTTTAACTAGGCAACATGAAGGTGTTTTCCCCTCTCACCTGTCCATTCTTTGTAAACAAGTATTTTAATTTATGATACTTGAAGATGATTATTTGATGATAATGTTCGCTTTAATGAGTCACACTATCTTCTGTTTAAATGATGTTCCAAGGAATAATATTGGATTTTTCACATGTGTAATTAATTACCAGCTGCACAACAAAACTTGCAGGGTCAAGGTTAGGGTTAATTCAAATCTGTACAACAAAACTTGCAGGGTTAAGGTTAGGGTTCATTAAAATCTGTACAACAAAACTTGCAGGGTTAAGGTTAGGGTTAATTAATATCTGTACAACAAAACTTGCAGGGTTAAGGTTAGGGTTCATTAAAATCTGTACAACAAAACTTGCAGGGTTAAGGTTAGGGTTAATTAATATCTGTACAACAAAACTTGCAGGGTTAAGGTTAGGGTTAATTAATATCTGTACAACAAAACTTGCAGGGTTAAGGTTAGGGTTAATTAAAATCTGTACAACAAAACTTGCAGGGTTAAGGTTAGGGTTAATTAATATCTGTACAACAAAACTTGCAGGGTTAAGGTTAGGGTTAATTAATATCTGTACAACAAAACTTGCAGGGTTAAGGTTAGGGTTAATTAAAATCTGTACAACAAAACTTGCAGGGTTAAGGTTAGGGTTAATTAATATCTGTACAACAAAACTTGCAGGGTTAAGGTTAGGGTTAATTAATATCTGTACAACAAAACTTGCAGGGTTAAGGTTAGGGTTAATTAATATCTGTACAACAAAACTTGCGACGTTTTGGTATAGGCTCAAACATGTTATCAAGCTAAGTATGTAATGACATGTAAGACCATGCTGAATGAGACAAAAACCATTGCTACACATCGACAGGTGTACCCAATACCGACAAAACACATAGATATACCATGCAGCCTTGTTTCCTTTTTCCTTTAGGTTCTGACAACACCGTGTGGAGTTTGCAACACCACTTCAGTGTGTCTGGATAGGGGGTGTTCAAAGGAGTGTGTGCAAGGTACGTGCCCACTCATCATTAGTTCTTGATGGTTTGTATCAACTGACTCCCCTGAGCATAGAATATAGCTACTTAGGCTGTTTAATATATGACAGAAAGAGTTCCCATCTACCATCCTCAAAGTATACTATATCTACGTGTAAGGGTGTTGTCTGTGTGTAGTGTAATACTTCCAGAAGGGGTCAATCTAGACACAGTGTCTTGCAATGAATGGTTGTTGTATTTCTTGTGGACACTGGTGAGATAGCACTAAGTACACAACTAATACACAACAGTAGAGATTACCGGGGGAGGCGTGGTAAGACTGTCACTTGAGCAGTAGATGGCTGGACTGACTGGTCAGTTCATCCTTCAAGTCCCTGGTTTGCCTATTCTGCTGATCTGTCCATGCCCTTCCCGATGTCTGTCAGCTCACTCGTGTACTTGCATATCCTCCTTGCTTTTATATGCACACAAACAGTAAACAATTTTGTAATGTGTTGGCATAAATGGCTGCCTTCCCAATGTGCTCAAGGTAGCCCATGAATAAAAGCCTTTGACGTAAATGGCTGCACTGTATGATATATATTGGGATCATATTTTCTTATAAAGTAAAGCTGCTAATACTTTTGGGTTGAGTCACATCCGAATTTCAGTGGCTGTTGAGATCATACTGTACTTGCTGAGATCATACAGAGATTCCTAAGATCAGACAGTGGCTGTTGAGATCATACTGTACTTGCTGAGATCATACAGGGATTCCTAAGATCATACAGTGGCCGTTGAGATCATACTGTACTTGCTGAGATCATACAGGGATTCCTAAGATCAGACAGTGGCTGTTGAGATCATACTGTACTTGCTGAGATCATACAGAGATTCCTAAGATCAGACAGTGGCTGTTGAGATCATACTGTACTTGCTGAGATCATACAGGGATTCCTAAGATCAGACAGTGGCTGTTGAGATCATACTGTACTTGCTGAGATCATACAGGGATTCCTAAGATCAGACAGTGGCTGTTGAGATCATACTGTACTTGCTGAGATCATACAGGGATTCCTAAGATCAGACAGTGGCTGTTGAGATCATACTGTACTTGCTGAGATCATACAGGGATTCCTAAGATCAGACAGTGGCTGTTGAGATCATACTGTACTTGCTGAGATCATACAGAGATTCCTAAGATCAGACAGTGGCTGTTGAGATCATACTGTACTTGCTGAGATCATACAGGGATTCCTAAGATCAGACAGTGGCTGTTGAGATCATACTGTACTTGCTGAGATCATACAGGGATTCCTAAGATCAGACAGTGGTTGTTGAGATCATACTGTACTTGCTGATATCATACAGGGATTCCTAAGATCAGACAGTGGTTGTTGAGATCATACTGTACTTGTTGAGATCATACAGGGATTCCTAAGATCAGACAGTGGCTGTTGAGATCATACTGTACTTGCTGAGATCATACAGGGATTCCTAAGATCAGACAGTGGTTGTTGAGATCATACTGTACTTGTTGAGATCATACAGGGATTCCTAAGATCAGACAATGGCTGTTGAGATCATACTGTACTTGTTGAGATCATACAGGGATTCCTAAGATCAGACAATGGCTGTTGAGATCATACTGTACTTGCTGAGATCATACAGGGATTCCTAAGATCAGACAGTGGCTGTTGAGATCATACTGTACTTGTTGAGATCATACAGGGATTCCTAAGATCAGACAATGGCTGTTGAGATCATACTGTACTTGCTGAGATCATACAGGGATTCCTAAGATCAGACAGTGGTTGTTGAGATCATACTGTACTTGTTGAGATCATACAGGGATTCCTAAGATCAGACAATGGCTGTTGAGATCATACTGTACTTGTTGGGATCATACAGAGATTCCTAAGATCAGACAGTGGCTGTTGAGATCATACTGTACTTGTTGAGATCATACAGGGATTCCTAAGATCAGACAATGGCTGTTGAGATCATACTGTACTTGTTGAGATCATACAGGGATTCCTAAGATCAGACAGTGGCTGTTGAGATCATACTGTACTTGTTGAGATCATACAGAGATTCCTAAGATCAGACAATGGCTGTTGAGATCATACTGTACTTGTTGAGATCATACTGGGATTCCTAAGATCAGACAGTGGTTGTTGAGATCATACTGTACTTGTTGAGATCATACAGAGATTCCTAAGATCAAACTGTGGCTGTTGAGATCATATTCTACTTGTTGAGGTCATACAGGGGTTCCTAAGATCAAACAGTGGCTGTTGAGATCATACTGTACTCGTTGAGATCATAAAGGGGTTCCTAAGACCATTTAGTGGCTGTTGAGATCATACAGGAATTCCTAAGATCATACAGTGGCTGTTAAGGATGTCGTAAAGTGGCCGTTGAGGACAGTATAGAAACGTTGTTGAGGAGACAATACAGTGATCGTTGAGATCATTCAGTGATCTCTGAGAACACACATTTGTTGCTAAGGAGATCATACAGTGGTTCTTGTGGAGAGCACACTTTGTTTCAGAGGAGATCATACAGTGGTTGTTGAATAGAGTATACATTTGTTGCTAAGGCGAACATACAGTGGTTGTTGAGGAGAGTACACATTTGTTTCTGAGGAGATGATACAGTGGTTGCTGAGGAGAGTACACATTTGTTTCAGAGGAGATCATACAGTGGTTGTTGAGGAGAGTACACATTTGTTGCTAAGGAGATCATACAGTGGTTGTTGAGGAGAGTACACATTTGTTTCTGAGGAGATCATACAGTGGTTGTTGAGGAGAGTACACATTTGATGCTGAGGAGATCATACAGTGGTTGTTGAGGAGAGTACACATTTGATGCTGAGGAGATCATACAGTCGTTGCTGAGGAGATCATACAGTGGTTGTTAAGGAGAGTACATATTTGTTGCTGAGGAGATGATACAGTGGTTGTTGAGGAGAGTACACATTTGATGCTGAGGAGATCATACAGTCGTTGCTGAGGAGATCATACAGTGGTTGTTGAGGAGAGTACATATTTGCTGCTGAGGGGATGATACAGTGGTTTTTGAGGAGAGTACACATTTGATGCTGAGGAGATCATACAGTCGTTGCTGAGGAGATCATACAGTGGTTGTTGAGGAGAGTACATATTTGTTTCTGAGGAGATCATACAGTGGTTTTTGAGGAGAGTACACATTTGTTGCTGAGGAGATCATACAGTGGTTGTTGAGGAGAGTACATATTTGTTGCTGAGGAGATCATACAGTGGTTGTTGAGGAGAGTACACATTTGTTGCTAAGGAGATCATACAGTGGTTGTTGAGGAGAGTACACATTTGTTTCAGAGGAGATCATACAGTGGTTGTTGAGGAGAGTACACATTTGTTGCTGAGGATATCATACAGTGGTTGTTGAGGAGAGTACATATTTGTTGCTGAGGAGATCGTACAGTGGTTGTTGAGGAGAGTACACATTTGTTTCAGAGGAGATCATACAGTGGTTGTTGAGGAGAGTACACATTTGTTTCAGAGGAGATCATACAGTGGTTGTTGAGGAGAGTACACATTTGTTTCTAAGGAGATCATACAGTGGTTGTTGAGGAGAGTACACATTTGTTTCTGAGGAGATCATACAGTGGTTGTTGAGGAGAGTACACATTTGTTTCAGAGGAGATCATACAGTGGTTGTTGAGGAGAGTACACATTTGTTGCTAAGGAGATTATACAGTGTTGCTGAGGAGAGTACACATTTGTTGCTGAGGAGATCATACAGTGGTTGTTGAGGAGAGTACACATTTGTTGCTAAGGAGATCATACAGTGGTTGTTGAGGAGAGTACACATTTGTTTCTGAGGAGATCATACAGTGGTTGTTGAGGAGAGTACACATTTGTTGCTGAGGAGATCATACAGTGGTTGTTGAGGAGAGTACACATTTGTTGCTAAGGAGATCATACAGTGGTTGTTGAGGAGAGTACACATTTGTTTCTAAGGAGATCATACAGTGGTTGTTGAGGAGAGTACACATTTGTTGCTAAGGAGATCATACAGTGGTTGTTGAGGAGAGTACACATTTGTTTCTGAGGAGATCATACAGTGGTTGTTGAGGAGAGTACACATTTGTTGCTAAGGAGATCATACAGTGGTTGTTGAGGAGAGTACACATTTGTTGCTGAGGAGATCATACAGTGGTTGTTGAGGAGAGTACACATTTGTTTCTGAGGAGATCATACAGTGGTTGTTGAGGAGAGTACACATTTGTTTCTGAGGAGATCATACAGTGATTGGTGAGGAGAGTACATATTTATTGCTGAGGAGATGATACAGTGGTTTTTGAGGAGAGTACACATTTGATGCTGAGGAGATCATACAGTCGTTGCTGAGGAGATCATACAGTGATTGTTAAGGAGAGTACATATTTGTTGCTGAGGAGATGATACAGTGGTTGTTGAGGAGAGTACACATTTGATGCTGAGGAGATCATACAGTCGTTGCTGAGGAGATCATACAGTGGTTGTTGAGGAGAGTACATATTTGCTGCTGAGGGGATGATACAGTGGTTTTTGAGGAGAGTACACATTTGATGCTGAGGAGATCATACAGTCGTTGCTGAGGAGATCATACAGTGGTTGTTGAGGAGAGTACATATTTGTTTCTGAGGAGATCATACAGTGGTTTTTGAGGAGAGTACACATTTGTTGCTGAGGAGATCATACAGTGGTTGTTGAGGAGAGTACATATTTGTTGCTGAGGAGATCATACAGTGGTTGTTGAGGAGAGTACACATTTGTTGCTAAGGAGATCATACAGTGGTTGTTGAGGAGAGTACACATTTGTTTCAGAGGAGATCATACAGTGGTTGTTGAGGAGAGTACACATTTGTTGCTGAGGATATCATACAGTGGTTGTTGAGGAGAGTACATATTTGTTGCTGAGGAGATCGTACAGTGGTTGTTGAGGAGAGTACACATTTGTTTCAGAGGAGATCATACAGTGGTTGTTGAGGAGAGTACACATTTGTTTCAGAGGAGATCATACAGTGGTTGTTGAGGAGAGTACACATTTGTTTCTAAGGAGATCATACAGTGGTTGTTGAGGAGAGTACACATTTGTTTCTGAGGAGATCATACAGTGGTTGTTGAGGAGAGTACACATTTGTTTCAGAGGAGATCATACAGTGGTTGTTGAGGAGAGTACACATTTGTTGCCAAGGAGATTATACAGTGTTGCTGAGGAGAGTACACATTTGTTGCTGAGGAGATCATACAGTGGTTGTTGAGGAGAGTACACATTTGTTGCTAAGGAGATCATACAGTGGTTGTTGAGGAGAGTACACATTTGTTTCTGAGGAGATCATACAGTGGTTGTTGAGGAGAGTACACATTTGTTGCTGAGGAGATCATACAGTGGTTGTTGAGGAGAGTACACATTTGTTGCTAAGGAGATCATACAGTGGTTGTTGAGGAGAGTACACATTTGTTTCTAAGGAGATCATACAGTGGTTGTTGAGGAGAGTACACATTTGTTGCTAAGGAGATCATACAGTGGTTGTTGAGGAGAGTACACATTTGTTTCTGAGGAGATCATACAGTGGTTGTTGAGGAGAGTACACATTTGTTGCTAAGGAGATCATACAGTGGTTGTTGAGGAGAGTACACATTTGTTGCTGAGGAGATCATACAGTGGTTGTTGAGGAGAGTACACATTTGTTTCTGAGGAGATCATACAGTGGTTGTTGAGGAGAGTACACATTTGTTGCTAAGGAGATCATACAGTGGTTGTTGAGGAGAGTACACATTTGTTGCTGAGGAGATCATACAGTGGTTGTTGAGGAGAGTACACATTTGTTGCTAAGGAGATCATACAGTGGTTGTTGAGGAGAGTACACATTTGTTGCTAAGGAGATTATAGAGTGGTTGTTGAGGAGAGTACACATTTGTTTCTAAGGAGATCATACAGTGGTTGTTGAGGAGAGTACACATTTGTTGCTAAGGAGATCATACAGTGGTTGTTGAGGAGAGTACACATTTGTTTCTGAGGAGATCATACAGTGGTTGTTGAGGAGAGTACACATTTGTTTCTATGGAGATCATACAGTGGTTGTTGAGGAGAGTAAACATTTGTTGCTAAGGAGATGATACAGTGGTTGTTGAGGAGAGTACACATTTGTTTCTGAGGACATCATACAGTGGTTGTTGAGGAGAGTACACATTTGTTGCTAAGGAGATCATACAGTGGTTGTTGAGGAGAGTACACATTTGTTTCTGAGGAGATCATACAGTGGTTGTTGAGGAGAGTACACATTTGTTGCTGAGGAGATCATACAGTGGTTGTTGAGGAGAGTACACATTTGTTGCTAAGGAGATCATACAGTGGTTGTTGAGGAGAGTACACATTTGTTTCTAAGGAGATCATACAGTGGTTGTTGAGGAGAGTACACATTTGTTGCTAAGGAGATCATACAGTGGTTGTTGAGGAGAGTACACATTTGTTTCTGAGGAGATCATACAGTGGTTGTTGAGGAGAGTACACATTTGTTGCTAAGGAGATCATACAGTCGTTGTTGAGGAGAGTACACATTTGTTGCTGAGGAGATCATACAGTGGTTGTTGAGGAGAGTACACATTTGTTTCTGAGGAGATCATACAGTGGTTGTTGAGGAGAGTACACATTTGTTGCTAAGGAGATCATACAGTGGTTGTTGAGGAGAGTACACATTTGTTGCTGAGGAGATCATACAGTGGTTGTTGAGGAGAGTACACATTTGTTTCTGAGGAGATCATACAGTGGTTGTTGAGGAGAGTACACATTTGTTGCTAAGGAGATCATAGAGTGGTTGTTGAGGAGAGTACACATTTGTTTCTAAGGAGATCATACAGTGGTTGTTGAGGAGAGTACACATTTGTTGCTAAGGAGATCATACAGTGGTTGTTGAGGAGAGTACACATTTGTTTCTGAGGAGATCATACAGTGGTTGTTGAGGAGAGTACACATTTGTTGCTAAGGAGATCATACAGTGGTTGTTGAGGAGAGTAAACATTTGTTGCTAAGGAGATCATACAGTGGTTGTTGAGGAGAGTACACATTTGTTTCTGAGGAGATCATACAGTGGTTGTTGAGGAGAGTACACATTTGTTGCTAAGGAGATCATACAGTGGTTGTTGAGGAGAGTACACATTTGTTTCTGAGGAGATCATACAGTGGTTGTTGAGGAGAGTACACATTTGTTTCTGAGGAGATCATACAGTGGTTGTTGAGGAGAGTACACATTTGTTGCTAAGGAGATCATACAGTGGTTGTTGAGGAGAGTACACATTTGTTTCTAAGGAGATCATACAGTGGTTGTTGAGGAGAGTACACATTTGTTGCTAAGGAGATCATACAGTGGTTGTTGAGGAGAGTACACATTTGTTTCTGAGGAGATCATACAGTGGTTGTTGAGGAGAGTACACATTTGTTGCTAAGGAGATTATACAGTGGTTGTTGAGGAGAGTACACATTTGTTGCTAAGGAGATCATACAGTGGTTGTTGAGGAGAGTACACATTTGTTGCTAAGGAGATCATACAGTGGTTGTTGAGGAGAGTACACATTTGTTTCTAAGGAGATCATACAGTGGTTGTTGAGGAGAGTACACATTTGTTTCTGAGGAGATCATACAGTGGTTGTTGAGGAGAGTACACATTTGTTGCTAAGGAGATCATACAGTGGTTGTTGAGGAGAGTACACATTTGTTGCTGAGGAGATCATACAGTGGTTGTTGAGGAGAGTACACATTTGTTGTTGAGGAGATCATACAGTGGTTGTTGATGAGAGTACACATTTGTTGCTAAGGAGATTATACAGTGTTGCTGAGGAGAGTACACATTTGTTGCTGAGGAGATCATACAGTGGTTGTTGAGGAGAGTACACATTTGTTGCTGAGGAGATCATACAGTGGTTGTTGAGGAGAGTACACATTTGTTTCTAAGGAGATCATACAGTGGTTGTTGAGGAGAGTACACATTTGTTGCTAAGGAGATCATAGAGTGGTTGTTGAGGAGAGTACACATTTGTTTCTAAGGAGATCATACAGTGGTTGTTGAGGAGAGTACACATTTGTTGCTAAGGAGATCATACAGTGGTTGTTGAGGAGAGTACACATTTGTTTCTGAGGAGATCATACAGTGGTTGTTGAGGAGAGTACACATTTGTTTCTATGGAGATCATACAGTGGTTGTTGAGGAGAGTAAACATTTGTTGCTAAGGAGATGATACAGTGGTTGTTGAGGAGAGTACACATTTGTTTCTGAGGACATCATACAGTGGTTGTTGAGGAGAGTACACATTTGTTGCTAAGGAGATCATACAGTGGTTGTTGAGGAGAGTACACATTTGTTTCTGAGGAGATCATACAGTGGTTGTTGAGGAGAGTACACATTTGTTGCTGAGGAGATCATACAGTGGTTGTTGAGGAGAGTACACATTTGTTGCTAAGGAGATCATACAGTGGTTGTTGAGGAGAGTACACATTTGTTTCTAAGGAGATCATACAGTGGTTGTTGAGGAGAGTACACATTTGTTGCTAAGGAGATCATAGAGTGGTTGTTGAGGAGAGTACACATTTGTTTCTGAGGAGATCATACAGTGGTTGTTGAGGAGAGTACACATTTGTTGCTAAGGAGATCATACAGTCGTTGTTGAGGAGAGTACACATTTGTTGCTGAGGAGATCATACAGTGGTTGTTGAGGAGAGTACACATTTGTTTCTGAGGAGATCATACAGTGGTTGTTGAGGAGAGTACACATTTGTTGCTAAGGAGATTATACAGTGGTTGTTGAGGAGAGTACACATTTGTTGCTAAGGAGATCATACAGTGGTTGTTGAGGAGAGTACACATTTGTTGCTAAGGAGATCATACAGTGGTTGTTGAGGAGAGTACACATTTGTTTCTAAGGAGATCATACAGTGGTTGTTGAGGAGAGTACACATTTGTTTCTGAGGAGATCATACAGTGGTTGTTGAGGAGAGTACACATTTGTTGCTAAGGAGATCATACAGTGGTTGTTGAGGAGAGTACACATTTGTTGCTGAGGAGATCATACAGTGGTTGTTGAGGAGAGTACACATTTGTTGCTGAGGAGATCATACAGTGGTTGTTGATGAGAGTACACATTTGTTGCTAAGGAGATTATACAGTGTTGCTGAGGAGAGTACACATTTGTTGCTGAGGAGATCATACAGTGGTTGTTGAGGAGAGTACACATTTGTTGCTGAGGAGATCATACAGTGGTTGTTGAGGAGAGTACACATTTGTTTCTAAGGAGATCATACAGTGGTTGTTGAGGAGAGTACACATTTGTTGCTAAGGAGATCATAGAGTGGTTGTTGAGGAGAGTACACATTTGTTTCTAAGGAGATCATACAGTGGTTGTTGAGGAGAGTACACATTTGTTGCTAAGGAGATCATACAGTGGTTGTTGAGGAGAGTACACATTTGTTTCTGAGGAGATCATACAGTGGTTGTTGAGGAGAGTACACATTTGTTTCTATGGAGATCATACAGTGGTTGTTGAGGAGAGTAAACATTTGTTGCTAAGGAGATGATACAGTGGTTGTTGAGGAGAGTACACATTTGTTTCTGAGGACATCATACAGTGGTTGTTGAGGAGAGTACACATTTGTTGCTAAGGAGATCATACAGTGGTTGTTGAGGAGAGTACACATTTGTTTCTGAGGAGATCATACAGTGGTTGTTGAGGAGAGTACACATTTGTTGCTGAGGAGATCATACAGTGGTTGTTGAGGAGAGTACACATTTGTTGCTAAGGAGATCATACAGTGGTTGTTGAGGAGAGTACACATTTGTTTCTAAGGAGATCATACAGTGGTTGTTGAGGAGAGTACACATTTGTTGCTAAGGAGATCATAGAGTGGTTGTTGAGGAGAGTACACATTTGTTTCTGAGGAGATCATACAGTGGTTGTTGAGGAGAGTACACATTTGTTGCTAAGGAGATCATACAGTCGTTGTTGAGGAGAGTACACATTTGTTGCTGAGGAGATCATACAGTGGTTGTTGAGGAGAGTACACATTTGTTTCTGAGGAGATCATACAGTGGTTGTTGAGGAGAGTACACATTTGTTGCTAAGGAGATCATACAGTGGTTGTTGAGGAGAGTACACATTTGTTGCTGAGGAGATCATACAGTGGTTGTTGAGGAGAGTACACATTTGTTTCTGAGGAGATCATACAGTGGTTGTTGAGGAGAGTACACATTTGTTGCTAAGGAGATCATAGAGTGGTTGTTGAGGAGAGTACACATTTGTTTCTAAGGAGATCATACAGTGGTTGTTGAGGAGAGTACACATTTGTTGCTAAGGAGATCATACAGTGGTTGTTGAGGAGAGTACACATTTGTTTCTGAGGAGATCATACAGTGGTTGTTGAGGAGAGTACACATTTGTTGCTAAGGAGATCATACAGTGGTTGTTGAGGAGAGTAAACATTTGTTGCTAAGGAGATCATACAGTGGTTGTTGAGGAGAGTACACATTTGTTTCTGAGGAGATCATACAGTGGTTGTTGAGGAGAGTACACATTTGTTGCTAAGGAGATCATACAGTGGTTGTTGAGGAGAGTACACATTTGTTTCTGAGGAGATCATACAGTGGTTGTTGAGGAGAGTACACATTTGTTTCTGAGGAGATCATACAGTGGTTGTTGAGGAGAGTACACATTTGTTGCTAAGGAGATCATACAGTGGTTGTTGAGGAGAGTACACATTTGTTTCTAAGGAGATCATACAGTGGTTGTTGAGGAGAGTACACATTTGTTGCTAAGGAGATCATACAGTGGTTGTTGAGGAGAGTACACATTTGTTTCTGAGGAGATCATACAGTGGTTGTTGAGGAGAGTACACATTTGTTGCTAAGGAGATTATACAGTGGTTGTTGAGGAGAGTACACATTTGTTGCTAAGGAGATCATACAGTGGTTGTTGAGGAGAGTACACATTTGTTGCTAAGGAGATCATACAGTGGTTGTTGAGGAGAGTACACATTTGTTTCTAAGGAGATCATACAGTGGCTGTTGAGGAGAGTACACATTTGTTTCTGAGGAGATCATACAGTGGTTGTTGAGGAGAGTACACATTTGTTGCTAAGGAGATCATACAGTGGTTGTTGAGGAGAGTACACATTTGTTGCTGAGGAGATCATACAGTGGTTGTTGAGGAGAGTACACATTTGTTGCTGAGGAGATCATACAGTGGTTGTTGATGAGAGTACACATTTGTTGCTAAGGAGATTATACAGTGTTGCTGAGGAGAGTACACATTTGTTGCTGAGGAGATCATACAGTGGTTGTTGAGGAGAGTACACATTTGTTGCTGAGGAGATCATACAGTGGTTGTTGAGGAGAGTACACATTTGTTTCTAAGGAGATCATAGAGTGGTTGTTGAGGAGAGTACACATTTGTTGCTGAGGAGATCATACAGTGGTTGTTGAGGAGAGTACACATTTGTTTCTAAGGAGATCATACAGTGGTTCTTGAGGAGAGTACACATTTGTTTCTAAGGAGATCATAGAGTGGTTGTTGAGGAGAGTACACATTTGTTTCTGAGGAGATTATACAGTGGTTGTTGAGGAGAGTACACATTTGTTGCTGAGGAGATCATGCAGTGATTGTTGAGGAGAGTACACATTTGTTGCTAAGGAGATCATACAGTGGTTGTTGAGGAGAGTACACATTTGTTGCTGAGGAGATCATACAGTGGTTGTTGAGGAGAGTACACATTTCTTTCCAAGGAGATCATAGAGTGGTTGTTGAGGAGAGTACACATTTGTTTCTAAGGAGATCATACAGTGGTTGTTGAGGAGAGTACACATTTGTTGCTAAGGAGATCATACAGTGGTTGTTGAGGAGAGTACACATTTGTTTCTGAGGAGATCATACAGTGGTTGTTGAGGAGAGTACACATTTGTTGCTAAGGAGATCATACAGTGGTTGTTGAGGAGAGTACACATTTGTTTCTGAGGAGATCATACAGTGGTTGTTGAGGAGAGTACACATTTGTTGCTAAGGAGATTATACAGTGTTGCTGAGGAGAGTACACATTTGTTGCTGAGGAGATCATACAGTGGTTGTTGAGGAGAGTACACATTTGTTGCTGAGGAGATCATACAGTGGTTGTTGAGGAGAGTACACATTTGTTTCTGAGGAGATCATACAGTGGTTGTTGAGGAGAGTACACATTTGTTTCTGAGGAGATCATACAGTGGTTGTTGAGGAGAGTACACATTTGTTGCTAAGGAGATCATACAGTGGTTGTTGAGGAGAGTACACATTTGTTTCTAAGGAGATCATACAGTGGTTGTTGAGGAGAGTACACATTTGTTGCTAAGGAGATTATAGAGTGGTTGTTGAGGAGAGTACACATTTGTTTCTAAGGAGATCATACAGTGGTTGTTGAGGAGAGTACACATTTGTTGCTAAGGAGATCATACAGTGGTTGTTGAGGAGAGTACACATTTGTTTCTGAGGAGATCATACAGTGGTTGTTGAGGAGAGTACACATTTGTTTCTATGGAGATCATACAGTGGTTGTTGAGGAGAGTAAACATTTGTTGCTAAGGAGATGATACAGTGGTTGTTGAGGAGAGTACACATTTGTTTCTGAGGACATCATACAGTGGTTGTTGAGGAGAGTACACATTTGTTGCTAAGGAGATCATACAGTGGTTGTTGAGGAGAGTACACATTTGTTTCTGAGGAGATCATACAGTGGTTGTTGAGGAGAGTACACATTTGTTGCTGAGGAGATCATACAGTGGTTGTTGAGGAGAGTACACATTTGTTGCTAAGGAGATCATACAGTGGTTGTTGAGGAGAGTACACATTTGTTTCTAAGGAGATCATACAGTGGTTGTTGAGGAGAGTACACATTTGTTGCTAAGGAGATCATACAGTGGTTGTTGAGGAGAGTACACATTTGTTTCTGAGGAGATCATACAGTGGTTGTTGAGGAGAGTACACATTTGTTGCTAAGGAGATCATACAGTCGTTGTTGAGGAGAGTACACATTTGTTGCTGAGGAGATCATACAGTGGTTGTTGAGGAGAGTACACATTTGTTTCTGAGGAGATCATACAGTGGTTGTTGAGGAGAGTACACATTTGTTGCTAAGGAGATCATACAGTGGTTGTTGAGGAGAGTACACATTTGTTGCTGAGGAGATCATACAGTGGTTGTTGAGGAGAGTACACATTTGTTTCTGAGGAGATCATACAGTGGTTGTTGAGGAGAGTACACATTTGTTGCTAAGGAGATCATAGAGTGGTTGTTGAGGAGAGTACACATTTGTTTCTAAGGAGATCATACAGTGGTTGTTGAGGAGAGTACACATTTGTTGCTAAGGAGATCATACAGTGGTTGTTGAGGAGAGTACACATTTGTTTCTGAGGAGATCATACAGTGGTTGTTGAGGAGAGTACACATTTGTTGCTAAGGAGATCATACAGTGGTTGTTGAGGAGAGTAAACATTTGTTGCTAAGGAGATCATACAGTGGTTGTTGAGGAGAGTACACATTTGTTTCTAAGGAGATCATACAGTGGTTGTTGAGGAGAGTACACATTTGTTGCTAAGGAGATCATACAGTGGTTGTTGAGGAGAGTACACATTTGTTTCTGAGGAGATCATACAGTGGTTGTTGAGGAGAGTACACATTTGTTGCTAAGGAGATCATACAGTGGTTGTTGAGGAGAGTACACATTTGTTGCTGAGGAGATCATACAGTGGTTGTTGAGGAGAGTACACATTTGTTGCTAAGGAGATTATACAGTGTTGCTGAGGAGAGTACACATTTGTTGCTGAGGAGATCATACAGTGGTTGTTGAGGAGAGTACACATTTGTTGCTGAGGAGATCATACAGTGGTTGTTGAGGAGAGTACACATTTGTTTCTGAGGAGATCATACAGTGGTTGTTGAGGAGAGTACACATTTGTTTCTGAGGAGATCATACAGTGGTTGTTGAGGAGAGTACACATTTGTTGCTAAGGAGATCATACAGTGGTTGTTGAGGAGAGTACACATTTGTTTCTAAGGAGATCATACAGTGGTTGTTGAGGAGAGTACACATTTGTTGCTAAGGAGATTATAGAGTGGTTGTTGAGGAGAGTACACATTTGTTTCTAAGGAGATCATACAGTGGTTGTTGAGGAGAGTACACATTTGTTGCTAAGGAGATCATACAGTGGTTGTTGAGGAGAGTACACATTTGTTTCTGAGGAGATCATACAGTGGTTGTTGAGGAGAGTACACATTTGTTTCTATGGAGATCATACAGTGGTTGTTGAGGAGAGTAAACATTTGTTGCTAAGGAGATGATACAGTGGTTGTTGAGGAGAGTACACATTTGTTTCTGAGGACATCATACAGTGGTTGTTGAGGAGAGTACACATTTGTTGCTAAGGAGATCATACAGTGGTTGTTGAGGAGAGTACACATTTGTTTCTGAGGAGATCATACAGTGGTTGTTGAGGAGAGTACACATTTGTTGCTGAGGAGATCATACAGTGGTTGTTGAGGAGAGTACACATTTGTTGCTAAGGAGATCATACAGTGGTTGTTGAGGAGAGTACACATTTGTTTCTAAGGAGATCATACAGTGGTTGTTGAGGAGAGTACACATTTGTTGCTAAGGAGATCATACAGTGGTTGTTGAGGAGAGTACACATTTGTTTCTGAGGAGATCATACAGTGGTTGTTGAGGAGAGTACACATTTGTTGCTAAGGAGATCATACAGTGGTTGTTGAGGAGAGTACACATTTGTTGCTGAGGAGATCATACAGTGGTTGTTGAGGAGAGTACACATTTGTTTCTGAGGAGATCATACAGTGGTTGTTGAGGAGAGTACACATTTGTTGCTAAGGAGATCATACAGTGGTTGTTGAGGAGAGTACACATTTGTTTCTGAGGAGATCATACAGTGGTTGTTGAGGAGAGTACACATTTGTTGCTAAGGAGATTATACAGTGTTGCTGAGGAGAGTACACATTTGTTGCTGAGGAGATCATACAGTGGTTGTTGAGGAGAGTACACATTTGTTGCTGAGGAGATCATACAGTGGTTGTTGAGGAGAGTACACATTTGTTTCTGAGGAGATCATACAGTGGTTGTTGAGGAGAGTACACATTTGTTTCTGAGGAGATCATACAGTGGTTGTTGAGGAGAGTACACATTTGTTGCTAAGGAGATCATACAGTGGTTGTTGAGGAGAGTACACATTTGTTTCTAAGGAGATCATACAGTGGTTGTTGAGGAGAGTACACATTTGTTGCTAAGGAGATTATAGAGTGGTTGTTGAGGAGAGTACACATTTGTTTCTAAGGAGATCATACAGTGGTTGTTGAGGAGAGTACACATTTGTTTCTGAGGAGATCATACAGTGGTTGTTGAGGAGAGTACACATTTGTTGCTAAGGAGATCATACAGTGGTTCTTGAGGAGAGTACACATTTGTTTCTAAGGAGATCATAGAGTGGTTGTTGAGGAGAGTACACATTTGTTTCTGAGGAGATTATACAGTGGTTGTTGAGGAGAGTACACATTTGTTGCTGAGGAGATCATGCAGTGATTGTTGAGGAGAGTACACATTTGTTGCTAAGGAGATCATACAGTGGTTGTTGAGGAGAGTACACATTTGTTGCTGAGGAGATCATACAGTGGTTGTTGAGGAGAGTACACATTTCTTTCCAAGGAGATCATAGAGTGGTTGTTGAGGAGAGTACACATTTGTTTCTAAGGAGATCATACAGTGGTTGTTGAGGAGAGTACACATTTGTTGCTAAGGAGATCATACAGTGGTTGTTGAGGAGAGTACACATTTGTTTCTGAGGAGATCATACAGTGGTTGTTGAGGAGAGTACACATTTGTTGCTAAGGAGATCATACAGTGGTTGTTGAGGAGAGTACACATTTGTTTCTGAGGAGATCATACAGTGGTTGTTGAGGAGAGTACACATTTGTTGCTAAGGAGATTATACAGTGTTGCTGAGGAGAGTACACATTTGTTGCTGAGGAGATCATACAGTGGTTGTTGAGGAGAGTACACATTTGTTGCTGAGGAGATCATACAGTGGTTGTTGAGGAGAGTACACATTTGTTTCTGAGGAGATCATACAGTGGTTGTTGAGGAGAGTACACATTTGCTTCTGAGGAGATCATACAGTGGTTGTTGAGGAGAGTACACATTTGTTGCTAAGGAGATCATACAGTGGTTGTTGAGGAGAGTACACATTTGTTTCTAAGGAGATCATACAGTGGTTGTTGAGGAGAGTACACATTTGTTGCTAAGGAGATTATAGAGTGGTTGTTGAGGAGAGTACACATTTGTTTCTAAGGAGATCATACAGTGGTTGTTGAGGAGAGTACACATTTGTTGCTAAGGAGATCATACAGTGGTTGTTGAGGAGAGTACACATTTGTTTCTGAGGAGATCATACAGTGGTTGTTGAGGAGAGTACACATTTGTTTCTATGGAGATCATACAGTGGTTGTTGAGGAGAGTAAACATTTGTTGCTAAGGAGATGATACAGTGGTTGTTGAGGAGAGTACACATTTGTTTCTGAGGACATCATACAGTGGTTGTTGAGGAGAGTACACATTTGTTGCTAAGGAGATCATACAGTGGTTGTTGAGGAGAGTACACATTTGTTTCTGAGGAGATCATACAGTGGTTGTTGAGGAGAGTACACATTTGTTGCTGAGGAGATCATACAGTGGTTGTTGAGGAGAGTACACATTTGTTGCTAAGGAGATCATACAGTGGTTGTTGAGGAGAGTACACATTTGTTTCTAAGGAGATCATACAGTGGTTGTTGAGGAGAGTACACATTTGTTGCTAAGGAGATCATACAGTGGTTGTTGAGGAGAGTACACATTTGTTTCTGAGGAGATCATACAGTGGTTGTTGAGGAGAGTACACATTTGTTGCTAAGGAGATCATACAGTCGTTGTTGAGGAGAGTACACATTTGTTGCTGAGGAGATCATACAGTGGTTGTTGAGGAGAGTACACATTTGTTTCTGAGGAGATCATACAGTGGTTGTTGAGGAGAGTACACATTTGTTGCTAAGGAGATCATACAGTGGTTGTTGAGGAGAGTACACATTTGTTGCTGAGGAGATCATACAGTGGTTGTTGAGGAGAGTACACATTTGTTTCTGAGGAGATCATACAGTGGTTGTTGAGGAGAGTACACATTTGTTGCTAAGGAGATCATAGAGTGGTTGTTGAGGAGAGTACACATTTGTTTCTAAGGAGATCATACAGTGGTTGTTGAGGAGAGTACACATTTGTTGCTAAGGAGATCATACAGTGGTTGTTGAGGAGAGTACACATTTGTTTCTGAGGAGATCATACAGTGGTTGTTGAGGAGAGTACACATTTGTTGCTAAGGAGATCATACAGTGGTTGTTGAGGAGAGTACACATTTGTTGCTAAGGAGATCATACAGTGGTTGTTGAGGAGAGTACACATTTGTTTCTGAGGAGATCATACAGTGGTTGTTGAGGAGAGTACACATTTGTTGCTAAGGAGATCATACAGTGGTTGTTGAGGAGAGTAAACATTTGTTGCTAAGGAGATCATACAGTGGTTGTTGAGGAGAGTACACATTTGTTTCTAAGGAGATCATACAGTGGTTGTTGAGGAGAGTACACATTTGTTGCTAAGGAGATCATACAGTGGTTGTTGAGGAGAGTACACATTTGTTTCTGAGGAGATCATACAGTGGTTGTTGAGGAGAGTACACATTTGTTGCTAAGGAGATCATACAGTGGTTGTTGAGGAGAGTACACATTTGTTTCTGAGGAGATCATACAGTGGTTGTTGAGGAGAGTACACATTTGTTGCTAAGGAGATTATACAGTGTTGCTGAGGAGAGTACACATTTGTTGCTGAGGAGATCATACAGTGGTTGTTGAGGAGAGTACACATTTGTTGCTGAGGAGATCATACAGTGGTTGTTGAGGAGAGTACACATTTGTTTCTGAGGAGATCATACAGTGGTTGTTGAGGAGAGTACACATTTGTTTCTGAGGAGATCATACAGTGGTTGTTGAGGAGAGTACACATTTGTTGCTAAGGAGATCATACAGTGGTTGTTGAGGAGAGTACACATTTGTTTCTAAGGAGATCATACAGTGGTTGTTGAGGAGAGTACACATTTGTTGCTAAGGAGATTATAGAGTGGTTGTTGAGGAGAGTACACATTTGTTTCTAAGGAGATCATACAGTGGTTGTTGAGGAGAGTACACATTTGTTGCTAAGGAGATCATACAGTGGTTGTTGAGGAGAGTACACATTTGTTTCTGAGGAGATCATACAGTGGTTGTTGAGGAGAGTACACATTTGTTTCTATGGAGATCATACAGTGGTTGTTGAGGAGAGTAAACATTTGTTGCTAAGGAGATGATACAGTGGTTGTTGAGGAGAGTACACATTTGTTTCTGAGGACATCATACAGTGGTTGTTGAGGAGAGTACACATTTGTTGCTAAGGAGATCATACAGTGGTTGTTGAGGAGAGTACACATTTGTTTCTGAGGAGATCATACAGTGGTTGTTGAGGAGAGTACACATTTGTTGCTGAGGAGATCATACAGTGGTTGTTGAGGAGAGTACACATTTGTTGCTAAGGAGATCATACAGTGGTTGTTGAGGAGAGTACACATTTGTTTCTAAGGAGATCATACAGTGGTTGTTGAGGAGAGTACACATTTGTTGCTAAGGAGATCATACAGTGGTTGTTGAGGAGAGTACACATTTGTTTCTGAGGAGATCATACAGTGGTTGTTGAGGAGAGTACACATTTGTTGCTAAGGAGATCATACAGTGGTTGTTGAGGAGAGTACACATTTGTTGCTGAGGAGATCATACAGTGGTTGTTGAGGAGAGTACACATTTGTTTCTGAGGAGATCATACAGTGGTTGTTGAGGAGAGTACACATTTGTTGCTAAGGAGATCATACAGTGGTTGTTGAGGAGAGTACACATTTGTTTCTGAGGAGATCATACAGTGGTTGTTGAGGAGAGTACACATTTGTTGCTAAGGAGATTATACAGTGTTGCTGAGGAGAGTACACATTTGTTGCTGAGGAGATCATACAGTGGTTGTTGAGGAGAGTACACATTTGTTGCTGAGGAGATCATACAGTGGTTGTTGAGGAGAGTACACATTTGTTTCTGAGGAGATCATACAGTGGTTGTTGAGGAGAGTACACATTTGTTTCTGAGGAGATCATACAGTGGTTGTTGAGGAGAGTACACATTTGTTGCTAAGGAGATCATACAGTGGTTGTTGAGGAGAGTACACATTTGTTTCTAAGGAGATCATACAGTGGTTGTTGAGGAGAGTACACATTTGTTGCTAAGGAGATTATAGAGTGGTTGTTGAGGAGAGTACACATTTGTTTCTAAGGAGATCATACAGTGGTTGTTGAGGAGAGTACACATTTGTTTCTGAGGAGATCATACAGTGGTTGTTGAGGAGAGTACACATTTGTTGCTAAGGAGATCATACAGTCGTTGTTGAGGAGAGTACACATTTGTTGCTGAGGAGATCATACAGTGGTTGTTGAGGAGAGTACACATTTGTTTCTGAGGAGATCATACAGTGGTTGTTGAGGAGAGTACACATTTGTTGCTAAGGAGATTATTCAGTGTTGCTGAGGAGAGTACACATTTGTTGCTGAGGAGATCATACAGTGGTTGTTGAGGAGAGTACACATTTGTTGCTAAGGAGATCATACAGTGGTTGTTGAGGAGAGTACACATTTGTTTCTGAGGAGATCATACAGTGGTTGTTGAGGAGAGTACACATTTGTTGCTAAGGAGATTATACAGTGGTTGTTGAGGAGAGTACACATTTGTTGCTAAGGAGATCATACAGTGGTTGTTGAGGAGAGTACACATTTGTTGCTAAGGAGATCATACAGTGGTTGTTGAGGAGAGTACACATTTGTTTCTGAGGAGATCATACAGTGGTTGTTGAGGAGAGTACACATTTGTTTCTATGGAGATCATACAGTGGTTGTTGAGGAGAGTAAACATTTGTTGCTAAGGAGATCATACAGTGGTTGTTGAGGAGAGTACACATTTGTTGCTGAGGAGATCATACAGTGGTTGTTGATGAGAGTACACATTTGTTGCTAAGGAGATTATACAGTGTTGCTGAGGAGAGTACACATTTGTTGCTGAGGAGATCATACAGTGGTTGTTGAGGAGAGTACACATTTGTTTCTGAGGAGATCATACAGTGGTTGTTGAGGAGAGTACACATTTGTTGCTAAGGAGATCATACAGTGGTTGTTGAGGAGAGTACACATTTGTTTCTAAGGAGATCATACAGTGGTTGTTGAGGAGAGTACACATTTGTTTCTGAGGAGATCATACAGTGGTTGTTGAGGAGAGTACACATTTGTTTCTGAGGAGATCATACAGTGGTTGTTGAGGAGAGTACACATTTGTTGCTAAGGAGATCATACAGTGGTTGTTGAGGAGAGTACACATTTGTTTCTAAGGAGATCATACAGTGGTTGTTGAGGAGAGTACACATTTGTTGCTAAGGAGATCATACAGTGGTTGTTGAGGAGAGTACACATTTGTTTCTAAGGAGATCATACAGTGGTTGTTGAGGAGAGTACACATTTGTTTCTGAGGAGATCATACAGTGGTTGTTGAGGAGAGTACACATTTGTTGCTAAGGAGATCATACAGTGGTTGTTGAGGAGAGTACACATTTGTTGCTGAGGAGATCATACAGTGGTTGTTGAGGAGAGTACACATTTGTTGCTGAGGAGATCATACAGTGGTTGTTGATGAGAGTACACATTTGTTGCTAAGGAGATTATACAGTGTTGCTGAGGAGAGTACACATTTGTTGCTGAGGAGATCATACAGTGGTTGTTGAGGAGAGTACACATTTGTTGCTGAGGAGATCATACAGTGGTTGTTGAGGAGAGTACACATTTGTTTCTAAGGAGATCATAGAGTGGTTGTTGAGGAGAGTACACATTTGTTGCTGAGGAGATCATACAGTGGTTGTTGAGGAGAGTACACATTTGTTTCTAAGGAGATCATACAGTGGTTGTTGAGGAGAGTACACATTTGTTCCTAAGGAGATCATAGAGTGGTTGTTGAGGAGAGTACACATTTGTTTCTGAGGAGATTATACAGTGGTTGTTGAGGAGAGTACACATTTGTTGCTGAGGAGATCATGCAGTGATTGTTGAGGAGAGTACACATTTGTTGCTAAGGAGATCATACAGTGGTTGTTGAGGAGAGTACACATTTGTTGCTGAGGAGATCATACAGTGGTTGTTGAGGAGAGTACACATTTCTTTCTAAGGAGATTATAGAGTGGTTGTTGAGGAGAGTACACATTTGTTTCTAAGGAGATCATACAGTGGTTGTTGAGGAGAGTACACATTTGTTGCTAAGGAGATCATACAGTGGTTGTTGAGGAGAGTACACATTTGTTTCTGAGGAGATCATACAGTGGTTGTTGAGGAGAGTACACATTTGTTGCTAAGGAGATCATACAGTGGTTGTTGAGGAGAGTACACATTTGTTTCTGAGGAGATCATACAGTGGTTGTTGAGGAGAGTACACATTTGTTGCTAAGGAGATTATACAGTGTTGCTGAGGAGAGTACACATTTGTTGCTGAGGAGATCATACAGTGGTTGTTGAGGAGAGTACACATTTGTTGCTAAGGAGATCATACAGTGGTTGTTGAGGAGAGTACACATTTGTTTCTAAGGAGATCATAGAGTGGTTGTTGAGGAGAGTACACATTTGTTGCTGAGGAGATCATACAGTGGTTGTTGAGGAGAGTACACATTTGTTTCTAAGGAGATCATACAGTGGTTGTTGAGGAGAGTACACATTTGTTTCTGAGGAGATCATACAGTGGTTGTTGAGGAGAGTACACATTTGTTGCTAAGGAGATCATACAGTGGTTGTTGAGGAGAGTACACATTTGTTGCTGAGGAGATCATACAGTGGTTGTTGAGGAGAGTACACATTTGTTGCTGAGGAGATCATACAGTGGTTGTTGATGAGAGTACACATTTGTTGCTAAGGAGATTATACAGTGTTGCTGAGGAGAGTACACATTTGTTGCTGAGGAGATCATACAGTGGTTGTTGAGGAGACTACACATTTGTTGCTGAGGAGATCATACAGTGGTTGTTGAGGAGAGTACACATTTGTTTCTAAGGAGATCATAGAGTGGTTGTTGAGGAGAGTACACATTTGTTGCTGAGGAGATCATACAGTGGTTGTTGAGGAGAGTACACATTTGTTTCTAAGGAGATCATACAGTGGTTGTTGAGGAGAGTACACATTTGTTTCTAAGGAGATCATAGAGTGGTTGTTGAGGAGAGTACACATTTGTTTCTGAGGAGATTATACAGTGGTTGTTGAGGAGAGTACACATTTGTTGCTGAGGAGACCATGCAGTGATTGTTGAGGAGAGTACACATTTGTTGCTAAGGAGATCATACAGTGGTTGTTGAGGAGAGTACACATTTGTTGCTGAGGAGATCATACAGTGGTTGTTGAGGAGAGTACACATTTCTTTCTAAGGAGATCATAGAGTGGTTGTTGAGGAGAGTACACATTTGTTTCTAAGGAGATCATACAGTGGTTGTTGAGGAGAGTACACATTTGTTGCTAAGGAGACCATGCAGTGATTGTTGAGGAGAGTACACATTTGTTGCTAAGGAGATCATACAGTGGTTGTTGAGGAGAGTACACATTTGTTGCTGAGGAGATCATACAGTGGTTGTTGAGGAGAGTACACATTTCTTTCTAAGGAGATCATAGAGTGGTTGTTGAGGAGAGTACACATTTGTTTCTAAGGAGATCATACAGTGGTTGTTGAGGAGAGTACACATTTGTTGCTAAGGAGATCATACAGTGGTTGTTGAGGAGAGTACACATTTGTTTCTGAGGAGATCATACAGTGGTTGTTGAGGAGAGTACACATTTGTTGCTAAGGAGATTATACAGTGGTTGTTGAGGAGAGTACACATTTGTTGCTAAGGAGATTATACAGTGGTTGTTGAGGAGAGTACACATTTGTTTCTAAGGAGATCATACAGTGGTTGTTGAGGAGAGTACACATTTGTTGCTAAGGAGATCATACAGTGGTTGTTGAGGAGAGTACACATTTGTTTCTGAGGAGATCATACAGTGGTTGTTGAGGAGAGTACACATTTGTTGCTAAGGAGATCATACAGTGGTTGTTGAGGAGAGTACACATTTGTTTCTGAGGAGATCATACAGTGGTTGTTGAGGAGAGTACACATTTGTTGCTAAGGAGATTATACAGTGTTGCTGAGGAGAGTACACATTTGTTGCTGAGGAGATCATACAGTGGTTGTTGAGGAGAGTACACATTTGTTGCTGAGGAGATCATACAGTGGTTGTTGAGGAGAGTACACATTTGTTTCTGAGGAGATCATACAGTGGTTGTTGAGGAGAGTACACATTTGTTTCTGAGGAGATCATACAGTGGTTGTTGAGGAGAGTACACATTTGTTGCTAAGGAGATCATACAGTGGTTGTTGAGGAGAGTACACATTTGTTTCTAAGGAGATCATACAGTGGTTGTTGAGGAGAGTACACATTTGTTGCTAAGGAGATTATAGAGTGGTTGTTGAGGAGAGTACACATTTGTTTCTAAGGAGATCATACAGTGGTTGTTGAGGAGAGTACACATTTGTTGCTAAGGAGATCATACAGTGGTTGTTGAGGAGAGTACACATTTGTTTCTGAGGAGATCATACAGTGGTTGTTGAGGAGAGTACACATTTGTTTCTATGGAGATCATACAGTGGTTGTTGAGGAGAGTAAACATTTGTTGCTAAGGAGATGATACAGTGGTTGTTGAGGAGAGTACACATTTGTTTCTGAGGACATCATACAGTGGTTGTTGAGGAGAGTACACATTTGTTGCTAAGGAGATCATACAGTGGTTGTTGAGGAGAGTACACATTTGTTTCTGAGGAGATCATACAGTGGTTGTTGAGGAGAGTACACATTTGTTGCTGAGGAGATCATACAGTGGTTGTTGAGGAGAGTACACATTTGTTGCTAAGGAGATCATACAGTGGTTGTTGAGGAGAGTACACATTTGTTTCTAAGGAGATCATACAGTGGTTGTTGAGGAGAGTACACATTTGTTGCTAAGGAGATCATACAGTGGTTGTTGAGGAGAGTACACATTTGTTTCTGAGGAGATCATACAGTGGTTGTTGAGGAGAGTACACATTTGTTGCTAAGGAGATCATACAGTGGTTGTTGAGGAGAGTACACATTTGTTGCTGAGGAGATCATACAGTGGTTGTTGAGGAGAGTACACATTTGTTTCTGAGGAGATCATACAGTGGTTGTTGAGGAGAGTACACATTTGTTGCTAAGGAGATCATACAGTGGTTGTTGAGGAGAGTACACATTTGTTTCTGAGGAGATCATACAGTGGTTGTTGAGGAGAGTACACATTTGTTGCTAAGGAGATTATACAGTGTTGCTGAGGAGAGTACACATTTGTTGCTGAGGAGATCATACAGTGGTTGTTGAGGAGAGTACACATTTGTTGCTGAGGAGATCATACAGTGGTTGTTGAGGAGAGTACACATTTGTTTCTGAGGAGATCATACAGTGGTTGTTGAGGAGAGTACACATTTGTTTCTGAGGAGATCATACAGTGGTTGTTGAGGAGAGTACACATTTGTTGCTAAGGAGATCATACAGTGGTTGTTGAGGAGAGTACACATTTGTTTCTAAGGAGATCATACAGTGGTTGTTGAGGAGAGTACACATTTGTTGCTAAGGAGATTATAGAGTGGTTGTTGAGGAGAGTACACATTTGTTTCTAAGGAGATCATACAGTGGTTGTTGAGGAGAGTACACATTTGTTTCTGAGGAGATCATACAGTGGTTGTTGAGGAGAGTACACATTTGTTGCTAAGGAGATCATACAGTCGTTGTTGAGGAGAGTACACATTTGTTGCTGAGGAGATCATACAGTGGTTGTTGAGGAGAGTACACATTTGTTTCTGAGGAGATCATACAGTGGTTGTTGAGGAGAGTACACATTTGTTGCTAAGGAGATCATACAGTGGTTGTTGAGGAGAGTACACATTTGTTGCTGAGGAGATCATACAGTGGTTGTTGAGGAGAGTACACATTTGTTTCTGAGGAGATCATACAGTGGTTGTTGAGGAGAGTACACATTTGTTGCTAAGGAGATCATAGAGTGGTTGTTGAGGAGAGTACACATTTGTTTCTAAGGAGATCATACAGTGGTTGTTGAGGAGAGTACACATTTGTTGCTAAGGAGATCATACAGTGGTTGTTGAGGAGAGTACACATTTGTTTCTGAGGAGATCATACAGTGGTTGTTGAGGAGAGTACACATTTGTTGCTAAGGAGATCATACAGTGGTTGTTGAGGAGAGTAAACATTTGTTGCTAAGGAGATCATACAGTGGTTGTTGAGGAGAGTACACATTTGTTTCTGAGGAGATCATACAGTGGTTGTTGAGGAGAGTACACATTTGTTGCTAAGGAGATCATACAGTGGTTGTTGAGGAGAGTACACATTTGTTTCTGAGGAGATCATACAGTGGTTGTTGAGGAGAGTACACATTTGTTTCTGAGGAGATCATACAGTGGTTGTTGAGGAGAGTACACATTTGTTGCTAAGGAGATCATACAGTGGTTGTTGAGGAGAGTACACATTTGTTTCTAAGGAGATCATACAGTGGTTGTTGAGGAGAGTACACATTTGTTGCTAAGGAGATCATACAGTGGTTGTTGAGGAGAGTACACATTTGTTTCTGAGGAGATCATACAGTGGTTGTTGAGGAGAGTACACATTTGTTGCTAAGGAGATTATACAGTGGTTGTTGAGGAGAGTACACATTTGTTGCTAAGGAGATCATACAGTGGTTGTTGAGGAGAGTACACATTTGTTGCTAAGGAGATCATACAGTGGTTGTTGAGGAGAGTACACATTTGTTTCTAAGGAGATCATACAGTGGTTGTTGAGGAGAGTACACATTTGTTTCTGAGGAGATCATACAGTGGTTGTTGAGGAGAGTACACATTTGTTGCTAAGGAGATCATACAGTGGTTGTTGAGGAGAGTACACATTTGTTGCTGAGGAGATCATACAGTGGTTGTTGAGGAGAGTACACATTTGTTGCTGAGGAGATCATACAGTGGTTGTTGATGAGAGTACACATTTGTTGCTAAGGAGATTATACAGTGTTGCTGAGGAGAGTACACATTTGTTGCTGAGGAGATCATACAGTGGTTGTTGAGGAGAGTACACATTTGTTGCTGAGGAGATCATACAGTGGTTGTTGAGGAGAGTACACATTTGTTTCTAAGGAGATCATACAGTGGTTGTTGAGGAGAGTACACATTTGTTGCTAAGGAGATCATAGAGTGGTTGTTGAGGAGAGTACACATTTGTTTCTAAGGAGATCATACAGTGGTTGTTGAGGAGAGTACACATTTGTTGCTAAGGAGATCATACAGTGGTTGTTGAGGAGAGTACACATTTGTTTCTGAGGAGATCATACAGTGGTTGTTGAGGAGAGTACACATTTGTTTCTATGGAGATCATACAGTGGTTGTTGAGGAGAGTAAACATTTGTTGCTAAGGAGATGATACAGTGGTTGTTGAGGAGAGTACACATTTGTTTCTGAGGACATCATACAGTGGTTGTTGAGGAGAGTACACATTTGTTGCTAAGGAGATCATACAGTGGTTGTTGAGGAGAGTACACATTTGTTTCTGAGGAGATCATACAGTGGTTGTTGAGGAGAGTACACATTTGTTGCTGAGGAGATCATACAGTGGTTGTTGAGGAGAGTACACATTTGTTGCTAAGGAGATCATACAGTGGTTGTTGAGGAGAGTACACATTTGTTTCTAAGGAGATCATACAGTGGTTGTTGAGGAGAGTACACATTTGTTGCTAAGGAGATCATAGAGTGGTTGTTGAGGAGAGTACACATTTGTTTCTGAGGAGATCATACAGTGGTTGTTGAGGAGAGTACACATTTGTTGCTAAGGAGATCATACAGTCGTTGTTGAGGAGAGTACACATTTGTTGCTGAGGAGATCATACAGTGGTTGTTGAGGAGAGTACACATTTGTTTCTGAGGAGATCATACAGTGGTTGTTGAGGAGAGTACACATTTGTTGCTAAGGAGATCATACAGTGGTTGTTGAGGAGAGTACACATTTGTTGCTGAGGAGATCATACAGTGGTTGTTGAGGAGAGTACACATTTGTTTCTGAGGAGATCATACAGTGGTTGTTGAGGAGAGTACACATTTGTTGCTAAGGAGATCATAGAGTGGTTGTTGAGGAGAGTACACATTTGTTTCTAAGGAGATCATACAGTGGTTGTTGAGGAGAGTACACATTTGTTGCTAAGGAGATCATACAGTGGTTGTTGAGGAGAGTACACATTTGTTTCTGAGGAGATCATACAGTGGTTGTTGAGGAGAGTACACATTTGTTGCTAAGGAGATCATACAGTGGTTGTTGAGGAGAGTAAACATTTGTTGCTAAGGAGATCATACAGTGGTTGTTGAGGAGAGTACACATTTGTTTCTGAGGAGATCATACAGTGGTTGTTGAGGAGAGTACACATTTGTTGCTAAGGAGATCATACAGTGGTTGTTGAGGAGAGTACACATTTGTTTCTGAGGAGATCATACAGTGGTTGTTGAGGAGAGTACACATTTGTTTCTGAGGAGATCATACAGTGGTTGTTGAGGAGAGTACACATTTGTTGCTAAGGAGATCATACAGTGGTTGTTGAGGAGAGTACACATTTGTTTCTAAGGAGATCATACAGTGGTTGTTGAGGAGAGTACACATTTGTTGCTAAGGAGATCATACAGTGGTTGTTGAGGAGAGTACACATTTGTTTCTGAGGAGATCATACAGTGGTTGTTGAGGAGAGTACACATTTGTTGCTAAGGAGATTATACAGTGGTTGTTGAGGAGAGTACACATTTGTTGCTAAGGAGATCATACAGTGGTTGTTGAGGAGAGTACACATTTGTTGCTAAGGAGATCATACAGTGGTTGTTGAGGAGAGTACACATTTGTTTCTAAGGAGATCATACAGTGGCTGTTGAGGAGAGTACACATTTGTTTCTGAGGAGATCATACAGTGGTTGTTGAGGAGAGTACACATTTGTTGCTAAGGAGATCATACAGTGGTTGTTGAGGAGAGTACACATTTGTTGCTGAGGAGATCATACAGTGGTTGTTGAGGAGAGTACACATTTGTTGCTGAGGAGATCATACAGTGGTTGTTGATGAGAGTACACATTTGTTGCTAAGGAGATTATACAGTGTTGCTGAGGAGAGTACACATTTGTTGCTGAGGAGATCATACAGTGGTTGTTGAGGAGAGTACACATTTGTTGCTGAGGAGATCATACAGTGGTTGTTGAGGAGAGTACACATTTGTTTCTAAGGAGATCATAGAGTGGTTGTTGAGGAGAGTACACATTTGTTGCTGAGGAGATCATACAGTGGTTGTTGAGGAGAGTACACATTTGTTTCTAAGGAGATCATACAGTGGTTCTTGAGGAGAGTACACATTTGTTTCTAAGGAGATCATAGAGTGGTTGTTGAGGAGAGTACACATTTGTTTCTGAGGAGATTATACAGTGGTTGTTGAGGAGAGTACACATTTGTTGCTGAGGAGATCATGCAGTGATTGTTGAGGAGAGTACACATTTGTTGCTAAGGAGATCATACAGTGGTTGTTGAGGAGAGTACACATTTGTTGCTGAGGAGATCATACAGTGGTTGTTGAGGAGAGTACACATTTCTTTCCAAGGAGATCATAGAGTGGTTGTTGAGGAGAGTACACATTTGTTTCTAAGGAGATCATACAGTGGTTGTTGAGGAGAGTACACATTTGTTGCTAAGGAGATCATACAGTGGTTGTTGAGGAGAGTACACATTTGTTTCTGAGGAGATCATACAGTGGTTGTTGAGGAGAGTACACATTTGTTGCTAAGGAGATCATACAGTGGTTGTTGAGGAGAGTACACATTTGTTTCTGAGGAGATCATACAGTGGTTGTTGAGGAGAGTACACATTTGTTGCTAAGGAGATTATACAGTGTTGCTGAGGAGAGTACACATTTGTTGCTGAGGAGATCATACAGTGGTTGTTGAGGAGAGTACACATTTGTTGCTGAGGAGATCATACAGTGGTTGTTGAGGAGAGTACACATTTGTTTCTGAGGAGATCATACAGTGGTTGTTGAGGAGAGTACACATTTGTTTCTGAGGAGATCATACAGTGGTTGTTGAGGAGAGTACACATTTGTTGCTAAGGAGATCATACAGTGGTTGTTGAGGAGAGTACACATTTGTTTCTAAGGAGATCATACAGTGGTTGTTGAGGAGAGTACACATTTGTTGCTAAGGAGATCATAGAGTGGTTGTTGAGGAGAGTACACATTTGTTTCTGAGGAGATCATACAGTGGTTGTTGAGGAGAGTACACATTTGTTGCTAAGGAGATCATACAGTCGTTGTTGAGGAGAGTACACATTTGTTGCTGAGGAGATCATACAGTGGTTGTTGAGGAGAGTACACATTTGTTTCTGAGGAGATCATACAGTGGTTGTTGAGGAGAGTACACATTTGTTGCTAAGGAGATCATACAGTGGTTGTTGAGGAGAGTACACATTTGTTGCTGAGGAGATCATACAGTGGTTGTTGAGGAGAGTACACATTTGTTTCTGAGGAGATCATACAGTGGTTGTTGAGGAGAGTACACATTTGTTGCTAAGGAGATCATAGAGTGGTTGTTGAGGAGAGTACACATTTGTTTCTAAGGAGATCATACAGTGGTTGTTGAGGAGAGTACACATTTGTTGCTAAGGAGATCATACAGTGGTTGTTGAGGAGAGTACACATTTGTTTCTGAGGAGATCATACAGTGGTTGTTGAGGAGAGTACACATTTGTTGCTAAGGAGATCATACAGTGGTTGTTGAGGAGAGTAAACATTTGTTGCTAAGGAGATCATACAGTGGTTGTTGAGGAGAGTACACATTTGTTTCTGAGGAGATCATACAGTGGTTGTTGAGGAGAGTACACATTTGTTGCTAAGGAGATCATACAGTGGTTGTTGAGGAGAGTACACATTTGTTTCTGAGGAGATCATACAGTGGTTGTTGAGGAGAGTACACATTTGTTTCTGAGGAGATCATACAGTGGTTGTTGAGGAGAGTACACATTTGTTGCTAAGGAGATCATACAGTGGTTGTTGAGGAGAGTACACATTTGTTTCTAAGGAGATCATACAGTGGTTGTTGAGGAGAGTACACATTTGTTGCTAAGGAGATCATACAGTGGTTGTTGAGGAGAGTACACATTTGTTTCTGAGGAGATCATACAGTGGTTGTTGAGGAGAGTACACATTTGTTGCTAAGGAGATTATACAGTGGTTGTTGAGGAGAGTACACATTTGTTGCTAAGGAGATCATACAGTGGTTGTTGAGGAGAGTACACATTTGTTGCTAAGGAGATCATACAGTGGTTGTTGAGGAGAGTACACATTTGTTTCTAAGGAGATCATACAGTGGCTGTTGAGGAGAGTACACATTTGTTTCTGAGGAGATCATACAGTGGTTGTTGAGGAGAGTACACATTTGTTGCTAAGGAGATCATACAGTGGTTGTTGAGGAGAGTACACATTTGTTGCTGAGGAGATCATACAGTGGTTGTTGAGGAGAGTACACATTTGTTGCTGAGGAGATCATACAGTGGTTGTTGATGAGAGTACACATTTGTTGCTAAGGAGATTATACAGTGTTGCTGAGGAGAGTACACATTTGTTGCTGAGGAGATCATACAGTGGTTGTTGAGGAGAGTACACATTTGTTGCTGAGGAGATCATACAGTGGTTGTTGAGGAGAGTACACATTTGTTTCTAAGGAGATCATAGAGTGGTTGTTGAGGAGAGTACACATTTGTTGCTGAGGAGATCATACAGTGGTTGTTGAGGAGAGTACACATTTGTTTCTAAGGAGATCATACAGTGGTTCTTGAGGAGAGTACACATTTGTTTCTAAGGAGATCATAGAGTGGTTGTTGAGGAGAGTACACATTTGTTTCTGAGGAGATTATACAGTGGTTGTTGAGGAGAGTACACATTTGTTGCTGAGGAGATCATGCAGTGATTGTTGAGGAGAGTACACATTTGTTGCTAAGGAGATCATACAGTGGTTGTTGAGGAGAGTACACATTTGTTGCTGAGGAGATCATACAGTGGTTGTTGAGGAGAGTACACATTTCTTTCCAAGGAGATCATAGAGTGGTTGTTGAGGAGAGTACACATTTGTTTCTAAGGAGATCATACAGTGGTTGTTGAGGAGAGTACACATTTGTTGCTAAGGAGATCATACAGTGGTTGTTGAGGAGAGTACACATTTGTTTCTGAGGAGATCATACAGTGGTTGTTGAGGAGAGTACACATTTGTTGCTAAGGAGATCATACAGTGGTTGTTGAGGAGAGTACACATTTGTTTCTGAGGAGATCATACAGTGGTTGTTGAGGAGAGTACACATTTGTTGCTAAGGAGATTATACAGTGTTGCTGAGGAGAGTACACATTTGTTGCTGAGGAGATCATACAGTGGTTGTTGAGGAGAGTACACATTTGTTGCTGAGGAGATCATACAGTGGTTGTTGAGGAGAGTACACATTTGTTTCTGAGGAGATCATACAGTGGTTGTTGAGGAGAGTACACATTTGTTTCTGAGGAGATCATACAGTGGTTGTTGAGGAGAGTACACATTTGTTGCTAAGGAGATCATACAGTGGTTGTTGAGGAGAGTACACATTTGTTTCTAAGGAGATCATACAGTGGTTGTTGAGGAGAGTACACATTTGTTGCTAAGGAGATCATACAGTGGTTGTTGAGGAGAGTACACATTTGTTTCTGAGGAGATCATACAGTGGTTGTTGAGGAGAGTACACATTTGTTGCTAAGGAGATTATTCAGTGTTGCTGAGGAGAGTACACATTTGTTGCTGAGGAGATCATACAGTGGTTGTTGAGGAGAGTACACATTTGTTGCTAAGGAGATCATACAGTGGTTGTTGAGGAGAGTACACATTTGTTTCTGAGGAGATCATACAGTGGTTGTTGAGGAGAGTACACATTTGTTGCTAAGGAGATTATACAGTGGTTGTTGAGGAGAGTACACATTTGTTGCTAAGGAGATCATACAGTGGTTGTTGAGGAGAGTACACATTTGTTGCTAAGGAGATCATACAGTGGTTGTTGAGGAGAGTACACATTTGTTTCTGAGGAGATCATACAGTGGTTGTTGAGGAGAGTACACATTTGTTTCTATGGAGATCATACAGTGGTTGTTGAGGAGAGTAAACATTTGTTGCTAAGGAGATCATACAGTGGTTGTTGAGGAGAGTACACATTTGTTGCTGAGGAGATCATACAGTGGTTGTTGATGAGAGTACACATTTGTTGCTAAGGAGATTATACAGTGTTGCTGAGGAGAGTACACATTTGTTGCTGAGGAGATCATACAGTGGTTGTTGAGGAGAGTACACATTTGTTGCTAAGGAGATCATACAGTGGTTGTTGAGGAGAGTACACATTTGTTTCTGAGGAGATCATACAGTGGTTGTTGAGGAGAGTACACATTTGTTGCTAAGGAGATCATACAGTGGTTGTTGAGGAGAGTACACATTTGTTTCTGAGGAGATCATACAGTGGTTGTTGAGGAGAGTACACATTTGTTGCTAAGGAGATTATACAGTGTTGCTGAGGAGAGTACACATTTGTTGCTGAGGAGATCATACAGTGGTTGTTGAGGAGAGTACACATTTGTTGCTGAGGAGATCATACAGTGGTTGTTGAGGAGAGTACACATTTGTTTCTGAGGAGATCATACAGTGGTTGTTGAGGAGAGTACACATTTGTTTCTGAGGAGATCATACAGTGGTTGTTGAGGAGAGTACACATTTGTTGCTAAGGAGATCATACAGTGGTTGTTGAGGAGAGTACACATTTGTTTCTAAGGAGATCATACAGTGGTTGTTGAGGAGAGTACACATTTGTTGCTAAGGAGATCATACAGTGGTTGTTGAGGAGAGTACACATTTGTTTCTGAGGAGATCATACAGTGGTTGTTGAGGAGAGTACACATTTGTTGCTAAGGAGATTATTCAGTGTTGCTGAGGAGAGTACACATTTGTTGCTGAGGAGATCATACAGTGGTTGTTGAGGAGAGTACACATTTGTTGCTAAGGAGATCATACAGTGGTTGTTGAGGAGAGTACACATTTGTTTCTGAGGAGATCATACAGTGGTTGTTGAGGAGAGTACACATTTGTTGCTAAGGAGATTATACAGTGGTTGTTGAGGAGAGTACACATTTGTTGCTAAGGAGATCATACAGTGGTTGTTGAGGAGAGTACACATTTGTTGCTAAGGAGATCATACAGTGGTTGTTGAGGAGAGTACACATTTGTTTCTGAGGAGATCATACAGTGGTTGTTGAGGAGAGTACACATTTGTTTCTATGGAGATCATACAGTGGTTGTTGAGGAGAGTAAACATTTGTTGCTAAGGAGATCATACAGTGGTTGTTGAGGAGAGTACACATTTGTTGCTGAGGAGATCATACAGTGGTTGTTGATGAGAGTACACATTTGTTGCTAAGGAGATTATACAGTGTTGCTGAGGAGAGTACACATTTGTTGCTGAGGAGATCATACAGTGGTTGTTGAGGAGAGTACACATTTGTTGCTAAGGAGATCATACAGTGGTTGTTGAGGAGAGTACACATTTGTTTCTAAGGAGATCATAGAGTGGTTGTTGAGGAGAGTACACATTTGTTGCTGAGGAGATCATACAGTGGTTGTTGAGGAGAGTACACATTTGTTTCTAAGGAGATCATACAGTGGTTGTTGAGGAGAGTACACATTTGTTTCTGAGGAGATCATACAGTGGTTGTTGAGGAGAGTACACATTTGTTGCTAAGGAGATCATACAGTGGTTGTTGAGGAGAGTACACATTTGTTGCTGAGGAGATCATACAGTGGTTGTTGAGGAGAGTACACATTTGTTGCTGAGGAGATCATACAGTGGTTGTTGATGAGAGTACACATTTGTTGCTAAGGAGATTATACAGTGTTGCTGAGGAGAGTACACATTTGTTGCTGAGGAGATCATACAGTGGTTGTTGAGGAGAGTACACATTTGTTGCTGAGGAGATCATACAGTGGTTGTTGAGGAGAGTACACATTTGTTTCTAAGGAGATCATAGAGTGGTTGTTGAGGAGAGTACACATTTGTTGCTGAGGAGATCATACAGTGGTTGTTGAGGAGAGTACACATTTGTTTCTAAGGAGATCATACAGTGGTTGTTGAGGAGAGTACACATTTGTTCCTAAGGAGATCATAGAGTGGTTGTTGAGGAGAGTACACATTTGTTTCTGAGGAGATTATACAGTGGTTGTTGAGGAGAGTACACATTTGTTGCTGAGGAGATCATGCAGTGATTGTTGAGGAGAGTACACATTTGTTGCTAAGGAGATCATACAGTGGTTGTTGAGGAGAGTACACATTTGTTGCTGAGGAGATCATACAGTGGTTGTTGAGGAGAGTACACATTTCTTTCTAAGGAGATTATAGAGTGGTTGTTGAGGAGAGTACACATTTGTTTCTAAGGAGATCATACAGTGGTTGTTGAGGAGAGTACACATTTGTTGCTAAGGAGATCATACAGTGGTTGTTGAGGAGAGTACACATTTGTTTCTGAGGAGATCATACAGTGGTTGTTGAGGAGAGTACACATTTGTTGCTAAGGAGATCATACAGTGGTTGTTGAGGAGAGTACACATTTGTTTCTGAGGAGATCATACAGTGGTTGTTGAGGAGAGTACACATTTGTTGCTAAGGAGATTATACAGTGTTGCTGAGGAGAGTACACATTTGTTGCTGAGGAGATCATACAGTGGTTGTTGAGGAGAGTACACATTTGTTGCTAAGGAGATCATACAGTGGTTGTTGAGGAGAGTACACATTTGTTTCTAAGGAGATCATAGAGTGGTTGTTGAGGAGAGTACACATTTGTTGCTGAGGAGATCATACAGTGGTTGTTGAGGAGAGTACACATTTGTTTCTAAGGAGATCATACAGTGGTTGTTGAGGAGAGTACACATTTGTTTCTGAGGAGATCATACAGTGGTTGTTGAGGAGAGTACACATTTGTTGCTAAGGAGATCATACAGTGGTTGTTGAGGAGAGTACACATTTGTTGCTGAGGAGATCATACAGTGGTTGTTGAGGAGAGTACACATTTGTTGCTGAGGAGATCATACAGTGGTTGTTGATGAGAGTACACATTTGTTGCTAAGGAGATTATACAGTGTTGCTGAGGAGAGTACACATTTGTTGCTGAGGAGATCATACAGTGGTTGTTGAGGAGACTACACATTTGTTGCTGAGGAGATCATACAGTGGTTGTTGAGGAGAGTACACATTTGTTTCTAAGGAGATCATAGAGTGGTTGTTGAGGAGAGTACACATTTGTTGCTGAGGAGATCATACAGTGGTTGTTGAGGAGAGTACACATTTGTTTCTAAGGAGATCATACAGTGGTTGTTGAGGAGAGTACACATTTGTTTCTAAGGAGATCATAGAGTGGTTGTTGAGGAGAGTACACATTTGTTTCTGAGGAGATTATACAGTGGTTGTTGAGGAGAGTACACATTTGTTGCTGAGGAGACCATGCAGTGATTGTTGAGGAGAGTACACATTTGTTGCTAAGGAGATCATACAGTGGTTGTTGAGGAGAGTACACATTTGTTGCTGAGGAGATCATACAGTGGTTGTTGAGGAGAGTACACATTTCTTTCTAAGGAGATCATAGAGTGGTTGTTGAGGAGAGTACACATTTGTTTCTAAGGAGATCATACAGTGGTTGTTGAGGAGAGTACACATTTGTTGCTAAGGAGACCATGCAGTGATTGTTGAGGAGAGTACACATTTGTTGCTAAGGAGATCATACAGTGGTTGTTGAGGAGAGTACACATTTGTTGCTGAGGAGATCATACAGTGGTTGTTGAGGAGAGTACACATTTCTTTCTAAGGAGATCATAGAGTGGTTGTTGAGGAGAGTACACATTTGTTTCTAAGGAGATCATACAGTGGTTGTTGAGGAGAGTACACATTTGTTGCTAAGGAGATCATACAGTGGTTGTTGAGGAGAGTACACATTTGTTTCTGAGGAGATCATACAGTGGTTGTTGAGGAGAGTACACATTTGTTGCTAAGGAGATTATACAGTGGTTGTTGAGGAGAGTACACATTTGTTGCTAAGGAGATTATACAGTGGTTGTTGAGGAGAGTACACATTTGTTGCTAAGGAGATTATACAGTGGTTGTTGAGGAGAGTACACATTTGTTGCTAAAGAGATTATACAGTGGTTGTTGAGGAGAGTACACATTTGTTGCTGAGGAGATCATACAGTGGTTGTTGAGGAGAGTACACATTTGTTGCTAAGGAGATCATACAGTGGTTGTTGAGGAGAGTACACATTTGTTTCTGAGGAGATCATACAGTGGTTGTTGAGGAGAGTACACATTTGTTTCTATGGAGATCATACAGTGGTTGTTGAGGAGAGTAAACATTTGTTGCTAAGGAGATCATACAGTGGTTGTTGAGGAGAGTACACATTTGTTGCTGAGGAGATCATACAGTGGTTGTTGAGGAGAGTACACATTTGTTGCTAAGGAGATTATACAGTGTTGCTGAGGAGAGTACACATTTGTTGCTGAGGAGATCATACAGTGGTTGTTGAGGAGAGTACACATTTGTTGCTAAGGAGATCATACAGTGGTTGTTGAGGAGAGTACACATTTGTTTCTAAGGAGATCATAGAGTGGTTGTTGAGGAGAGTACACATTTGTTGCTGAGGAGATCATACAGTGGTTGTTGAGGAGAGTACACATTTGTTTCTAAGGAGATCATACAGTGGTTGTTGAGGAGAGTACACATTTGTTTCTGAGGAGATCATACAGTGGTTGTTGAGGAGAGTAAACATTTGTTTCTATGGAGATCATACAGTGGTTGTTGAGGAGAGTAAACATTTGTTGCTAAGGAGATCATACAGTGGTTGTTGAGGAGAGTACACATTTGTTGCTGAGGAGATCATACAGTGGTTGTTGAGGAGAGTACACATTTGTTTCTAAGGAGATCATAGAGTGGTTGTTGAGGAGAGTACACATTTGTTTCTGAGGAGATCATACAGTGGTTGTTGAGGAGAGTACACATTTGTTTCTAAGGAGATCATACAGTGGTTGTTGAGGAGAGTACACATTTGTTTCTAAGGAGATCATAGAGTGGTTGTTGAGGAGAGTACACATTTGTTGCTGAGGAGATCATACAGTGGTTGTTGAGGAGAGTACACATTTGTTTCTAAGGAGATCATACAGTGGTTGTTGAGGAGAGTACACATTTGTTTCTGAGGAGATCATACAGTGGTTGTTGAGGAGAGTACACATTTGTTGCTAAGGAGATTATACAGTGGTTGTTGAGGAGAGTACACATTTGTTGCTAAGGAGATCATACAGTGGTTGTTGAGGAGAGTACACATTTGTTGCTGAGGAGATCATACAGTGGTTGTTGAGGAGAGTACACATTTGTTGCTGAGGAGATCATACAGTGGTTGTTGATGAGAGTACACATTTGTTGCTAAGGAGATTATACAGTGTTGCTGAGGAGAGTACACATTTGTTGCTGAGGAGATCATACAGTGGTTGTTGAGGAGAGTACACATTTGTTGCTAAGGAGATCATACAGTGGTTGTTGAGGAGAGTACACATTTGTTTCTAAGGAGATCATAGAGTGGTTGTTGAGGAGAGTACACATTTGTTTCTGAGGAGATCATACAGTGGTTGTTGAGGAGAGTACACATTTGTTTCTAAGGAGATCATACAGTGGTTGTTGAGGAGAGTACACATTTGTTTCTAAGGAGATCATAGAGTGGTTGTTGAGGAGAGTACACATTTGTTTCTGAGGAGATTATACAGTGGTTGTTGAGGAGAGTACACATTTGTTGCTGAGGAGATCATGCAGTGATTGTTGAGGAGAGTACACATTTGTTGCTAAGGAGATCATACAGTGGTTGTTGAGGAGAGTACACATTTGTTGCTGAGGAGATCATACAGTGGTTGTTGAGGAGAGTACACATTTGTTTCTGAGGAGATCATAGAGTGGTTGTTGAGGAGAGTACACATTTGTTTCTAAGGAGATCATACAGTGGTTGTTGAGGAGAGTACACATTTGTTGCTAAGGAGATCATACAGTGGTTGTTGAGGAGAGTACACATTTGTTTCTGAGGAGATCATACAGTGGTTGAGGAGAGTACACATTTGTTGCTAAGGAGATCATACAGTGGTTGTTGAGGAGAGTACACATTTGTTTCTGAGGAGATCATACAGTGGTTGTTGAGGAGAGTACACATTTGTTGCTAAGGAGAATATACAGTGGTTGTTGAGGAGAGTACACATTTGTTGCTAAGGAGATTATACAGTGGTTGTTGAGGAGAGTACACATTTGTTGCTGAGGAGATCATACAGTGGTTGTTGAGGAGAGTACACATTTGTTGCTGAGGAGATCATACAGTGGTTGTTGAGGAGAGTACACATTTGTTTCTGAGGAGATCATACAGTGGTTGTTGAGGAGAGTACACATTTGTTGCTAAGGAGATTATACAGTGGTTGTTGAGGAGAGTACACATTTGTTGCTAAAGAGATTATACAGTGGTTGTTGAGGAGAGTACACATTTGTTGCTGAGGAGATCATACAGTGGTTGTTGAGGAGAGTACACATTTGTTGCTGAGGAAATCATACAGTGATTGTTGAGGAGAGTACACATTTGTTGCTGAGGAGATCATGCAGTGATTGTTGAGGAGAGTACACATTTGTTGCTAAGGAGATCATACAGTGGTTGTTGAGGAGAGTACACATTTGTTGCTGAGGAGATCATACAGTGGTTGTTGAGGAGAGTACACATTTGTTGCTAAGGAGATCATACAGTGGTTGTTGAGGAGAGTACACATTTGTTGCTGAGGAGATCATACAGTGGTTGTTGAGGAGAGTACACATTTGTTTCTGAGGAGATCATACAGTCGTTGTTGAGGGGAGTAGATGTTTGTTGCTGAGGAGATGATACAGTGGTTGTTGAGGAGAGTACACATTTGTTTCTGAGGACATCATACAGTGGTTGTTGAGGAGAGTACACATTTGTTGCTAAGGAGATTATACAGTGGTTGTTGAGGAGAGTACACATTTGTTGCTGAGGAGATCATACAGTGGTTGTTGAGGAGAGTACACATTTGTTGCTAAGGAGATCATACAGTGGTTGTTGAGGAGAGTACACATTTGTTTCTAAGGAGATCATAGAGTGGTTGTTGAGGAGAGTACACATTTGTTGCTGAGGAGATCATACAGTGGTTGTTGAGGAGAGTACACATTTGTTTCTAAGGAGATCATACAGTGGTTGTTGAGGAGAGTACACATTTGTTTCTGAGGAGATCATACAGTGGTTGTTGAGGAGAGTACACATTTGTTGCTAAGGAGATTATACAGTGGTTGTTGAGGAGAGTACACATTTGTTGCTAAGGAGATCATACAGTGGTTGTTGAGGAGAGTACACATTTGTTTCTGAGGAGATCATACAGTGGTTGTTGAGGAGAGTACACATTTGTTGCTAAGGAGAATATACAGTGGTTGTTGAGGAGAGTACACATTTGTTGCTAAGGAGATTATACAGTGGTTGTTGAGGAGAGTACACATTTGTTGCTGAGGAGATCATACAGTGGTTGTTGAGGAGAGTACACATTTGTTGCTGAGGAGATCATACAGTGGTTGTTGAGGAGAGTACACATTTGTTTCTGAGGAGATCATACAGTGGTTGTTGAGGAGAGTACACATTTGTTGCTAAGGAGATTATACAGTGGTTGTTGAGGAGAGTACACATTTGTTGCTAAAGAGATTATACAGTGGTTGTTGAGGAGAGTACACATTTGTTGCTGAGGAGATCATACAGTGGTTGTTGAGGAGAGTACACATTTGTTGCTGAGGAAATCATACAGTGATTGTTGAGGAGAGTACACATTTGTTGCTGAGGAGATCATGCAGTGATTGTTGAGGAGAGTACACATTTGTTGCTAAGGAGATCATACAGTGGTTGTTGAGGAGAGTACACATTTGTTGCTGAGGAGATCATACAGTGGTTGTTGAGGAGAGTACACATTTGTTGCTAAGGAGATCATACAGTGGTTGTTGAGGAGAGTACACATTTGTTGCTGAGGAGATCATACAGTGGTTGTTGAGGAGAGTACACATTTGTTTCTGAGGAGATCATACAGTCGTTGTTGAGGGGAGTAGATGTTTGTTGCTGAGGAGATGATACAGTGGTTGTTGAGGAGAGTACACATTTGTTTCTGAGGACATCATACAGTGGTTGTTGAGGAGAGTACACATTTGTTGCTAAGGAGATTATACAGTGGTTGTTGAGGAGAGTACACATTTGTTGCTGAGGAGATCATACAGTGGTTGTTGAGGAGAGTACACATTTGTTGCTAAGGAGATCATACAGTGGTTGTTGAGGAGAGTACACATTTGTTTCTAAGGAGATCATAGAGTGGTTGTTGAGGAGAGTACACATTTGTTGCTGAGGAGATCATACAGTGGTTGTTGAGGAGAGTACACATTTGTTTCTAAGGAGATCATACAGTGGTTGTTGAGGAGAGTACACATTTGTTTCTGAGGAGATCATACAGTGGTTGTTGAGGAGAGTACACATTTGTTGCTAAGGAGATTATACAGTGGTTGTTGAGGAGAGTACACATTTGTTGCTAAGGAGATCATACAGTGGTTGTTGAGGAGAGTACACATTTGTTGCTGAGGAGATCATACAGTGGTTGTTGAGGAGAGTACACATTTGTTGCTGAGGAGATCATACAGTGGTTGTTGATGAGAGTACACATTTGTTGCTAAGGAGATTATACAGTGTTGCTGAGGAGAGTACACATTTGTTGCTGAGGAGATCATACAGTGGTTGTTGAGGAGAGTACACATTTGTTGCTAAGGAGATCATACAGTGGTTGTTGAGGAGAGTACACATTTGTTTCTAAGGAGATCATAGAGTGGTTGTTGAGGAGAGTACACATTTGTTTCTGAGGAGATCATACAGTGGTTGTTGAGGAGAGTACACATTTGTTTCTAAGGAGATCATACAGTGGTTGTTGAGGAGAGTACACATTTGTTTCTAAGGAGATCATAGAGTGGTTGTTGAGGAGAGTACACATTTGTTTCTGAGGAGATTATACAGTGGTTGTTGAGGAGAGTACACATTTGTTGCTGAGGAGATCATGCAGTGATTGTTGAGGAGAGTACACATTTGTTGCTAAGGAGATCATACAGTGGTTGTTGAGGAGAGTACACATTTGTTGCTGAGGAGATCATACAGTGGTTGTTGAGGAGAGTACACATTTGTTTCTGAGGAGATCATAGAGTGGTTGTTGAGGAGAGTACACATTTGTTTCTAAGGAGATCATACAGTGGTTGTTGAGGAGAGTACACATTTGTTGCTAAGGAGATCATACAGTGGTTGTTGAGGAGAGTACACATTTGTTTCTGAGGAGATCATACAGTGGTTGAGGAGAGTACACATTTGTTGCTAAGGAGATCATACAGTGGTTGTTGAGGAGAGTACACATTTGTTTCTAAGGAGATCATACAGTGGTTGTTGAGGAGAGTACACATTTGTTGCTAAGGAGAATATACAGTGGTTGTTGAGGAGAGTACACATTTGTTGCTAAGGAGATTATACAGTGGTTGTTGAGGAGAGTACACATTTGTTGCTGAGGAGATCATACAGTGGTTGTTGAGGAGAGTACACATTTGTTGCTGAGGAGATCATACAGTGGTTGTTGAGGAGAGTACACATTTGTTTCTGAGGAGATCATACAGTGGTTGTTGAGGAGAGTACACATTTGTTGCTAAGGAGATTATACAGTGGTTGTTGAGGAGAGTACACATTTGTTGCTAAAGAGATTATACAGTGGTTGTTGAGGAGAGTACACATTTGTTGCTGAGGAGATCATACAGTGGTTGTTGAGGAGAGTACACATTTGTTGCTGAGGAAATCATACAGTGATTGTTGAGGAGAGTACACATTTGTTGCTGAGGAGATCATGCAGTGATTGTTGAGGAGAGTACACATTTGTTGCTAAGGAGATCATACAGTGGTTGTTGAGGAGAGTACACATTTGTTGCTGAGGAGATCATACAGTGGTTGTTGATGAGAGTACACATTTGTTGCTAAGGAGATTATACAGTGTTGCTGAGGAGAGTACACATTTGTTGCTGAGGAGATCATACAGTGGTTGTTGAGGAGAGTACACATTTGTTGCTAAGGAGATCATACAGTGGTTGTTGAGGAGAGTACACATTTGTTTCTGAGGAGATCATACAGTGGTTGTTGAGGAGAGTACACATTTGTTGCTAAGGAGATTATACAGTGTTGCTGAGGAGAGTACACATTTGTTGCTGAGGAGATCATACAGTGGTTGTTGAGGAGAGTACACATTTGTTGCTGAGGAGATCATACAGTGGTTGTTGAGGAGAGTACACATTTGTTTCTGAGGAGATCATACAGTGGTTGTTGAGGAGAGTACACATTTGTTTCTGAGGAGATCATACAGTGGTTGTTGAGGAGAGTACACATTTGTTGCTAAGGAGATCATACAGTGGTTGTTGAGGAGAGTACACATTTGTTTCTAAGGAGATCATACAGTGGTTGTTGAGGAGAGTACACATTTGTTGCTAAGGAGATCATACAGTGGTTGTTGAGGAGAGTACACATTTGTTTCTGAGGAGATCATACAGTGGTTGTTGAGGAGAGTACACATTTGTTGCTAAGGAGATTATTCAGTGTTGCTGAGGAGAGTACACATTTGTTGCTGAGGAGATCATACAGTGGTTGTTGAGGAGAGTACACATTTGTTGCTAAGGAGATCATACAGTGGTTGTTGAGGAGAGTACACATTTGTTTCTGAGGAGATCATACAGTGGTTGTTGAGGAGAGTACACATTTGTTGCTAAGGAGATTATACAGTGGTTGTTGAGGAGAGTACACATTTGTTGCTAAGGAGATCATACAGTGGTTGTTGAGGAGAGTACACATTTGTTGCTAAGGAGATCATACAGTGGTTGTTGAGGAGAGTACACATTTGTTTCTGAGGAGATCATACAGTGGTTGTTGAGGAGAGTACACATTTGTTTCTATGGAGATCATACAGTGGTTGTTGAGGAGAGTAAACATTTGTTGCTAAGGAGATCATACAGTGGTTGTTGAGGAGAGTACACATTTGTTGCTGAGGAGATCATACAGTGGTTGTTGATGAGAGTACACATTTGTTGCTAAGGAGATTATACAGTGTTGCTGAGGAGAGTACACATTTGTTGCTGAGGAGATCATACAGTGGTTGTTGAGGAGAGTACACATTTGTTGCTAAGGAGATCATACAGTGGTTGTTGAGGAGAGTACACATTTATTTCTAAGGAGATCATAGAGTGGTTGTTGAGGAGAGTACACATTTGTTGCTGAGGAGATCATACAGTGGTTGTTGAGGAGAGTACACATTTGTTTCTAAGGAGATCATACAGTGGTTGTTGAGGAGAGTACACATTTGTTTCTGAGGAGATCATACAGTGGTTGTTGAGGAGAGTACACATTTGTTGCTAAGGAGATCATACAGTGGTTGTTGAGGAGAGTACACATTTGTTGCTGAGGAGATCATACAGTGGTTGTTGAGGAGAGTACACATTTGTTGCTGAGGAGATCATACAGTGGTTGTTGATGAGAGTACACATTTGTTGCTAAGGAGATTATACAGTGTTGCTGAGGAGAGTACACATTTGTTGCTGAGGAGATCATACAGTGGTTGTTGAGGAGAGTACACATTTGTTGCTGAGGAGATCATACAGTGGTTGTTGAGGAGAGTACACATTTGTTTCTAAGGAGATCATAGAGTGGTTGTTGAGGAGAGTACACATTTGTTGCTGAGGAGATCATACAGTGGTTGTTGAGGAGAGTACACATTTGTTTCTAAGGAGATCATACAGTGGTTGTTGAGGAGAGTACACATTTGTTCCTAAGGAGATCATAGAGTGGTTGTTGAGGAGAGTACACATTTGTTTCTGAGGAGATTATACAGTGGTTGTTGAGGAGAGTACACATTTGTTGCTGAGGAGATCATGCAGTGATTGTTGAGGAGAGTACACATTTGTTGCTAAGGAGATCATACAGTGGTTGTTGAGGAGAGTACACATTTGTTGCTGAGGAGATCATACAGTGGTTGTTGAGGAGAGTACACATTTCTTTCTAAGGAGATTATAGAGTGGTTGTTGAGGAGAGTACACATTTGTTTCTAAGGAGATCATACAGTGGTTGTTGAGGAGAGTACACATTTGTTGCTAAGGAGATCATACAGTGGTTGTTGAGGAGAGTACACATTTGTTTCTGAGGAGATCATACAGTGGTTGTTGAGGAGAGTACACATTTGTTGCTAAGGAGATCATACAGTGGTTGTTGAGGAGAGTACACATTTGTTTCTGAGGAGATCATACAGTGGTTGTTGAGGAGAGTACACATTTGTTGCTAAGGAGAGTATACAGTGTTCCTGAGGAGAGTACACATTTGTTGCTGAGGAGATCATACAGTGGTTGTTGAGGAGAGTACACATTTGTTGCTAAGGAGATCATACAGTGGTTGTTGAGGAGAGTACACATTTGTTTCTAAGGAGATCATAGAGTGGTTGTTGAGGAGAGTACACATTTGTTGCTGAGGAGATCATACAGTGGTTGTTGAGGAGAGTACACATTTGTTTCTAAGGAGATCATACAGTGGTTGTTGAGGAGAGTACACATTTGTTTCTGAGGAGATCATACAGTGGTTGTTGAGGAGAGTACACATTTGTTGCTAAGGAGATCATACAGTGGTTGTTGAGGAGAGTACACATTTGTTGCTGAGGAGATCATACAGTGGTTGTTGAGGAGAGTACACATTTGTTGCTGAGGAGATCATACAGTGGTTGTTGATGAGAGTACACATTTGTTGCTAAGGAGATTATACAGTGTTGCTGAGGAGAGTACACATTTGTTGCTGAGGAGATCATACAGTGGTTGTTGAGGAGACTACACATTTGTTGCTGAGGAGATCATACAGTGGTTGTTGAGGAGAGTACACATTTGTTTCTAAGGAGATCATAGAGTGGTTGTTGAGGAGAGTACACATTTGTTGCTGAGGAGATCATACAGTGGTTGTTGAGGAGAGTACACATTTGTTTCTAAGGAGATCATACAGTGGTTGTTGAGGAGAGTACACATTTGTTTCTAAGGAGATCATAGAGTGGTTGTTGAGGAGAGTACACATTTGTTTCTGAGGAGATTATACAGTGGTTGTTGAGGAGAGTACACATTTGTTGCTGAGGAGACCATGCAGTGATTGTTGAGGAGAGTACACATTTGTTGCTAAGGAGATCATACAGTGGTTGTTGAGGAGAGTACACATTTGTTGCTGAGGAGATCATACAGTGGTTGTTGAGGAGAGTACACATTTCTTTCTAAGGAGATCATAGAGTGGTTGTTGAGGAGAGTACACATTTGTTTCTAAGGAGATCATACAGTGGTTGTTGAGGAGAGTACACATTTGTTGCTAAGGAGACCATGCAGTGATTGTTGAGGAGAGTACACATTTGTTGCTAAGGAGATCATACAGTGGTTGTTGAGGAGAGTACACATTTGTTGCTGAGGAGATCATACAGTGGTTGTTGAGGAGAGTACACATTTCTTTCTAAGGAGATCATAGAGTGGTTGTTGAGGAGAGTACACATTTGTTTCTAAGGAGATCATACAGTGGTTGTTGAGGAGAGTACACATTTGTTGCTAAGGAGATCATACAGTGGTTGTTGAGGAGAGTACACATTTGTTGCTAAGGAGATTATACAGTGGTTGTTGAGGAGAGTACACATTTGTTGCTAAAGAGATTATACAGTGGTTGTTGAGGAGAGTACACATTTGTTGCTGAGGAGATCATACAGTGGTTGTTGAGGAGAGTACACATTTGTTGCTAAGGAGATCATACAGTGGTTGTTGAGGAGAGTACACATTTGTTTCTGAGGAGATCATACAGTGGTTGTTGAGGAGAGTACACATTTGTTGCTGAGGAGATCATGCAGTGATTGTTGAGGAGAGTACACATTTGTTGCTAAGGAGATCATACAGTGGTTGTTGAGGAGAGTACACATTTGTTGCTGAGGAGATCATACAGTGGTTGTTGAGGAGAGTACACATTTGTTTCTGAGGAGATCATAGAGTGGTTGTTGAGGAGAGTACACATTTGTTTCTAAGGAGATCATACAGTGGTTGTTGAGGAGAGTACACATTTGTTGCTAAGGAGATCATACAGTGGTTGTTGAGGAGAGTACACATTTGTTTCTGAGGAGATCATACAGTGGTTGAGGAGAGTACACATTTGTTGCTAAGGAGATCATACAGTGGTTGTTGAGGAGAGTACACATTTGTTTCTGAGGAGATCATACAGTGGTTGTTGAGGAGAGTACACATTTGTTGCTAAGGAGAATATACAGTGGTTGTTGAGGAGAGTACACATTTGTTGCTAAGGAGATTATACAGTGGTTGTTGAGGAGAGTACACATTTGTTGCTGAGGAGATCATACAGTGGTTGTTGAGGAGAGTACACATTTGTTGCTGAGGAGATCATACAGTGGTTGTTGAGGAGAGTACACATTTGTTTCTGAGGAGATCATACAGTGGTTGTTGAGGAGAGTACACATTTGTTGCTAAGGAGATTATACAGTGGTTGTTGAGGAGAGTACACATTTGTTGCTAAAGAGATTATACAGTGGTTGTTGAGGAGAGTACACATTTGTTGCTGAGGAGATCATACAGTGGTTGTTGAGGAGAGTACACATTTGTTGCTGAGGAAATCATACAGTGATTGTTGAGGAGAGTACACATTTGTTGCTGAGGAGATCATGCAGTGATTGTTGAGGAGAGTACACATTTGTTGCTAAGGAGATCATACAGTGGTTGTTGAGGAGAGTACACATTTGTTGCTGAGGAGATCATACAGTGGTTGTTGAGGAGAGTACACATTTGTTGCTAAGGAGATCATACAGTGGTTGTTGAGGAGAGTACACATTTGTTGCTGAGGAGATCATACAGTGGTTGTTGAGGAGAGTACACATTTGTTTCTGAGGAGATCATACAGTCGTTGTTGAGGGGAGTAGATGTTTGTTGCTGAGGAGATGATACAGTGGTTGTTGAGGAGAGTACACATTTGTTTCTGAGGACATCATACAGTGGTTGTTGAGGAGAGTACACATTTGTTGCTAAGGAGATTATACAGTGGTTGTTGAGGAGAGTACACATTTGTTGCTGAGGAGATCATACAGTGGTTGTTGAGGAGAGTACACATTTGTTGCTAAGGAGATCATACAGTGGTTGTTGAGGAGAGTACACATTTGTTTCTAAGGAGATCATAGAGTGGTTGTTGAGGAGAGTACACATTTGTTGCTGAGGAGATCATACAGTGGTTGTTGAGGAGAGTACACATTTGTTTCTAAGGAGATCATACAGTGGTTGTTGAGGAGAGTACACATTTGTTTCTGAGGAGATCATACAGTGGTTGTTGAGGAGAGTACACATTTGTTGCTAAGGAGATTATACAGTGGTTGTTGAGGAGAGTACACATTTGTTGCTAAGGAGATCATACAGTGGTTGTTGAGGAGAGTACACATTTGTTTCTGAGGAGATCATACAGTGGTTGTTGAGGAGAGTACACATTTGTTGCTAAGGAGAATATACAGTGGTTGTTGAGGAGAGTACACATTTGTTGCTAAGGAGATTATACAGTGGTTGTTGAGGAGAGTACACATTTGTTGCTGAGGAGATCATACAGTGGTTGTTGAGGAGAGTACACATTTGTTGCTGAGGAGATCATACAGTGGTTGTTGAGGAGAGTACACATTTGTTTCTGAGGAGATCATACAGTGGTTGTTGAGGAGAGTACACATTTGTTGCTAAGGAGATTATACAGTGGTTGTTGAGGAGAGTACACATTTGTTGCTAAAGAGATTATACAGTGGTTGTTGAGGAGAGTACACATTTGTTGCTGAGGAGATCATACAGTGGTTGTTGAGGAGAGTACACATTTGTTGCTGAGGAAATCATACAGTGATTGTTGAGGAGAGTACACATTTGTTGCTGAGGAGATCATGCAGTGATTGTTGAGGAGAGTACACATTTGTTGCTAAGGAGATCATACAGTGGTTGTTGAGGAGAGTACACATTTGTTGCTGAGGAGATCATACAGTGGTTGTTGAGGAGAGTACACATTTGTTGCTAAGGAGATCATACAGTGGTTGTTGAGGAGAGTACACATTTGTTGCTGAGGAGATCATACAGTGGTTGTTGAGGAGAGTACACATTTGTTTCTGAGGAGATCATACAGTCGTTGTTGAGGGGAGTAGATGTTTGTTGCTGAGGAGATGATACAGTGGTTGTTGAGGAGAGTACACATTTGTTTCTGAGGACATCATACAGTGGTTGTTGAGGAGAGTACACATTTGTTGCTAAGGAGATTATACAGTGGTTGTTGAGGAGAGTACACATTTGTTGCTGAGGAGATCATACAGTGGTTGTTGAGGAGAGTACACATTTGTTGCTAAGGAGATCATACAGTGGTTGTTGAGGAGAGTACACATTTGTTTCTAAGGAGATCATAGAGTGGTTGTTGAGGAGAGTACACATTTGTTGCTGAGGAGATCATACAGTGGTTGTTGAGGAGAGTACACATTTGTTTCTAAGGAGATCATACAGTGGTTGTTGAGGAGAGTACACATTTGTTTCTGAGGAGATCATACAGTGGTTGTTGAGGAGAGTACACATTTGTTGCTAAGGAGATTATACAGTGGTTGTTGAGGAGAGTACACATTTGTTGCTAAGGAGATCATACAGTGGTTGTTGAGGAGAGTACACATTTGTTGCTGAGGAGATCATACAGTGGTTGTTGAGGAGAGTACACATTTGTTGCTGAGGAGATCATACAGTGGTTGTTGATGAGAGTACACATTTGTTGCTAAGGAGATTATACAGTGTTGCTGAGGAGAGTACACATTTGTTGCTGAGGAGATCATACAGTGGTTGTTGAGGAGAGTACACATTTGTTGCTAAGGAGATCATACAGTGGTTGTTGAGGAGAGTACACATTTGTTTCTAAGGAGATCATAGAGTGGTTGTTGAGGAGAGTACACATTTGTTTCTGAGGAGATCATACAGTGGTTGTTGAGGAGAGTACACATTTGTTTCTAAGGAGATCATACAGTGGTTGTTGAGGAGAGTACACATTTGTTTCTAAGGAGATCATAGAGTGGTTGTTGAGGAGAGTACACATTTGTTTCTGAGGAGATTATACAGTGGTTGTTGAGGAGAGTACACATTTGTTGCTGAGGAGATCATGCAGTGATTGTTGAGGAGAGTACACATTTGTTGCTAAGGAGATCATACAGTGGTTGTTGAGGAGAGTACACATTTGTTGCTGAGGAGATCATACAGTGGTTGTTGAGGAGAGTACACATTTGTTTCTGAGGAGATCATAGAGTGGTTGTTGAGGAGAGTACACATTTGTTTCTAAGGAGATCATACAGTGGTTGTTGAGGAGAGTACACATTTGTTGCTAAGGAGATCATACAGTGGTTGTTGAGGAGAGTACACATTTGTTTCTGAGGAGATCATACAGTGGTTGAGGAGAGTACACATTTGTTGCTAAGGAGATCATACAGTGGTTGTTGAGGAGAGTACACATTTGTTTCTGAGGAGATCATACAGTGGTTGTTGAGGAGAGTACACATTTGTTGCTAAGGAGAATATACAGTGGTTGTTGAGGAGAGTACACATTTGTTGCTAAGGAGATTATACAGTGGTTGTTGAGGAGAGTACACATTTGTTGCTGAGGAGATCATACAGTGGTTGTTGAGGAGAGTACACATTTGTTGCTGAGGAGATCATACAGTGGTTGTTGAGGAGAGTACACATTTGTTTCTGAGGAGATCATACAGTGGTTGTTGAGGAGAGTACACATTTGTTGCTAAGGAGATTATACAGTGGTTGTTGAGGAGAGTACACATTTGTTGCTAAAGAGATTATACAGTGGTTGTTGAGGAGAGTACACATTTGTTGCTGAGGAGATCATACAGTGGTTGTTGAGGAGAGTACACATTTGTTGCTGAGGAAATCATACAGTGATTGTTGAGGAGAGTACACATTTGTTGCTGAGGAGATCATGCAGTGATTGTTGAGGAGAGTACACATTTGTTGCTAAGGAGATCATACAGTGGTTGTTGAGGAGAGTACACATTTGTTGCTGAGGAGATCATACAGTGGTTGTTGATGAGAGTACACATTTGTTGCTAAGGAGATTATACAGTGTTGCTGAGGAGAGTACACATTTGTTGCTGAGGAGATCATACAGTGGTTGTTGAGGAGAGTACACATTTGTTGCTAAGGAGATCATACAGTGGTTGTTGAGGAGAGTACACATTTGTTTCTAAGGAGATCATAGAGTGGTTGTTGAGGAGAGTACACATTTGTTTCTGAGGAGATCATACAGTGGTTGTTGAGGAGAGTACACATTTGTTTCTGAGGAGATCATACAGTGGTTGTTGAGGAGAGTACACATTTGTTTCTAAGGAGATCATAGAGTGGTTGTTGAGGAGAGTACACATTTGTTTCTGAGGAGATTATACAGTGGTTGTTGAGGAGAGTACACATTTGTTGCTGAGGAGATCATGCAGTGATTGGTGAGGAGAGTACACATTTGTTGCTAAGGAGATCATACAGTGGTTGTTGAGGAGAGTACACATTTGTTGCTGAGGAGATCATACAGTGGTTGTTGAGGAGAGTACACATTTGTTTCTGAGGAGATCATAGAGTGGTTGTTGAGGAGAGTACACATTTGTTTCTAAGGAGATCATACAGTGGTTGTTGAGGAGAGTACACATTTGTTGCTAAGGAGATCATACAGTGGTTGTTGAGGAGAGTACACATTTGTTTCTGAGGAGATCATACAGTGGTTGAGGAGAGTACACATTTGTTGCTAAGGAGATCATACAGTGGTTGTTGAGGAGTGTACACATTTGTTTCTGAGGAGATCATACAGTGGTTGTTGAGGAGAGTACACATTTGTTGCTAAGGAGAATATACAGTGGTTGTTGAGGAGAGTACACATTTGTTGCTAAGGAGATTATACAGTGGTTGTTGAGGAGAGTACACATTTGTTGCTGAGGAGATCATACAGTGGTTGTTGAGGAGAGTACACATTTGTTGCTGAGGAGATCATACAGTGGTTGTTGAGGAGAGTACACATTTGTTTCTGAGGAGATCATACAGTGGTTGTTGAGGAGAGTACACATTTGTTGCTAAGGAGATTATACAGTGGTTGTTGAGGAGAGTACACATTTGTTGCTAAAGAGATTATACAGTGGTTGTTGAGGAGAGTACACATTTGTTGCTGAGGAGATCATACAGTGGTTGTTGAGGAGAGTACACATTTGTTGCTGAGGAAATCATACAGTGATTGTTGAGGAGAGTACACATTTGTTGCTGAGGAGATCATGCAGTGATTGTTGAGGAGAGTACACATTTGTTGCTAAGGAGATCATACAGTGGTTGTTGAGGAGAGTACACATTTGTTGCTGAGGAGATCATACAGTGGTTGTTGAGGAGAGTACACATTTGTTGCTAAGGAGATCATACAGTGGTTGTTGAGGAGAGTACACATTTGTTGCTGAGGAGATCATACAGTGGTTGTTGAGGAGAGTACACATTTGTTTCTGAGGAGATCATACAGTCGTTGTTGAGGGGAGTAGATGTTTGTTGCTGAGGAGATGATACAGTGGTTGTTGAGGAGAGTACACATTTGTTTCTGAGGACATCATACAGTGGTTGTTGAGGAGAGTACACATTTGTTGCTAAGGAGATTATACAGTGGTTGTTGAGGAGAGTACACATTTGTTGCTGAGGAGATCATACAGTGGTTGTTGAGGAGAGTACACATTTGTTGCTAAGGAGATCATACAGTGGTTGTTGAGGAGAGTACACATTTGTTTCTAAGGAGATCATAGAGTGGTTGTTGAGGAGAGTACACATTTGTTGCTGAGGAGATCATACAGTGGTTGTTGAGGAGAGTACACATTTGTTTCTAAGGAGATCATACAGTGGTTGTTGAGGAGAGTACACATTTGTTTCTGAGGAGATCATACAGTGGTTGTTGAGGAGAGTACACATTTGTTGCTAAGGAGATTATACAGTGGTTGTTGAGGAGAGTACACATTTGTTGCTAAGGAGATCATACAGTGGTTGTTGAGGAGAGTACACATTTGTTGCTGAGGAGATCATACAGTGGTTGTTGAGGAGAGTACACATTTGTTGCTGAGGAGATCATACAGTGGTTGTTGATGAGAGTACACATTTGTTGCTAAGGAGATTATACAGTGTTGCTGAGGAGAGTACACATTTGTTGCTGAGGAGATCATACAGTGGTTGTTGAGGAGAGTACACATTTGTTGCTAAGGAGATCATACAGTGGTTGTTGAGGAGAGTACACATTTGTTTCTAAGGAGATCATAGAGTGGTTGTTGAGGAGAGTACACATTTGTTTCTGAGGAGATCATACAGTGGTTGTTGAGGAGAGTACACATTTGTTTCTAAGGAGATCATACAGTGGTTGTTGAGGAGAGTACACATTTGTTTCTAAGGAGATCATAGAGTGGTTGTTGAGGAGAGTACACATTTGTTTCTGAGGAGATTATACAGTGGTTGTTGAGGAGAGTACACATTTGTTGCTGAGGAGATCATGCAGTGATTGTTGAGGAGAGTACACATTTGTTGCTAAGGAGATCATACAGTGGTTGTTGAGGAGAGTACACATTTGTTGCTGAGGAGATCATACAGTGGTTGTTGAGGAGAGTACACATTTGTTTCTGAGGAGATCATAGAGTGGTTGTTGAGGAGAGTACACATTTGTTTCTAAGGAGATCATACAGTGGTTGTTGAGGAGAGTACACATTTGTTGCTAAGGAGATCATACAGTGGTTGTTGAGGAGAGTACACATTTGTTTCTGAGGAGATCATACAGTGGTTGAGGAGAGTACACATTTGTTGCTAAGGAGATCATACAGTGGTTGTTGAGGAGAGTACACATTTGTTTCTGAGGAGATCATACAGTGGTTGTTGAGGAGAGTACACATTTGTTGCTAAGGAGATCATACAGTGGTTGTTGAGGAGAGTACACATTTGTTGCTGAGGAGATCATACAGTGGTTGTTGAGGAGAGTACACATTTGTTGCTGAGGAGATCATACAGTGGTTGTTGAGGAGAGTACACATTTGTTTCTGAGGAGATCATACAGTGGTTGTTGAGGAGAGTACACATTTGTTGCTAAGGAGATTATACAGTGGTTGTTGAGGAGAGTACACATTTGTTGCTAAAGAGACTATACAGTGGTTGTTGAGGAGAGTACACATTTGTTGCTGAGGAGATCATACAGTGGTTGTTGAGGAGAGTACACATTTGTTGCTGAGGAAATCATACAGTGATTGTTGAGGAGAGTACACATTTGTTGCTGAGGAGATCATGCAGTGATTGTTGAGGAGAGTACACATTTGTTGCTAAGGAGATCATACAGTGGTTGTTGAGGAGAGTACACATTTGTTGCTGAGGAGATCATACAGTGGTTGTTGAGGAGAGTACACATTTGTTGCTAAGGAGATCATACAGTGGTTGTTGAGGAGAGTACACATTTGTTGCTGAGGAGATCATACAGTGGTTGTTGAGGAGAGTACACATTTGTTTCTGAGGAGATCATACAGTCGTTGTTGAGGGGAGTAGATGTTTGTTGCTGAGGAGATGATACAGTGGTTTTTGAGGAGAGTACACATTTGTTGCTAAGGAGATCATACAGTGGTTGTTGAGGAGAGTACACATTTGTTGCTGAGGAGATTATACAGTCGTTGTTAAGGAGAGTACACATTTGTTGCTGAGGAGATCATACAGTGGTTGTTGAGGAGAGTACACATTTGTTGCTAAGGAGATTATACAGTGGTTGTTGAGGAGAGTACACATTTGTTTCTCAGGAGATCATAGAGTGGTTGTTGAGGAGAGTACACATTTGTTCCTGAGGAGATCATACAGTGGTTGTTGAGGAGAGTACACATTTGTTGCTGAGGAGATTATACAGTCGTTGTTGAGGAGAGTACACATTTGTTGCTGAGGAGATCATGCAGTGATTGTTGAGGAGAGTACACATTTGTTGCTCAGGAGATTATACAGTGGTTGTTGAGGAGAGTACACATTTGTTTCTAAGGAGATCATAGAGTGGTTGTTGAGGAGAGTACACATTTGTTTCTAAGGAGATCATACAGTGGTTGTTGAGGAGAGTACACATTTGTTGCTAAGGAGATCATAGAGTGGTTGTTGAGGAGAGTACACATTTGTTTCTAAGGAGATCATACAGTTATTGTTGAGGAGAGTACACATTTGTTTCTGAGGAGATCATACAGTGGTTGTTGAGGAGAGTACACATTTGTTGCTAAGGAGATTATACAGTGGTTGTTGAGGAGAGTACACATTTGTTGCTAAGGAGATTATACAGTGGTTGTTGAGGAGAGTACACATTTGTTGCTGAGGAGATCATACAGTGGTTGTTGAGGAGAGTACACAGTTGTTGCTGAGGAGATCATACAGTGGTTGTTGAGGAGAGTACACATTTGTTTCTGAGGAGATCATACAGTGGTTGTTGAGGAGAGTACACATTTGTTGCTAAGGAGATTATACAGTGGTTGTTGAGGAGAGTACACATTTGTTGATAAAGAGATTATACAGTGGTTGTTGAGGAGAGTACACATTTGTTGCTGAGGAGATCATACAGTGGTTGTTGAGGAGAGTACACATTTGTTGCTGAGGAAATCATACAGTGATTGTTGAGGAGAGTACACATTTGTTGCTGAGGAGATCATGCAGTGATTGTTGAGGAGAGTACACATTTGTTGCTAAGGAGATCATACAGTGGTTGTTGAGGAGAGTACACATTTGTTGCTGAGGAGATCATACAGTGGTTGTTGAGGAGAGTACACATTTGTTTCTGAGGAAATCATACAGTGGTTGTTGAGGAGAGTACACATTTGTTGCTGAGGAGATCATACAGTGGTTGTTGAGGAGAGTACACATTTGTTGCTAAGGAGATCATACAGTGGTTGTTGAGGAGAGTACACATTTGTTTCTGAGGAGATCATACAGTGGTTGTTGAGGAGAGTACACATTTGTTTCTAAGGAGATCATACAGTGGTTGTTGAGGAGAGTACACATTTGTTTCTAAGGAGATCATAGAGTGGTTGTTGAGGAGAGTACACATTTGTTTCTGAGGAGATCATGCAGTGATTGTTGAGGAGAGTACACATTTGTTGCTGAGGAGATCATACAGTGGTTGTTGAGGAGAGTACACATTTGTTGCTGAGGAGATCATACAGTGGTTGTTGAGGAGAGTACACATTTGTTGCTGAGGAGATCATACAGTGGTTGTTGAGGAGAGTACACATTTGTTGATAAAGAGATTATACAGTGGTTGTTGAGGAGAGTACACATTTGTTGCTGAGGAGATCATACAGTGGTTGTTGAGGAGAGTACACATTTGTTGCTGAGGAAATCATACAGTGATTGTTGAGGAGAGTACACATTTGTTGCTGAGGAGATCATGCAGTGATTGTTGAGGAGAGTACACATTTGTTGCTAAGGAGATCATACAGTGGTTGTTGAGGAGAGTACACATTTGTTGCTGAGGAGATCATACAGTGGTTGTTGAGGAGAGTACACATTTGTTTCTGAGGAAATCATACAGTGGTTGTTGAGGAGAGTACACATTTGTTGCTGAGGAGATCATACAGTGGTTGTTGAGGAGAGTACACATTTGTTGCTAAGGAGATCATACAGTGGTTGTTGAGGAGAGTACACATTTGTTTCTGAGGAGATCATACAGTGGTTGTTGAGGAGAGTACACATTTGTTTCTAAGGAGATCATACAGTGGTTGTTGAGGAGAGTACACATTTGTTTCTAAGGAGATCATAGAGTGGTTGTTGAGGAGAGTACACATTTGTTTCTGAGGAGATCATGCAGTGATTGTTGAGGAGAGTACACATTTGTTGCTGAGGAGATCATACAGTGGTTGTTGAGGAGAGTACACATTTGTTGCTGAGGAGATCATACAGTGGTTGTTGAGGAGAGTACACATTTGTTGCTGAGGAGATCATACAGTGGTTGTTGAGGAGAGTACACATTTGTTGCTGAGGAGATCATACAGTGGTTGTTGAGGAGAGTACACATTTGTTGCTAAAGAGATTATACAGTGGTTGTTGAGGAGAGTACACATTTGTTGCTGAGGAGATCATACAGTGGTTGTTGAGGAGAGTACACATTTGTTGCTGAGGAAATCATACAGTGATTGTTGAGGAGAGTACACATTTGTTGCTGAGGAGATCATGCAGTGATTGTTGAGGAGAGTACACATTTGTTGCTAAGGAGATCATACAGTGGTTGTTGAGGAGAGTACACATTTGTTGCTGAGGAGATCATACAGTGGTTGTTGAGGAGAGTACACATTTGTTGCTAAGGAGATCATACAGTGGTTGTTGAGGAGAGTACACATTTGTTGCTGAGGAGATCATACAGTGGTTGTTGAGGAGAGTACACATTTGTTTCTGAGGAGATCATACAGTCGTTGTTGAGGAGAGTAGATATTTGTTGCTGAGGAGATGATACAGTGGTTTTTGAGGAGAGTACACATTTGTTGCTAAGGAGATCATACAGTGGTTGTTGAGGAGAGTACACATTTGTTGCTGAGGAGATTATACAGTCGTTGTTAAGGAGAGTACACATTTGTTGCTGAGGAGATCATACAGTGGTTGTTGAGGAGAGTACACATTTGTTGCTAAGGAGATTATACAGTGGTTGTTGAGGAGAGTACACATTTGTTTCTAAGGAGATCATAGAGTGGTTGTTGAGGAGAGTACACATTTGTTTCTGAGGAGATCATACAGTGGTTGTTGAGGAGAGTACACATTTGTTGCTGAGGAGATTATACAGTCGTTGTTGAGGAGAGTACACATTTGTTGCTGAGGAGATCATGCAGTGATTGTTGAGGAGAGTACACATTTGTTGCTAAGGAGATTATACAGTGGTTGTTGAGGAGAGTACACATTTGTTTCTAAGGAGATCATAGAGTGGTTGTTGAGGAGAGTACACATTTGTTTCTAAGGAGATCATACAGTGGTTGTTGAGGAGAGTACACATTTGTTGCTAAGGAGATCATAGAGTGGTTGTTGAGGAGAGTACACATTTGTTTCTAAGGAGATCATACAGTTATTGTTGAGGAGAGTACACATTTGTTTCTGAGGAGATCATACAGTGGTTGTTGAGGAGAGTACACATTTGTTGCTAAGGAGATCATACAGTGGTTGTTGAGGAGAGTACACATTTGTTGCTGAGGAGATCATGCAGTGATTTTTGAGGAGAGTACACATTTGTTGCTAAGGAGATCATACAGTGGTTGTTGAAGAGAGTACACATTTGTTTCTAAGGAGATCATAGAGTGGTTGTTGAGGAGAGTACACATTTGTTGCTAAGGAGATCATACAGTGGTTGTTGAGGAGAGTACACATTTGTTTCTAAGGAGATCATAGCGTGGTTGTTGAGGAGAGTACACATTTGTTGCTAAGGAGATCATAGAGTGGTTGTTGAGGAGAGTACACATTTGTTTCTGAGGAGATCATACAGTGGTTGTTGAGGAGAGTACACATTTGTTTCTGAGGAGATCATACAGTGGTTGTTGAGGAGAGTACACATTTGTTGCTAAGGAGATCATACAGTGGTTGTTGAGGAGAGTACACATTTGTTTCAGAGGAGATCATACAGTGGTTGTTGAGGAGAGTACACATTTGTTTCTGATGAGATCATACAGTGGTTGTTGAGGAGAGTACACATTTGTTTCAGAGGAGATCATACAGTGGTTGTTGAGGAGAGTACACATTTGTTGCTAAGGAGATCATACAGTGGTTGTTGAGGAGAGTACACATTTGTTGCTGAGGAGATCATGCAGTGATTTTTGAGGAGAGTACACATTTGTTGCTAAGGAGATCATACAGTGGTTGTTGAAGAGAGTACACATTTGTTTCTAAGGAGATCATAGAGTGGTTGTTGAGGAGAGTACACATTTGTTGCTAAGGAGATCATACAGTGGTTGTTGAGGAGAGTACACATTTGTTTCTAAGGAGATCATAGCGTGGTTGTTGAGGAGAGTACACATTTGTTGCTAAGGAGATCATACAGTGGTTGTTGAGGAGAGTACACATTTGTTGCTAAGGAGATCATACAGTGGTTGTTGAGGAGAGTACACATTTGTTTCTGAGGAGATCATACAGTGGTTGCTGAGGAGAGTACACATTTGTTTCTAAGGAGATCATAGAGTGGTTGTTGAGGAGAGTACACATTTGTTGCTAAGGAGATCATACAGTGGTTGTTGAGGAGAGTACACATTTGTTGCTAAGGAGATCATACAGTGGTTGTTGAGGAGAGTACACATTTGTTTCTGAGGAGATCATACAGTGGTTGTTGAGGAGAGTACACATTTGTTGCTGAGGAGATCATACAGTGGTTGTTGAGGAGAGTACACATTTGTTGCTAAGGAGATCATACAGTGGTTGTTGAGGAGAGTACACATTTGTTGCTAAGGAGATCATACAGTGGTTGTTGAGGAGAGTACACATTTGTTTCTAAGGAGATCATAGCGTGGTTGTTGAGGAGAGTACACATTTGTTTCTGAGGAGATCATACAGTGGTTGTTGAGGAGAGTACACATTTGTTTCAGAGGAGATCATACAGTGGTTGTTGAGGAGAGTACACATTTGTTTCAGAGGAGATCATACAGTGGTTGTTGAGGAGAGTACACATTTGTTTCTGAGGAGATCGTACAGTGGTTGTTGAGGAGAGTACACATTTGTTTCAGAGGAGATCATACAGTGGTTCTTGGGAAGAGCACACATTTGTTTCTAAGGAGATCATACAGTGTTGCTGAATAGAGTATACATTTGTTGCTAAGGCGATCATACAGTGGTTGTTGATGAGAGTACACATTTGTTTCTGAGGAGATCATACAGTGGTTGTTGAGGAGAGTACACATTTGTTTCTGAGGAGATCATACAGTGGTTGTTGAGGAGAGTACACATTTGTTTCAGAGGAGATCATGCAGTGATTGTTGAGGAGAGTACACATTTATTTCTAAGGAGATCATACAGTGGTTGTTGATGAGAGTACACATTTGTTTCTGAGGAGATCATACAGTGGTTGTTGAGGAGAGTACACATTTTTTCTGAGGAGATCATGCAGTGATTGTTGAGGAGAGTACACATTTATTGCTAAGGAGATCATACAGTGGTTGTTGAGGAGAGTACACATTTGTTTCAGAGGAGATCATACAGTGATTGTTGAGGAGAGTACACATTTGTTTCTGAGGAGATCATACAGTGGTTGTTGAGGAAAATATACATATGTTTCAGAGGAGATCATACAGTAGTTGTTGAGGAGAGTACACATTTGTTGCTAAGAAGATTATACAGTGGTTGTTGAGGAAAATATACATTTGTTTCAGAGGAGATCATACAGTGGTTGTTGAGGAGAGTACACATTTGTTTCAGAGGAGATCATGCAGTGATTGTTGAGGAGAGTACACATTTATTGCTAAGGAGGTCATACAGTGGTTGTTGAGGAGAGTACACATTTGTTTCTGAGGAGATCATACAGTGGTTGTTGAGGAGAGTACACATTTGTTTCTGAGGAGATCATACAGTGGTTGTTGAGGAGAGTACACATTTGTTTCAGAGGAGATCATACAGTGATTTTTGAGGAGAGTACACATTTGTTTCTGAGGAGATCATACAGTGGTTGCTGAGGAAAATATACATTTGTTTCAGAGGAGATCATACAGTGATTGTTGAGGAGAGTACACATTTGTTTCTAAAGAGATCATACAGTGGTTGTTGAGGAAAATATACATTTGTTTCAGAGGAGATCATACAGTGGTTGTTGAGGAGAGTACACATTTGTTTCAGAGGAGATCATGCAGTGATTGTTGAGGAGAGTACACATTTATTGCTAAGGAGGTCATACAGTGGTTGTTGAGGAGAGTACACATTTGTTTCAGAGGAGATCATACAGTGATTGTTGAGGAGAGTACACATTTGTTTCTGAGGAGATCATACAGTGGTTGTTGAGGAAAATATACATTTGTTTCAGAGGAGATCATACAGTGGTTGTTGAGGAGAGTACACATTTGTTTCAGAGGAGATCATGCAGTGATTGTTGAGGAGAGTACACATTTATTGCTAAGGAGATCATACAGTGGTTGTTGAGGAAAATATACATTTGTTGCTGAGAAGATCATACAGTGGTTGTTGAGGAGAGTACACATTTGTTTCTGAGGAGATCATACAGTGGTTGTTGAGGAGAGTAGATATTTGTTGCTGAGGAGATGATACAGTGGTTTTTGAGGAGAGTACACATTTGGTGCTGAGGAGATCATACAGTGGTTGTTGAGGAGAGTACATATTTGTTGCTAAGGAGATCATACAGTGGTTGTTGAGGAGAGTGCACATTTGTTTCTGAGGAGATCATACAGTGGTTGCTGAGGAGAGTACACATTTGTTGCTGAGGAGATCATACAGTGGTTGTTGAGGAGAGTGCACATTTGTTTCTGAGGAGATCATACAGTGGTTGTTGAGGAGAGTACACATTTGTTGCTGAGGAGATCATACAGTGGTTGTTGAGGAGAGTACACATTTGTTTCTGAGGAGATCATACAGTGGTTGCTGAGGAGAGTACACATTTGTTGCTGAGGAGATCATACAGTGGTTGTTGAGGAGAGTGCACATTTGTTTCTGAGGAGATCATGCAGTGGTTGCTGAGGAGAGTACACATTTGTTGCTGAGGAGATCATACAGTGGTTGTTGAGGAGAGTACACATTTGTTGCTGAGGAGATCATACAGTGGTTGTTGAGGAGAGTACACATTTGTTTCTGAGGAGATCATACAGTGGTTGCTGAGGAGAGTACACATTTGTTGCTGAGGAGATCATACAGTGGTTGTTGAGGAGAGTACACATTTGTTGCCGAGGAAATAACCAACACTCTCTTTGTGCACATTTTGTTGACGTGTAGAGTAGGGCAAATATTAACAATCTGATCAAAGATGTTCTGATAGTATCCTTCTGGCAAGTCTGTTGGACTGGTCACACAAGATCACACACTGCGACTTGCAGGATAATTCAAATCGTGGGATGACTTGCATATATATTCCATTGTCTATATTGACTTGCGGGCCCATAATCACGTACAAATATAAATTGAATTTGTCAGGTGGTTTGGATGGTGATCCCTTTGCTGCCGTTTTCATCTGCTGCCATGCAGTTGTCTGTACATCATGTGTCCAACCCTATCTGGCGGTAAGATGATGCTTCATCAGCACGCCAATAACATAACGATCCCTGGCAACTGTGCTTCATCACATTCAACTTTGTGATATTTTCCTACTGCTGGTGGGTTCTTATGTCTTGACTGAATAATTGGTTGGTGTACTCCTTTGATGGTTACACTCTTGTAATCTCGGGGTTGAAACATTTTTCACTGTCTCTTTCAAACGGATTGTACTCTGCCATGGGGATGATGAAGATACTGGCATGTTCAAGTGGATGTTCCATTGTGTGTCACTCTTGTCCAGTGATGCAGCATGTGATTGTACAGGATGGGCAGCTTTCCCAAGTACTTGGTTTAATTCTGCTGAGCCAGTTCTCTTGACCATGTCGAACTCTAGCGAGATGGCAATGATGTAACTGCTGGTATCATCGTTCGGAGTACGAATGGCTTTTAGTAGTCATTGACTGTGAGTTCATATTATAGCCTCTCACCCAGGTAAACAAAGCATTAAATGGAGCAAGTCGAACTCCATACCAATTTTCGTATGATTTGGCTATGGCTTTCTTGCATACCAAAATCCTGTTGAGCTCGTTTTGTGTGAAACCATACCCCACACATAACTGAGTGGCTTTGCAGTTAACCCAACAGATACCTTGATATACCATGCCATTTCAATCACTCACACTTCTCTAGAGGTCCATGTAACAGTAAAATACATCACTGTCATCAGTGCTCAGCACCTTGTTGCTGCTGATTTTGATAGTGGTTTTCTTAATGATGGCATGACCGAGGTTCTGCATAAATCTGCACAAGTGATGTGTAATGCCAGTTGAACTGTGCCACAAATCATGACATCATTTGCACCCAGGTTTGGGAATCGAACCAGCAGTGTATGGTTTTTATCATATGTGCTTAGAATTTTTAACCAAATGAGGCACAATTAGACCGCAATTCTGTTGACCATCGGTGTCATTTGGCGATCAGCGCACCACTGGTTGTTGGCTTGCACATACTTTAGATCTGCTTGCACGTACCGGACATATTCCAACCACAACCCTGCCCCCCTCTGCTGCATGTCGCTAGGAGCCATGTGCAGTCACACACTGACTCCATGTACTCCACTTTCTGCTGACATATTCCAAAGTGTCATCCAAATTTTATAGCACTAGGCAAATTGACTGGAGACATGATGTGCGTCATAAGCTGTGCCTTCACCTGTCATTGTGGAATGAGTTTCCAACGGCGCACTCATCATGGTCTTCACATGTGTGAAGAGAAACGTTCCAGTGCACCTGAATTCAGTCTCACCTGCAAAGAGAGGAATCCCTACTATCATCCTTCTACTTGTGATGCAGGATTTGGCGTACATCTGACCACTTAATGTCTTCACACATTTAATGGCTTCCAGGAGAGGCTTGTGGTGGAATCCCCAAACCGTCTTTCACGACAATCGACCATTTTCAGATAGATTTTATTTACATTTGCTATAAATGCGTTCATACTCATACAGGTGATTTGTCACATTACATGTCTTGTCCTGCTGAATCTCTTTCAAGACGTGTCTATTGACCGTATAAGCAGATCACAGCAAGGGTTGATTAAAGTTAAACCACATCCAGTCATTGCACACCATACAGTAAGGTTGAACTGATTCTACCAGAATGGCATTGGGTTCGAAAACCAAAGATGCACTGTTTTCAAGTTCATTTCCGGAAACCGATTTGAAGACGACATCCTTAAATGTTTTGAAATTGGAGCCACTCGCATTGACCATGATCTGCATATGCTTGAGATTTAAAGAATTTGTGTTATTACTTTCAGAATAAAACATTCCCGGTTTGTAGTTATTAAACTATATACTGTGTGCAGTTGTGATGGACATCCAATCATGGAGGGAAAAACAAAGGGCCCTTGAGCAGTTGAATTCGAACTAGTTGTGCTATAAAAATATCTAGTCGTATCGTATCATATGTTATAATATGTGAATGTGTGTGTATGTGTGTGTTTATATATTCAGTGTATACATGATGCGTGTGATTGATGCCACCTCAGATCAACTCGAACTGCACACTGCATAATCACCCACATGGACCAACATCATCATCATCATCATCATCAGCAGCAGCAGCAGCAGCAGCAGCAGCAGCAGCAACAACAACCTAACTCTCAATAATGCCCATAACCAATTAACTGACAACCACTACTGCTTGTGTTCACTGAACAAAAACTTCAAACCCGAGGGAGTCAATAACAACATCAATGCCTGGCCCTCAGACACGTAATCATGAACGGTTTTATCAATCAGTATCTACCTGGACAATAACAACATCAATGCCTGGCCCTCAGACACGTAATCATGAACGGTTTTATCAATCAGTATCTACCTGGACAATAACAACATCAATGCCTGGCCCTCAGACACGTAATCATGAACGGTTTTATCAATCAGTATCTACCTGGACAATAACAACATTAATGCCTGGCCTTCAGACACGTAATCATGAACGGTTTTATCAATCAGTATCTACCTGGACAATAACAACATCAATGCCTGGCCCTCAGACACGTAATCATGATGTGCGAGCATGTGCAGCACGATGCACAATATCAGGCACAATGATTGTTTCTCACGTACAAAGCATGAGCACAGCATGTGACTATAAACGTCCCAAATGAATCTCACAATTACATCCTCGATCTTTGCAAGAACTGTACACGAAAATGGGACAACTCAATGCTGCCAATCGAAATCAGGCAGTTGTACAACCGCAAGCTGGTGAATCAAAGGGTGAGGTGGCAATGATCCTCTGTGTTCATCCCAGTTCAATACTTGATTGTAGGATTGATTTCGTTAAACATATTCAACAAATGACCGTCCAAGATGAGGAGCCTGAAGTGTGTCCGATCAGACAATCAGGAACCGTCTCTGAGAAGTAGGAATATATGTCAAATGTCCAAAGGTTGCCCCCTCCTTGACACGACTAAATTGACCTTGATGAGTGAGATGGTGTAACACGGTGCTGCCATGGGACCTGGCAAACTGGAAGTGCATATGGTTTAGTGATGAATCCTGTCATCTCGTTAGGCGACGTGATGGTAGAGACCGTGTCTACAGACGATGTTTTGCTCCCAACAGCATCAGACAGGTGGACAGATATGGTGGAGAGAGTGTTATGTGGATTGATCATACATCCACAGATCGCAGTTTGTGCTTGTCTAACGTAATCTGACTGCCAATTGATACATCAGCCAGATTCTCTGTCCGCACGTCCTTCACCTTGATGACCATCAACTGCAGCTCTGCCAACAGGACAACGCCAGGCCCCACACAGCATGTGCCACCAGGGACTACATGGCCAATAACAACATCAATACCCTCCCCTGACCCTCCAGATTCCAGGATCTAAACCCAATCGAACACCTTTGAGATCAGATCGATAGACGGGTATGTCAAATGTTGTATCACACCACAGAATCTTCAACAGTTGTTCCACATGCTGCAGGAGGAATGGAGAAGGATTCCACAACAAACCATCAAATGCTGATTCAATCTGTACCCAGGAGGTGTCTGGCAGTGGTAGCAGCTGCAGGTGGTCAAACGAGGTACTGACTTCAACACCACCTGGTGGACAGCAGTAATGACTGTAATGACTGTTCATTCTCATGAAAAATGGACAAGATGGCAATGCACTGCTCCATAAAATTTTATTCATGTCTTTGTTTTCTACATGTCCTTGAATAACACCAAATTTTCACTTATAGTTGGGTTTTGCGTTTCTTTTTTTTGAAGAGTGTATGATGAACCCCAAAGTAATGCTAACCAACATCGTACACGCAAGGATTCAATCTAACCAGTAAAGAAAACACCATTTTTGGCAGATGTCAAAACACCCGATTGGTTGATCACCTCATTTCGCATATTCACTAAATATCAACTGATAAACGACAGGATAATTGCCACGCCTTTGTTCCAACAACTGATACAACATGTCACACAGGCAACATGCCCGTACTTACCAACACTGATGTGGTATTAATAGTCAAAGGTATTTTTTTTAAACAGCAATGCACTACACACCGCACTCACACCAGAAGTGTAAACGCTCCCTGGAATGATTTGTTACTTTTTAATACTGTCAATCAATTAAATAATGCGAGATACTGAATTGATGCCAAAAAAGTGGCTGTGACTGAAACTCATTACTAAATCTTGCATCATTATACTGTCCTTTGCACTCGATATCGTGGTTATTATTATTATTATGGTAATATTCCAGTGAATGAAAAATGAATGAAATTCCTTTACTGACACAGAGACATCGACAATATACTTTCAGCAAAGGTAAATACATCCCAGGGTAAATACATCCCAGGGCAGGAAGACTGAGCACTAACCACTTAACAGAATAACTTTGAATAACTTTACGTTATTTGAATTCACTGGACTTCGTCATGATTCCTGCTGTTTGCTTCAATCCAACATGAAGAGGCTTCATGACGTTAATTATTAGATCAACACATTCGTTGTCGTTTTTTTCACTTCAGATTAGCTGCCACTTTGTCAGCATACTACTGGGTGAATTGTTCCCTCATTAGCCCTTTCACTTCACCATTAACTGATATATAGGTCCATCGGCTGTAACTCGCAAGTGCACCCAGCCGGGACAAGCAAACTTCAAAATGTTTCTTTTTAAAAGTTTGGATGAACGATTGGCAATGATGTGCGACAAAAACATCGAAACTCAAGAGTGATGTCTGTTTCAATGGCAATTCCAATTCCTTTCTCAGCTTTTCTGTACAAGGCACCAATACATTAAAATGTATTCCAGCATGGTATCGTCTGTGCTCCAGTGATTGGGTGAATGTGTGATATGCCACGCCTCTGGAAACTTGTATTTGGCTTTACGTCCCTTGGTAGATAACTTGTAGAGGGATCATCTTGCCTTATGCAGTACTCCCTAACACCATTGTAATTTCCCGTTTGTCATCAACTCCAATTACATCTACATGCTTGGTTCCTTTACTTGTTAACGTCCAGTTTGATACAGCAATGGTTTTCATGCCAGTTTTAGCAAAGTTTATTTTCAGGTCTGCTGGGATCAACTTTGACAAAACTACTTCCCCTATTTCTGTATTGAACTCTCCCCGATTTGTTTCATAATCCCACGATACTCTCCTGGCAGCTTCGGCACCCATGAAGAGCCACCTCCTCGTGGTGGGTGCTGGGTAACGGTAAGTGCTCTTCTCCCGTGTGGACCCGGGACAGAATGTGTCCACATCACCCCATTGCTTGTCGGAAGAGGCGACCAAATTGGGCAACCTGTTTGCCGTGGGTTGCGTCCCGTGTCGGTGGAGGACGGTAGTCTGGTGGTTGAGGGCAGTAGGAGACTGTGCATTTTATCTCCTTTTGCTCAACACACCACTTCGGCCCTTACTTCACCTAGACGGGTGGTAGAACTGGCCCAGTTCTATCAATCGGCTGGTCACGCCAAGCCTTGAGCTGAAACTATGATATGCTCAAAACTTTATGAAACTGTTGATTTGATTTTTCATGCTTGGCCAAACTATTTGGATTCCATAATTTCAAATGTATCATGTTATGTTTGTTTTTGCCTAGAGCCGTATGCCCAGAAGGCGGTGGCTCATGGGCCAATCTGGTAGACTGATTATCTATTTAATCCTACTTCTGCTGGAGTATATCATCCAAGTATCCTTAGTGCTGCAAGTTGGAGATCCACTTGTATATGGCATTGTCTTTATGATACTCCGTGGTGGGTGGGGAGCTTGGGTGATGAATCTTTAATATTTCGACATGGCTCTTGAAACCCCCTTGAAAAAAAGCGTCAACTTGACAATGATCATGGTGCGAATGAAGGTTGCATACCTCTTACACAAGTTGAGTACTGGCCGAGATTTCTGGTTCTAGAATCTCCGGACAAGCAGCCTATCAAACTGAATCCATTTGCGATTTCGAAAGGTGTGTATGGTATAGCAGGGGATGTTAAGATTATCAAACGTATGAGGTCTGGATCACTTCTCATTTAATGTGCCAAAAGACAACAGGCTACCAACTTGCTGTCTGTTGATTCCTTAGCTGGTCTCCCTGTTTCTGTATCTGTTCACAGGTCACTTAATTCAAGCAAAGGCATTGTAAAGGACCGTGATCACCTCCTAGATGATATGTCGGAGCTTGACATAGTTTGTGAGTTAAAAGCTCAAGGTGTGACAAATGTGAAACGTTTCACTCGGCGCTTTTCAGACGTACTTAACACAAACACATACCTGTTTTCTTTCGTCTCTCCATCTCCACCCAAAACTATCAAAGCAGGTTATTGCAGCCTTACAGTTGAACAATATATACCCAACCCACTGAGGTGTTTTAAGTGCCAAAAGTTTGGTCATGGGGTAAATTCATGCAAAAGTACTATTACTTGTGCCCACTGTGGTGAGAAATCACATGTTACTGAGGACTGCAATAGCAACTTTAAAAAATGTGTTAACTGTTCTGCTGAGCATTCGTCTGCAGAACAGTGTCACAAGTCATGCCCCTGGAGATTGTCTACACCTGAACATCGAAGTCGTGCCGATGATTACGAACATCATGAACGTGCGCCATGAAGAAGTTTATGAGCCATAATTTTTCTTTCTATGTAGTGCAATTGACAAATTTAAACACATTTTACAAAAAAATGATGTTATATCTAGCGCACGTTCGTAATCATCGGCACGACTTCGATGTTCAGATGTAAACAACCTCCAGGGGCATGACTTGTGACACTCTTCTAGAGTGACTATCTTTTCCTAAAAACATATGCTATTGCCCCGACAACACCTCATACCTAAACGCATTCAACACGGGTTGTCAAAGATGGATAGGTATAAAAATGTAATAGTGGGAACTAAAAACACAACTCACCGAGACGGGTGTTTCTTCCAACGATGCCATGTTTTGCTGCGTGAGTTTCCGCTCGCGACCGAAAAATCTCCGAAGATGGCCGAGCGTGTTTCCAGTATTACCGACATTGCTTCCGATAGGGCCGATGTGTTTCCATTATTACCGCTAAACTACCGATATCGCTGCAATTGTTTAGCGAGTGGGCTGCGTTTGTATCCATTTGAGATGCAATTCCTTCAAATTTGCCGTAATTCCTTCAATTACTTAGGGGGGCCTGAGCCCTGTCACTCTAAATACAAATTTACAAACTGTTGCTGTTCGTCTCACTTTACATATGGCCCTGGCACTGTGCAGCTTGTATATACCTCCTCTTCAAATATTCAACAATCAGATCTTCAAAATCTATATGATCAACTTCCGAAGCCATGTCTCGTCATGGGTGATCTTAACGGACACAACCCACTTTGGGGAAGTGTCAACACAAATACTAAAGGTAAAATCATCGAGGAATTCATATCCGATAATAACTTATGTATTTTTAATGATGATTCAGCCACTTATTTACATCCAGCTACGGGAACATACTCTTCCCTGGATATATCTCTTGCTGATTCTAATTTATATAATGAATTTGAATGGGAGGTCCATGATGACCTATGCGGTAGTGATCATTTCCCCACCATTCTTAAAAGCATCATCCCAGGGGATGCTCCAGCCTTATCCAGGCGAAACTTCTCTAGGGCTGATTGGTCATTATATAACACACTTTGTTCTGAACAATTAAAACCTGATGTTTTCGTGAATAGCGAAGATCCTATACAGTTGTTTTCTGATACACTTAATAACATTGCTGACCAAACTATACCAAAGTCCTCTGCAGTTCCACACATTCGTAAGCCATGGTTCAACAATGAATGTAAACAGGCCAGAAAGTGTAGGAAGAAAGCGGAAAAGTATTTTCGCAGACATCCTACTGTACATAATTTAGATAAAGTAAAAATTTTAAATGCCAAAGCCAGACGTACTTTCAAACAAAATAAGCACCAGTCATGGCGAAATTACGAAATTAATGATTACAAAGCGAGCATTAGAACTTACATCCGTGATCTGATGCAGAAGAAGTGGGACACCCAAGTAGGTATCAATAAACTACATGAAATAAAACCCTACATTGGTTACACTTACCTGGGTTGTCAGTTCAGATTTGAAGAGGTAATCATGCGACGATGTCGTATTGGCCATACAAGATATACCCATAAGTATCTGTTAAAAGGTGAGGATCCTCCGTTTTGTATCCCTTGTGATGAGAGAGTTACGGTCAAGCATATTCTGCTTGACTGTGTTGAATTCTCCATCACAGGGGATAAGTATTTCAATGTCATAATTATCAAGGATCTTTTTACAACTGTTAGTTCTCATTTAATCATTGGTTTTTTAAAAGAAATTGATTTCATGGTAGAAATTTGAGCACTGCGATTCTGTATATATATATGTATTTTAATAATTGGTAGCTTAGATTAGTAACTAGAATTGTTAGTGGGTGTATCCTCAAAGGGGGTTGAAGTACTGTAAAACTATTGTCCTCCTGAGAGGGTACGTAAGTCCACAAACATTCAAGGTAATTTCTAAATTTCCAGGTTTTTAATCGTAGTATAAGTGGGTTTTTTTTTACTGTATGGCTAGATTTTCCAAATTGCTGATGGCTGAGGGGATGATGTAAATCCAGCTAGGGTCCATGAAGGTAGCAAAGGTACTGTAAGTCCCCATGGCCCCTAGTATGGTGATCTCCCTTCAGTTGTTAGCAATCTATAGCCCAGTTTTATATTGTATTGTCCTTTATAGATAAATTGTTTTAGGCATAACTACTAGTTTTACATTCTTTTCTGTGATGTTCTAGTTGTTTTACTGTCCTTTGTCGACAGGTTTTTATAATACTCATATATTCCATTTTAATGTTACGTTCCCGTCGCGATATGGCTGAAACATTGCCGATGTGACGTTAAATTTTAACTCACTCACTCACTCACTCCTGGCAGCTTCCGTTGCATTTCTCTTTACAAAGACGTGTCTGTGCGGAAAGGAGTCTGACCAACTTTTGTTTATCTTTATAGGGCCTCCATTTTCCTCCCAAAGCAAGGGATTCTCATGCTTAACAATTCTCCTGGCAGTAGTCAAGCAATGTTTCTGATCACGATCCCTCCAGCCTTACGAATTTCCAGTAAATGTTCATAGACAAGTTTATCCAGGTCTCCTCAAAGCAGTGGGCAATCACGGCTTTTGAGTGGAATTTCAAGAACTTTATCAGATGCATGTTTTGACTCTTCAGAAAGGTAAGCTTTCTTCATGACCCAAACTGTACTTTCTCCGACGTTAAAATCCGACTCTTTGCTGAACTGTACTTTCTCTGACGCTAAAGTCCTGGAAGACTGTCTTTACATATTATATGTGAGACTGTACCCAGTCCTGGAAGACTGTCTATATATACTATATATGAACAGACCACTGTTCAGTGGAGAGTGGTCACTGTGTTAGGGGTAGGATACTGATGCTCTTACCACAGTGTTCAGTGGAGTGAAGATGCATGGGTGTTTCTTTCACTATGCGCAAGCTGTTTAGAAAAGAATTCTGACTCAGTATCCCACTTATTTTGTGTTTGGGAACAGTGAATAACAATAACCATAAACAATATCACCTTGTAACCTGTGATAATATGCTAAATGATAGAGATTGTGTTGTGATAACATAACACATGACAGTATATGTTGCTATGAATCATGTGGTCGATCCAACTTTTACCAATAGTACCAGTGATACAGATGGGATAGGTCACCTTTTCAAATACTTTACAATCATATTTGATTTCTGTTGTTTCTGTTGATTCTTCCTTTCTGTGGTCAGCCAACAACAATCCACCATATCCCATAAAATCATTGAGGCATGAAGTCCAATAAGCCGAGTGAACTGTACCTAACTGAATAATTTTAGGCTTCGTGGGACTACACCTGATGTACACGGGCTAGTTGCAGTTAACACATACTGCTATATTTAACATAACAACAACCTTCAGAAATGGAACTCCATGACAGAAATGTGCGCTGGACAAATAACAGGTAAGAGGTTGGCATGGGAGGTTAAAGTAACTTGTTCGAAAAACCCATCCCAACGTTTTCGAGGTGATAAATTTCATGTTGGACTGGGGACGCAAATTAATAAACTGAACATGGTGCAACATAGTGCTGGCCAGACACTGTCCCAAAGAAAAAGAAACATCAAGACCTCCAGAGAGAACTGCCCACCCTGGAGCATAGGGCATTTTTGATATGTTGTATTATTTTGACAGGTTATCTCATGGAACGAAACTTTCTAAACGGTCACATAAAAAAGGAAAACACAACTTTGCAGATTCTGATACCTTTCAGTTTGCAGTTACCGAAACAAATCATAGAAAATGCCAATTCAACCTATAAAGAAAAAAACCGCGATGGAAAAGAAATCCGTGAATTCAGAGTTCAAGCGATTCACTAAATTTCACCCAGCGCTGGGGGAAGAAGTTGTTTCAACAGTTGTGCTGCGCTGCGCCCATAACGCATGAGCAGTGAATAGGTTCGCGGAGCTTGAAACAGTATGCATGCCCGGGGTATGAGGTCGTGAGCAGTAGTCTAATCTTGGTTGTGTACACAAACAAGTAAATAATCTACTCGTTTCATAAAAAACCATGTTGATTGTAAGAAGCAGTCTCTATCACAGAGAAAGCTTAATGTCTGGTTTATTGACACCTATATGTATGGCTGCCTGACTGCTAAAGAAAATATGCAATACACAGCTTCAATCATTGACCACATGCCATTTAAACTTAACACCTATCAGGCTATACGCCATAAACAAAATAAATTGATTGATGACTCATGCACCCGAGTCCTGTCTCAGCCACATTATGGAATAAAGCACTGTCTCAGCCACATTATGGAATAAAGCAGGTGTGATACTTGTACATATTACATGTTTTTTATGTCTCTGGGTTGCAAACAAACTACATCCGTTTTTCATGGATGACTGGATCTCACGGAAACTGGTGCAAACGCTTGTCAGTTTCAAGTCCTGCTTTGTACTTGGACGAATGACAGTTTCCAGTAGTTCACCATCTCTACTGAGATGATTTTTGATTGGATCGAACGCAAATTCAGAGATTTACAAAACCCAACATCTCTACATACATTCTTTATGGATAACAACATAGTGTATATGATTTTGTTTGACAACGGTATATCAATCCATACTGAAACGATGCATCACATACAATACAAAAAGTTGATATCCACAAAGAATCTTACTTTCTTGTGACTCGACATACTTCTAAAATGCCCATCAAATACATCTTTCTGAACACACTATGGGCCCCACCTTATGAGCGCTCGGCGTATCAGCAAATGAAGCAGACAATCGGTTGCCGTCGTTAAACTTGAGTGCATATCCACCAGCTATGGCTGTGATTGGTCTCCCGCGGGCTTCCTTACGAGGGACGAAAGTCCAAGTACATCCAGGGATACTCTACAATACTCTGTATAGGCTCCCTGGTACAACATATTGCACTTCTGAATCGCGATTGTACGCTTGTAATTTTATTTATTTTCTTACAAACAGCAGAACTGATATAATGGAATATATGTTACTAGTACTTATAGTGGTGGAATATTTGACATGTTGATATTTCATATCTTTTGGTTTTTTTTATCTGATCAATACTAGTAAGTTCTTATCCACCTTGTGCCTGTAAAATACACAGAATGGCCTTCGTTCGGCTTTGTGCATTGTCATTTTATTCATATGGCATAGGAACCATATTTGAGGTGTGGCGAGTAACACTGCTTCCATTTCCCCCGCAACTCTACTGCATCTTTCTTGGATAAAAAATTGGATAAAAAAAACATTTTGAAATTGTTTCTGCTGAGTTGTAGGCTGGTTTGACATCTTGCAGTGTCATCATCGCGATAATGCGCCGAGGAGTGGGTTGTTTAGGTGGTGAAAGTTGAAATGTGCTGAATTTGTTTCATGACGCGTGAACAAGGAATTTAGCATATCATAACATTGAAATACATTTGATGTTCGCTTGATAGTGCTCCGTGGTCAATACTGCAGTGTTGATGGACATGGTATTCTATAATGCGGAATTTGTTTCACTTTTATAATACTCATGTCTTTCATGCGAATTAAATTACCCCAAAACAAATAGACAGTGTCAAGCTTACACTAGATGTTTATTTACAGATTACAACAAGAAAGAGGAAGATTAAATTTCATACAAAAACATTCCATTTACAAATTTACGGAAAATATGTTACACATCATTATCAAATATACAATAAAAAACAATGGCGTAGCATTGTAGTTGTGCATTCGATTTCTGAAGAAAACAGTCAATATGATTATACTTGCATTAAGTGAATGGTAAACCAATGTGAAAATAGAATCAATGGTTATTCTCATAATCTCATAGCAAGTATTATTGATACTTGTGTATTTAGTGCATTAGAACACAAGTGTTGTATGGTACAACCTTTTTTCTCCTTTGAAAGATCACACAGATTAATATAGACTAACAGCTAGTCTCTGAAATGAACATATTTTACTGAAAAAACGTTCATAGTGAAAAAAATAATGAAATGGAGCCCTGAGACTTTCTTCATTTTCTGAAGCTAAGGAAATCTAGACTTGACACATTTTCTAGACTTGCGTGGGCTTTCGTGGATATATATACTTCAGGGTCTGTACGACAGACTAGGATTAATACTGTGGGGTGATTGTTACTGTATCTCCCAGCGATGACAAAAGTCATGTTTGGAGCTCAAGAAATGAGCATTCTTATTTATATGACAGTAGGTTGTGCTCATTTTTTGTTGTGCACTGATGCATATAGGACAGAGCATTACGCAGAACTGCAATACCTTGAAACTCAGCGTGCGGAATAACAGGGAGAGCTGCCTTGGCGTCCTTATTCTGTCCTGTTTCCAACCTGAAAAAATACAATTCAAAATTTATTGCCAGCACAATGAAGATAAATTCATGTCGAGGTTATTGTAGAAAGACCAGAAGTTTTACTCGTTGAATGGTTTAATGCATTGAAACTCTTGCAGTTACTGTATTTAAATCATATTAAATTATATTCTTACATCTGTTGTGGATTTAGGGTCATTCCTCTTACAGACTCAGCATTCCATAGAGCCTGCCTCACAGTTGTCTGTGAAAGTAAATTCATGGGAAAAATGCAATTAGCATTTTGAAAAACCTAACAAAATGACTAGCAGGTATTACAACTGAAGTCTTAAATAAAGTCGAATTACTGTTAATACAACATCGTATAAGAATTTCCTGTCTGAAAACGTTACAAACATTTACAAAGAGATAACCAATCAATTTAGTTTTTAAAATATATTTGTGTTAAATTTGATTTTGAAATGCCTCAGCGATTTTGAAAAGGATATATCTATTAAGGTCACTATTCCATCCGTATAATGACGTGTGATATTGGAACCCAAAATACGTATATGCATGAATACTGGGATTAGTCTGTATTGCTTCGTCATTGTTGTTTTTGATAAAACCTATGTCTTAAAACATAAAACAGAACGTTTTACGTCCGTAAGAATACGTCCAAAATCAGTCTTATACAAACTATACATTATAATTGAAATTACATGCAACCGGTAATCCTTCAGCTCAACCACAAAAAACAGCTGGTGTTACCTGGGGAATATATTCCACCCCCATAGCCTGATTAAGTCCCAGGAAGGATATTTATGACATGTAGTAAACCTTTGATCAGCCAATTAGTCGGGCTGTTGTTCTCATATCGTGATTCAATATACTAAACACTTCCTGAATGGCAGGAATACTCTACGACTCTGTGTATTGAGCTCCCTGCTAAATGATATGGTAGTCTTGAGTGTAAGATTTCTCAACAACCATGCTGCTGAAGGAACACATGGCGTCATCAGGATTGCCTTACTGATTTTACAAATAATATACTTGCGTCATCTGCAATATACTCACCTGAGCTGAATGTGCCCTCTGAAGAAATATCGCTGACAGACATTCTGAACGGCTTTGTAGATGTAAAGTCTTCAGTAAAAATGTCCGTATGTTGGTGTGCAATGATCAACTGCATTTTCCAAACGGGTGTTCATATATGTATTTAGATCTCAAAAGGTCATCAAATTACTTTGAATTACTCTTCCTCTCTGTAACCAAGAAATACCATGGACAGTGCACGTGTACACAACGGTTTGTGAAACATGTGAATAAAGGTATGTCCCTTTAATATGAATTTTACCAATTGACCATGTTGTTGAAATAGACTATTGTTCATCAAGACTAAGCGTTATCAAAACACTAACTCATATCAGCCAAATAATCCCACTAGTGATATCCTCTTTGGACTGAAGTTGTTTATTTGAAGAGTAAGAGGATTATAAGGCATGCTCAACTGGGTTTGGTCGTTTAACTAATCCCACACAGCCATCACCAGCAGAGGGAATGATTTACACATCTCATTTTTTGTGCTTAATTATTGTGTTTGTTTTTTATTGAAAAAAAAATGAAATGGGTTGTGAACAGCTTTACAGTTTATATCGACACCGGTACCATACAACATACAATACAAAATTTAAATGCAGCATGTGTTGTCACACATGTATGTAAATTTGAATTACAAACACGGGTAAAGCTTGAAGACAATCTTATATGGAAATAGTGAATTATCTGATCGTAATAATCTGTCCATCTTAGATCTGCCTACCTCTTCGACACTTCTTCTTTTAGATTTGATACTAAATATGATTGAAGAATTAACCTCGTGGTTTGTCATATGATAATCTTGTATTAGAACTTTGGTTTATTTACCTTTGTAAAGTGCATTCCACACATACAAACTAATTGTATAAATATAGAGCATTTATGAGAATGTTATTGGTAAGATAATTATTTTTGGTGTCTTGATACTAAAATTATGGATGCTCACCGAAGTAACCATAGACTAAAGACAAAAAACATCTTCAAGCAGAAAGGAAGACCATGACAGAGTATGGAAAAGTTTTTTCCCATCTTGTTGAGTCAGTTGTGTATAAAGTGAACTATCACTGTTGACACTGATGATGTATGATTGTGTAGCACTTTAAGAATTTCTTATATTTGCGAAAGTTACCAAATGCAAAACAGAGTGTACAGTTATGTAAGTTATGTTTTATGTATGAATGATAAATTAAAAAATTATGTACGCCGAACATAAACAAACAAATGATAGACCGGCACGCACCATTTAAATATTCTGTAACATACTTCTTGCAAATGATTATATAAATCTTGTTACACAATGATTTGTATTAATTCATTTGAGTATTTGCTCCAATCTACACGTACTGACATCACAACCAATTATCTGCTGACATGTTTATGAGATTTCTTCAATACACCAATTGCATAACACCGTTAATGAGCACCAACATAAAAGGTCTAGTGACAGGTGTTATTTAGAGAATGCATATAGTTCCCACGGAGTAGAGTGGTAAAATCACCGGAATGAGCTTGGGATGATGATCTCGAACAAAGGCAAGACATCTGTTTTAACAGTCACAAGTACTTGGTATATAGATCAATGCTGGCCGTACACATCAACTTTCATGTTTTCATGCACCAGACGCAGTTGCATTGATATAAAGCACAAATGGACTATACAAATTATGGCTTATTCCTTTCCATTATTCCATTCAGTTTTCATGAATAAATATGTCACATGCAAGATCTATTATGCATATCAACAGTAAGAACTCTAACAGAACCAAAAAAAAATAATAAATTAGTAAGTATACAGAGTCATGGGGATTCTTGAGAAATGGCAAAATTGAAAGAAGTAGTGGTAAAATCCTTCCTAAATTTACAAAAGTTTACAAGCCTTGTAAACATCACCTTTACAATCATTGTGAATGTTTGTAAATATGACATTTAAATTTTGTAAATTTTTGTAAATCACCATTTTTCTTCTTGTGTATGAGACGGTACCCAGCACTAGAAGACTGTCTATTATACTATATATGAGACGGTACCCAGTCCTGGAAGACTGTCTATTATACTATATATCAGACGGTATCCAGCCCTAGAAGACTGTCTATTATAGTATATATGAGACGGTACCCAGTCCTGCAAGAAGCAGCAACAACACTGTGGCAACATTAGACAGCAAACAGAAAAATAAGTGTACGGAGAGCACTGCATAAAAAAATATCATAGGGTTGTTAAATCCATTCACGGTGTTGACACCGCTCTGATGGGTGTAGGCGTGGCAGGTGTGGGGTGGATAGCCTCTTATCCACAGTGCTGACACTGATGGTAAGCAGCATGGGTTTATTCGCGGCAGGTGTCGAGTGGATAGCCGAATAGCCAGCTGAGAGAGACCCAATGCTTGCTGAAGCTCTACCTGGAAAGACCTGAAAATTAAATGCATACTCACAGGAGTGAGTGAGTTAAAATTTAACGTCACATCGGCAATATCTCAGCCATATCGTGACGAGAACATCTAATATCAAAATTACTTATATGTCTATTATAAAACCTGTCAACGAAGGACAGTAAAACAACTAGAATATCACAAATGGAATTAAAACTAGCATGGAAAGTTAAAAACAACATCACCATTAGGACAAGACACTATAAAATCAGGCTATAGATCGCCAACAACTCAAGGTAGATCACCAAACTAGGGACCATGGGGACTTACAGTACTTTTGTTTCCTGCATGGACCCTAGTTGGATTTACATCATCCCTTCAGCTGCTGGCGAGTGTACAATATGCTAACCAAAATTAAAACAACAAGAATACTACGATTAAAAACCTGGTAGATTTAAATATACATGGAATGTTTGTGGACTTACGTACCCATACTCACAGGAGCTGTGGTGACTCAGTCAGTTAAACTGCTGGGAAAAGTACAGCTTGCTTCGTGCAGCCGTGGAATCGTGCGATTGCGAGTTCATATCCCATCTGGAATCTAAAGATTTCCTGAAACAACAGTAAAGGTTTTCAGGAATGGATGGTTCTCGATAGCAAGCAGTTTGATACAATCCGACAATGGAGGAAGATTGTGCATTGCATCTATCTTCAATTTCTTTCTGTCTCGTTGGCATTGTGACCATCCCATGCAAGCATTTTACTAATATTTTTCAGAGTATATCAACCATCCAGTCACCCAGGCTTCATTTTGGCGTCATTGCTGGAGCAGAGCAGTATATACAATATGGGAACACTTACACACTGGTAGTAGATCGAAAAAAATCACCTATCAGGGATCGGCTCTTGATCTATCACTCACCATACTACTAAAGAGATTTTTATGGAAATGAATTGATATTCAACTCACCTTGGATCAGAATCCTTTGTGCTGTGTTTGGGTTAGATGTTGTGTGCTGTGTTTGGGTTAGATGTTGTGTGCTGTGTTTGGGTTAGATGTTGTGTGATGTGTTTGGGTTAGATGTTGTGTGCTGTGTTTGGGTTAGATGTTGTGTGCTGTGTTTGGGTTAGATGTTGTGTGATGTGTTTGGGTTAGATGTTGTGTGCTGTGTTTGGGTTAGATCTTGTGTGCTGTGTTTGGGTTAGATGTTGTGTGATGTGTTTGGGTTAGATGTTATGTGATGTGTTTGGGTTAGATGTTGTGTGATGTGTTCGGGTTAGATGTGATGTGTTTGGGTTATACATTTGTGTAATTTGGAAACAAGATTTGATATAAAATATTCCAAACATTGCAATCCATATTTTGTCAAATTTTCTTTTGCCCATCAGTTAACCTATTTGCAACGTCCTTATAACCTCCACATACGAAAGATGACAACAATCTACTGATAAAATTGTGTTACAGCGACCTCGTTCTGTGACCTTCATGGCACCTCAAAAACTGGAGACCTGGCAAAGATGAAGGCCATCTTATCTGAGGGAAGGGCGAACATTGATTGTAAAGAGTGGAAAAGTAGAACACCGGTTTTGTTGGCAGCTGGTCAAGGACATAAAGATGTAGTTCACCTGCTCGTGAGTAATGGAGCTGATGTGTCAGTTGTAGATGACTTTGGTTTCAACCTCCTTCACTCTGCCTGCCAAGGAGGAGATGTGGGGCTGGTGAAATATGTCCTTTCACTTCATAAACATGACATCAATGGGAAGGTATTATGTGGGGGAACACCACTTATGCTGGCTGCAGAGAATGGACACAGGAACGTGGTGGAGTTACTTGTGGGTCAAGGGGCCAATGTGTCACTCCATGATAACAAAGGTAACAACGTGCTCCATTTTGCCTGTCGTGGTGGAGATGTGGAGGTGGTGAAGTACGTCCTTGCACAGAACATGGTGGACATCAACAGTAGAGGCTGGAAGAGAATGACACCTGTGATGATGGCAGCAAGAACAGGTCATAGAGATGTGGTGGCGTTACTCGTGAGAAAAGGGGCTAACGTGTTACTCAGGGGTGCAAGTAAAAACACTATCCTTCATTTTGCCTGTCGTGGTGGAGATGTGGAGGTGGTGAAGTACGTCCTTGCACAGAACATGGTGGACATCAACAGTAGAGGCTGGAAAAGAATGACACCTGTGATGATGGCAGCAAGAACAGGTCACAGAGATGTGGTGGCGTTACTCGTGAGAAAAGGGGCTAACGTGTTACTCAGGGGTGCAAGTAAAAACACTATCCTTCATTTTGCCTGTCGTGGTGGAGATGTGGAGGTGGTGAAGTACGTCCTTGCACAGAACATGGTGGACATCAACAGTAGAGGCTGGAAGAGAATGACACCCGTGATGATGGCAGCAACACAGGGGTATAAAGAAGTGGTGGAGTTGCTTGTGACGAAAGGGGCCAATGTGGCTCTCTCGGGTAGACAAGGTGAAAATATCCTTCACTTTGCCTGTCATGGGGGAAGTGTGGAGGTGGTGAAGTATTTACTCTCACAGAACATCAACATCAACATCAACTGTAGAATGAGGAATGGAAGGACACCATTAATGATTGCAGAAATATCAGGACACAAGGATGTGGTAGAGTTACTTGTGAGTAGAGGGGCTGACAGGTCATTTTAGTACAACAAATAGTAACAAAACCTTTGAGTGTCAGTTGAGAGAAGGAGAGGTTGTGAGGAATCTCATTGGATGTCCAATACAAGGAAGGGTGAAAACAACAGTAGACACTGACACTACTGTGACCTAGAGATCTGTATTATTGTGTTCCCATCTTATAACATGTAAAATGGCAAATGTTGCTTACAGGTGCAACATTTTGGTACAGATACTTAAACTCATCATAAATGATACTTAAACTTATAAATGATCAGGTTTCCTTTGCTTCAGTTCACTGTAAATATTTTGGACTGTTGTGTGCGTATTTGTACAAAATGAATATATTCCAACAAATGCAGCCCCTTTAAATGTGATCGAAAAACATATTTGTTACGAGTGCGTATTTCCTGTATATTTTGTTATTAATAATTATTATTGGGTCACAATGTTTACTGTTTTGAATAATAATTACAATGGGTCACATTTCATATAATAGATGGTCCGCATTTTTAGGATTTTGGCAGCCGGTTTTCTGGAAATTATCTGCCCTTGGCTTGTTATTTGTCTACTTCCGGGAGACTGTTCTGGAAGCGGTCCAGGTGAGTAGCGATGGTCGTAAGTGCTCGAATGTTCGGGAAGTGACTGCGTGTCTATATAAATGCCAGTTGTCGTGTTGAGGTATGGGCATTCACACATTACTGGAGTATACGCCATTATCAATCGCTGCCAACGTTTCATCTTCATAGCCGCCGTCAAACCGCTCACTATCTTACATTCTGCATGACCGTTTCTCTCACACTAAGACTTTGGTCAGTTTGCTACTGTATATTTTGCATATTGCCTTAGATTTTGTCTCACTTGCATTTGAAATCAGTATTGTGAAATTGATTTGTGACTTTGTATAACTTACTCTCTTTGCTAAATACTAATATTCGAATATTTTAGACTGGTCTGCGCTCTGTTTTGCTGGTTCACAAAGGAGGTTTCTTACATCCTTTGTCACGGCAAGTACTTAACCGTAACAAAATTGGGGGGTCGTCCAGGATAGAATTCATTTGACATTTGAGACCGTTTGTGAAATTTATTTCAATTTTTTTGCAATTTTGCGACAAGTTACTTGAGGAACCAGCAAAATTTGTTGCAAATTTCTTCACATCTCGAACTTGATGCCAAACCTGCAATGAGGAAATTTCAGATTTTGAACATTGTGTTGAATCACTACATTGATGAGGGAGTATTTGATGATGGAAATGGCGCTACAGGAATGTTCAGACCTGTTGGAAATGAAAACAATAGAACTGAGAAGGTTAGAAAAAGAAAAAGAAATGGAAATGAAATAGTTTGAGATGGAGAAGAAAAGAGAAAGAGAAAAAAAGACAAAGAGAAAGGGAAAGATACAGAAAGGAATTACAATTGAAGAAATTGGAAATTGACAATGAAATTGCACTGAAAATACTAGAAAACAATTTTCAACCCTCAGATTCTTGTACCCCCTTTTAATGAGAGAGAAGTAGACAAATATTTTCTACCTTTTGAGAAGGTTACTGAAAATCTCAAGTGGCCTAGTTAGTCATGGACTATGTTACTGCAAACATTTTGAAGGGTAAAGCTCGGGATGCTTATTCAGCCTTGTCAGTACAAGAAATATATATGACTATATATGAGACAGTGCCCAGTCCTGGAAGACTGTCTATTATACTATATATAAGACGGTACCCAGTCCTGGAAGACAGTCTGTTATACTATATTTGAGACGGTACCCGGCCCTAGAACACTGTCTATTATACTATATATGAGACGGAACCCAGCCCTAGAAGACTGTCTATTATACTATATATGAGACGGTACCCAGCCCTAGAACACTGTCTATTATACTATATATGAGACGGTACCGAGTCCTGGAAGAAGCAACAACGACACTGTGGCAACATTAGACAGCAAACAGAAAGATAAGTGTACGGAGAGCATAGCATAAAAAAATATCATAGGGTTGTTAAATCCATTCACGGTGTTGACACTGGTCTGGTGGGTTTATGCACGGCAGGTGTCGGGTGGATAGCCTCTTATCCACAGTGCTGATACCGCTCTGATGTAAGCAGCATGGGTTTATTCGCGGTAGGTGTCGGGTGGATAGCCTCTTATCCACGGTGCTGACACCGGTCTGATGGTAAGCAGCATGGATTTATTCGCGGCAGGTGTCCAGTGGATAGTCTCATATCCACTGGACATACGGCAGCCATACCCGTAGTGCTAGGTATTCAAATAACAGCTAGGGCAGCAGCACTGGTGGATTTGTGCTTATGTCGTAGACTGCAGTGTAGAGCACTGAAATACAATGAAATCTGAATTGTAGCCAAAGCGAAGTTAATTAAATCTCCCATTATAATACAGGGCTTCGGGAGCTGATCATATAGAGCTTGAAGATCAGTTTTGGCAAACGTCGAAGACGGCGAAATATAAAGAGAGCATAGCATAAACGCTTCATGTAAAGTAATTCTCACTGCAACAGTCTGCATATTAGTATTATGTGAAACTGGGCTTCGAATAACGTTTTGTCTGACTAGAACGGATGATCCCCCAGTGGCCCTATCACCCGGAGGTGCAAAACAATAATATGCATTAAATTGACGAAGGTCAAATGTATCTGTTTGTTTTAAATATGTCTCTTGGAGACATAACGCTGAAGTTGGCTGTAATTCATGTAAATTAGTCCTCAGTCCTTTGCAGTTCCACTGTATAATATTATTGGAATAAACTATCTTTGGGGGGGGGGGGGGGATTTGTTGGGGATCTACCCTGCACTCTTTTGGAGGGCGACAAGCTATGTGCCCTAGAATGGACGTTTTCAGAAACGTCCATGTCTTCAAGAGACCCGTATTTATTGAACAATTGTGACCCTTTAGGAGCTCTGCCACTTTGTTGTTTTGAAGCATCAGGCTTTGGCTTCGGTTTACTTTTCACCGTTTGTTGACTAATTTGCTATCGATTGAGACTTTGAGTGTGACTGAGATGATGATGATTTGTGATCAGAAGACGACTTTGATGTACTAGGAAGTGATTCCTCAGTCTGTGATGATATAGCAGGGTACAAAAGCTGTGGAGAATCGCAATTTACCCAAGTCAAGGTAGTTTGGCAGCCTGTGGTTGATGTTGTTTTAGAGCTAGACCCCGATGATGTTTTGGCTACTGCAGCATAACTGTCTTGAAGATCAGATCTCTTTACCAGTTTTTTGGCCTCGGAAAAAGAGATATGTTGAGTGAATTTTATTTCATTGATCTCCATTTGCTCTTTCCAAACAGGACAGTGTTTTGAAAATGATGAGTGTTCCCCGTTACAGTGACATTACTGTCACAATCTTCTGTTGTGTGTGTCTTTTCACTGCAGTGAGCACACACAACAGACAATTTGCAAGTATTTACACCGTGCCCAAACTTTTGGCATTTGAAACACCTAAGAGGGTTAGGAATGTATGTCTCAACATTGAGGTTACAATAACCTGCCTTTAGTGATTTTGGTGCAGTAGGTAGCGAAAAAGAGAACAGATAGGTGTTAGTTTGAATGGTTGTGCCATTTTGTCGGGATGAGAAACGTTTTACATTAAGTACACCCTGATCCTTCATCTCGGAGACGATATCTAGTTCTGACATGTCGGCCAGCAATAGCTCACGATCTCTCACAATCCCATTGCTCATATTGAGGGTCTTGTGAGCTGAGACAGTAACGGAAATGCCAACAAAAGTTTTGGTGTTTAAAAGGTTAGTTGACTGTTGTCTTTTGGCACATTCGATCAACAGTGCACCAGAACGCAATCTTCTAATACTCTTCACATCGCCGGCAATGCCTTGGATACCTTTAGACACAGCAAAAGGGTTCAATTGTAATGATGTCAAATCCTTTGTCTCCATGACAACAAATCGTGGCCAGTAATCAATTGGTTTGGACAGTCTGAGGTCGTTGTCAACAAGGTCATTTTCAAGAGGACGTTTAGTCTTTTTGTTTGGGGTTTCGTAAGCCATGGTTTGTGTTTTAGATTTCATCATCCGAGCTCCCCACCCAGTACGGAGTATCACAAGGATAATGCTAAAAACAAGTGGGTCTCCAACATGCAGCACCAAGGATACTCGGATGATATACTCCAGCAGAAGAGTTACAATTAACAAATCCACCAGATTGGCCCATGAGCCACCGCCTTCTGGCATAAGACTCTAGGCAAAAGTGAATAACATCATAGTTTAAACTGTAAACATCTTATGGGAACAATTTTGCCAAGACCAAAGGTTAACATTTTCAAATCAAATTTGGGTGATGATAAATAAATAAACGTCCACACACAGGGCTTGGCGTGACCAGTCGATTGATAGAATCGGGCCGATTCTACCACCCGTCTAGGTGAAGTAAGGGCCGAAGTGGTGTGTTGAGCAATAGGGGCAAAATGGGTCAGCCTCCTTCTGCCCTCAACCACCAGACTACCGTCCTCCACCGACACGGGACGCAACCCACGGCAAACAGGTTGCCCAAGTTGGTCGTCTCTTACGACCAGCAATGGGGTGCCGTGGAGACATTCTGTCCCGGGTCCACGCGGGAGAAGAGCACTTAGCATTACCCATCACCCACCACTGGGTGGTGGAGGTGGCTCTTCACGGGTGCCAGGAGACCAGATCAACTGTGCGACTGTCATACCACTTCAACGCAATCACACCTGTGCTGATCGCCACTTTAGCGTCCATACAAATATGTCTCCGTCGGCACGTTCAGCTTTTGGTGTGTAGAAAAACTGGGTTAAATTCTATTCTAAGTACAGGGCATGGGGGTGCATAGATGTACATTTCATCATTACATACCACGTATAGAGTAGCTGTGTATCGGGTGGTCTTTCACTTGCCTCTGTTACGGGATAACTTTCCGACCGGGGTGACTGTTCATCGTAGAGCTAGATACATTGGGAAGGCCACGTGATTGTGCTAAATATGTTGGGTAGGCTCTAACTAGCGGAGACATTCGTGATCAGTAGGTGAACTTTGACCCATGTCAGAGGTCGTTCTATCGGGTAAAATTGCCCTTCAGATCCTGTTTCAGGGTAATTCCCCTCCCCGTTTAAAGAGTGGATCATTAAACTGTAGACTAGGCCGTGTATTGTTAGGTTTCTTCCATTAGTGTAAGGTAGGGTTGGGCGAAAATTAGGAGTAGGAGGATTTACAGCTTTTGGGTAACGTTTGTATAAGAACAGGGTTGGTTTAGGGGTCGCTTAAAAGTACACGTTTAGCTGATCTAGAATCAACCAGTTAATGCGATAGTGTGTCATTTATCAGTTGTTAAGTTTTTGTTTGTATTTTCTACGTACTCTGTTTTGTAATAAATTATTGTCAGTTGTTTACTTGTTTCTGTTATTTTCCCTACTTGCCCGATTAACAAACTGGTTACTGAGATTGAAAGTAGAGAACATATCAGCCTGAAACCCTACATTTTAAAAATACACGCAGAGAAGGTTGGTTAACATCTAGTTCCTACCTAATTATTTCTCAAATTTCTAATTATTTCGCTGTCACTGGGCGAAGGTAATGCACATCAAAACCACGCCTATTACAGATGCATTGGAATAACAAATATGTCTCTGTCAGCACGTTCATCTTTTGATGTATTGTTATCACAAATATGTCTCTGTCATGACACTCGAGAAGCAGGAACAATTTTTGTTTATTAAAATGCTAAAACCTGCATTGAGAATGCAACACCAATCACAATCCACTGCTTGTTTGACTGGCATTCTTACAATACATCATTACAGACACAGATTTGTTGTTGATGTATAGAGGGGACTAAGTTCCATGTTTATTCCAATGCCACTATCAAGATAATGGTTACTACAAGCAAATAAAAGGAAGCATATATGTATAGTATCAAGCACCAAACTAACAACAGGTAATTTAGCAAGGAGCACATCGTCAGATGGGGCCAACAGAAAGCGTGAAATAAATCAACTCCACTATGACAAAGTTAAAACCCACTCCATTGTCCAGATGATGGACTCAATCAACATTCAGTAGGCTTGTTTATCGTGAATGATGTACATGAAACTGCTGCTCTATGCAATAAACAAGGAGTTGTTAGTGGTATGTTTTGTTGTGTAGTATCCCCATACTGTTTACTGCAGTATACCTGAGATTATAAGTGCTTCAGTTTGTAAATGACCAATCTTTTGATGTTGATTCAAGTTCAGCTTTAGTACACTTCTATGTAACAAATTGATCTCAGATTAAAACATCTCATTCCAAATTCATGTAATCCTATTTCAGGTACTAAGAAATGATGATATTTTACACATTAGATAAAAAATCTGTCAGTACTAGTTTGACATGTTTGGTCGCAGGTTAACTAACATAGTGATTATATACTGGACAAAATAAGTTAGGGATATTGGTATTTCTATGATTGATATTTTATCAGTGTGTCAATGAATAAATAGATCATAAACATATTTTTATTCATGAAAGTGAATTTGCATCCGTGACCAAACATTACTGTTTAAGTTACCACCGCTCCACGCAACATAATGTACAACATGAAGTGGAAGATGCGATGTCATAGATATTGACTATTGTATAAATACCTTAAATACGTATAAATATATAGCATCAAACACAGTTATTCTCTAAGTAGTCCTAATGATCCTCATTCACATACACATAAAAACTGACAGCTTAACACAAAACAATAGGCAATCAACCAAATTCAGTACGATACAACTTTCACCGCCTGCACCGCCCGAACTGTCACAATAAAGAATTTGACCCCCATACATCTTGCTTTTCGTATGCATTCCACATCTAAATACCATCAAAGATTTAACTTACTTCCAGAGGCTTCTGGAAGATGTATATAAACTAAGGACTTGACTGTTTTCATGCCAGAGGCTGTCTTACCTGACTTAAATCACTAATTAATTAACAAAACGGAAGACCTTGTTGATTGGTGTCTTAACTACCTTGACTCACTCATCAATTAACACTCGAATAGGTCCTGTGGCATACAAATAACAATTATTTACTTATATATCCCACCAGTTATCTCCCCTCGTGGACATTTGCAAAATTGGAAATTTTTTTTTAAATCTCATTTTTCTCAAATTGGAAATGTGTTGGAAACCTATTTCCAAAACTGTAAATGTCTTATAAACATCACCTTTGCAAGACATTTGCATGCTTGTATAGCTGGACATTTTAGGCAGTGGTAGATATGATGTTCTGAAGGAAAATCTCAGCTGACTCAGATACTCTGCACATTTCCCGCATCCTTTCCACAACTGTAAAAATCAGCTTTCAGCATATATCTGTGTTTGGAAGAGAACTTGAAGGTGCAGATGTGGGCAACATGTCCTTTCTTAAAAAAAGACACGGTAATGTTCGTAACAGATTATTCATGTTGCTTGCCAGTTTTACAGTCGCGGCCGTCCTCGCTACACTTCTTAAAATATGTGCGGCACCCATGAAGAGCCACCTCCTCGTGGTGGGTGCTGGGTAATGCTAAGTGCTCTTCTCCCGTGTGGACCCAGGGCAGAATGTGTCCACAGCACCCCATTGCTTGTCGTACGAGGCGACTAAATTGGGCAACCTGTTTGCCGTGGGTTGCGTCCCGTGTCGGTGGAGGACGGAATCCTGGTGGTTGAGGGCAGTTGGACTTTTAACTGCGTTCCATTTGCCCAACACACCACTTTGGCCCTTACTTCACCTAGACGGGTGGTTGAATTGGCCCGATTCAACCAATCGGCTGGTCATGCCAAGCCCTGTGCATGGACTGTATGTGTGTCATTGCACAAAATTGATTTGGAATTGTTTTGAATTTCGGCTTTGGCACTACTTGTGATCTTTAAGTTTTTTATTCTGAATTCTAAGATGAACTTTGCCTAGAGTCTTATGCCAGAAGGCGATGGCTCATGGGCCAATCTGGTAGTTTAATTGTTTATAATTCTTCTACTGGAGTATATCATCCCGGTATCCTTGGTGCTGCAAGCTGGAGGCCCGCTTGCTTTAGCATTGTCCTTGTGATACTCCGTGGTGGGTGGGGAGCTCGGATGATGAACCATATGACACCAACCATGGCTTATGAAATACCCCCCCCAAAAAAAACAAAACAAAACGAAACGTCCACTTGAAATTGATCCCGTTGATACTTCTCATAGACCGTCTCTATCGATAGAGTATTGGCCACGTTTCCTCGTTATTGAGACTACTGACAAGACACCATTGAAGCTGAACCCTTTCGCAGTATCTAAGGGCATTCAAGGTATTGCTGGGGATGTTAGGAACATTAGACGCTTACGTTCGGGTGCACTGCTAATTGAGTGTGGCAAGAAACAGCAAGCAACCAATCTGATGAGCACTGAATCTTTTGTGGGCATTCCGGTCACGGTCTCTGCTCACAAGACCTTGAACACAAGCAAAGGTATCGTTAGAGATCGTGATCGGTTGTTTGCTGACATGACCGAACTTGATATAGCATGCGAAATGAAGGATCAATGCGTGCTGTATGTGAAGCGCTTTTCCACCCGAAAAAACAATGAAATATTCCAAACGAATACCTATCTGTTTTCTTTTTCATCGCCGAATGCTCCCAAATCAGTAAAGGCGGGTTACTGCAATATGCAAGTTGAAACCTACATCCCCAACCCGCTCAGGTGTTTTAAATGCCAGAAATATGGACACGGTGTATCTACCTGCACATTGTCTGTTGTGTGTGCTCACTGTGGTGAGAAGACACACACAACAGAAGATTGTGACAGTGACTTTAAAAAATGCACTAACTGCTCAGGCGACCAATCATCTTCGTCAAAACAGTGTCCAATATGGAAAGAGCAAATGGCGATTAACAAAATAAAGTTCACCCAAAATATCTCATTTTCTGAGGCAAAGAAACTGGTGAAGAGATCTGACCTTCTAGAAAGTTATGCTACAGTAGCAAAATCGTCATCTGAATCCAGCTGTAAAATAACAAAATCATCCACAGGCTGCCAAACTACCTTGACTTGGGTCAGTTCTGACTCCCCACAGGTTTTATACCCTGCTATATCATCACAGACTGAGGAATCACTTCCTACTACATCAAAGTCCTCTGATCATAAGTCATCTTCACAGTCACGCTCTGAGTCTCATTCAACAGCTGATAGACAACAAACTGTTAAAACTAAACCCAAACCGAAGTCTGATGCTTCAAAACAACAAAGTGGCAGAGCTCCTAAGGGGTCACAAACTACAATTCAACTGTTTAATAAATATGGGTCTCTTGAAGATATGGACGTTTCTGAAAACGTCCATTCTAGGGCACATAGCTTGTCGCCCTCCAAAAGAGTGCGGGGTAGATCCCCGATAAATCCCCCCAAAAGATAGTTTATTCCAATAATATTGAAAAGTGGAACTGCAGAGGATTGAGGACTAATTTACATGAATTACAGCTATTAGTCCAAGATTTCACACCTTCAGCGTTATGTCGCCAGGAGACATATTTAAAACAAACAGATACATTTGACCTTCGTCATTTTAATGCATATCATTCTTTTTCACCTCCGGGTGATAGGGCCACTGGAGGATCATCCATTCTAGTCAAACAAAACGTTATTCAAAGCCCTGTTTCACTTAATACTAATATGCAGGCTGTTGCAGTGAGAATTAGTTTACATGTAGCGTTTACGCTATGCTCTCTTTATATTTCACCATCTTCGGCTTTTGCCAAAACCGATCTTCAAGCTCTATATGATCAGCTCCCGAAACCCTGTATTATAATGGGAGATTTAAATGGACACAACCCACTCTGGGGCAGTGTAACTACAAACACTAAAGGTAAATTGTTGGAGGACTTTTGTTCTGACAATGATTTATGTATTTATAATGATGGTTCCAACACATATTTACACCCTGGGACAGGGACCTATTCTGCTCTTGACTTGTCATTGACAAATTCAGAACTACTAAATGAATTCGAATGGTCAGTCCACGATGACCTCTGTGGAAGTGACCATTTTCCTACTGTATTAAAAGCTGTACCTCCATCTGATGTTCCTCCATCATCAAGACGAAATTTTAAAAAGGCTAACTGGGCTCTATATGAAACACTGTGTGCTGAAAAACTTCAACCTGAACGTTTTATTGACGTTCCTGATGCTATCAAATGTTTTTCTGATGAACTGAATTCCATACCTGATGAGTGTATACCAAAAATCCTCTGTAGTTCCACATATTCGAAAACCATGGTTCAACGATGAGTGCAAACAAGCTAGAAAGGCAAGGAAAAAAGCAGAACATTATTTCCGTCGCCATCCTATGGTGCATAATTTAAATAAATTTAAAATTTAAAATGCTAAAGCACGGCGTACTTTTAAACAGAACAAACGCCAATCTTGGCAAAATTATGTATCCAAAATAAATTTTCGGACACCTGTGTCCAAGGTATGGAACATGGTCCAGAAAATAAAAGGTAAAGGTACTAAATCTACTGTCCATCATCTTAAACATGGAGATCAATTACTTACTGATAAGTCAGATATTGCGAATAAACTGGGCGAAACTCTCGCTAAACATTCTTCCTCTTCGAATTATACACCTAAATTTCAGCAGTATCAAAAACAACAAGAAAAGAAAACTATTAATTTCAATTCTGATAATGGGGAAGATTATAATGAAACGTTTTCTATTCAAGAACTCCACACTGCTCTTGATCAAGCTCATGACACTGCTACAGGAGCTGATAACATCCATTATCAACTCCTGAAACATTTACCAGAATCCTGTCTGGAAACTCTCCTAAATATTTTTGATGGTATTTGGACATCGGGTAACTTTCCTCCTTCATGGCGTGATGCCATAGTGGTACCAATACCTAAACCTGGAGGCACCCGTGGCGAGCCACCTCCTCGTGGTGGGTGCTGGGTAACGCTAAGAGCTCGCCGACACCCCCGTAGTGGCCCCGGGGGGATATTTGGTCCACCAACCCGTTTGCCGTGGGTTGCGGCCCTGTGTCGGTGGAGGAGGGGATCCTGGTGGTTGAGGGCAGTGGGTTCTTGGAACCGTGTTCCTACTGCTCAACACACCACTTTGGCCCTGACTTCACCTAGACGGGTTGTAGAATGGGCCCGATTCTATCAATCGGCTGGTCATGTCAAGCCCTGTGTTGGACATACCATGTTTTGAGTCCACTATCCTACTCTTTTGTGTTTGGGCTTCACATTTGTAAAAAAATATCTACAGTTTTTGCCTAGAGTCCTATGTCAGAAGGCGGTGGCTCATGGGCCAATCTGGTTAATGTCAACCTCCGAATTCTGTAGGTCTCCAAATTTCTGTCATGTGCAGAACCAGCTGGACAGTCACTTTGGTAGACAAATATAGCTATTCGTGTTACATTTGCTGGAGTATAGCAGACTTGTAGCCCTGATGACGCAGACTGGATTCCTCTGCAACATCGTCCTTTGTTGACACTCGATGGCGGGTGGGGAGCAAGTTTGCCGAATATAATTCTCTCATCATGTCTCTCAACCAATACTCTGGTTCGTCGAAGAATAAACGCCGTCATGTTGATTGTGTATCATTTGATGAGGAACTTACACCTGAAGTTAATGATTACTGGCCGAGATTTATTGTCATTTCATCTTCCGATGGTAATGCGATCAAGTTGAATCCGTTTGCCATATCCTTGGGCATCAAAGGTGCCTGTGGAGAAGTTAAAAACGTCACTCGACTCCGCTCTGGCTCACTTCTTGTGGAATGTATACGAAGACAACAGTCCGTCAATCTGCTTGGATTAAAGCAGTTTGTAAATGTCCCGGTTGTTGTCTCAGCACACAATGCACTTAACTCCTGCCGTGGAATAATTCGAGATCGTGCTCGTTGTCTTTCTGACATGAGCGAGGAGGAGCTTCTGGTTGAATTAAAAAACCAAGGAGTAATTGCTGTTAAGCGATTTACAAGGAAACATAATGACACTGTGATAAAAACCAACACTTATCTTTTCACGTGTGCCCTGCCAACTATCCCAAAATCAATAAAAGCCGGATACTTCAACATCGGAGTTGATGTTTATGTTCCAAATCCCCTCCGGTGTTACCATTGCCAAAAATTTGGTCATGGTGCCAGAACTTGTACTCGCACTCAGATATGTTCTCGCTGCGGTGGTACTCATGCCAATTCTGATTGCAACAATGCAATGAAGTGTGCAAACTGTGATGGTGAGCATTTGGCCTCGTCCAGGCCCTGTCCCGTCTTCGTTTATCAGTCAAAAATTATGAAAGTTAAATGCACAAACAATCTTTCTTATTTTGAAGCCAAAAAGTTGGTGCCAGATCCGTTTTCAGTTCCAAGTACATTATCCTTTTCAGCTGTAGCATCTTCTCCTGCCCCTATGAAAAAAAGTTACTACAGTGACTACATCGTGCCAGACTGAAATTTCATGGATTCATGATAAACAAATATCTGTAAGTGAAAGTATCCTATCAAGTCAAATGACAAATACTTCGGCCTCTCAAACCGAAAGCCCACCATTGAAGATCACAGAGCCAGAATCTCCAGAACTTTCTGACACTGAGAACAATGTTCTTCGTCAAACAAGGAAAGAAAAAAAACACAAGAAAAAAAAGACGAAGGTGCTTCAACACTTGGAGGCGCCACCTTCTTCGCAACCACCTGTAGAGGTTCAAAATTCTTTTGAACCGCTGGAAATGGAGGTTACTACTCCGTTTCAAACCAAAAGGAATGTTCTTCCTTCACGTTCTCGTTCACCCATTAACCCACCATGAGTGCAAGTCACATTATACAGTGGAATTGTAGGGGACTTCAGAATAATTTCAATGATCTGCAGTTATTAATTCAAGATTACAAACCATCGGTAATTTGTTTACAAGAAACTTTCCTTAAGACAACAGATAAATTTGATTTACGGCTTTACAATTCATATCATCACTATTCCTTCCCGCGGGAGTTAAAGCTACTGGTGGATCGTCAGTACTAGTGCGACAGGGTGTGATTCACAGTCCTGTTCCTCTAGCTACGCCCCTTCAAGCTGTTGCAGTCCGAGTTACATTAAACATAGTGTTTACTCTTTGTTCTTTGTATAAACCACCCTCCTATTCACTTCAACAGTCTGAACTCCAGGCTCTATATGACCAGCTCCCTAAGCCATGTGTTATCATGGGTGATTTAAATGGTCATAACCCAATTTGGGGTTCTCATGATACAAATACCAAGGGCAAGGTACTTGAAGAGTTTTCCTTGAATAATGATTTGTGCATTTTTAATGATGGTTCTCACACGTATTTACATCCTGCCACCCGCACGTATTCGTGCCTTGACTTATCACTAGTTGATTCTAATTTGCTTACAGAATTCGAATGGTCAGTCCACGATGACCTCTGTGGAAGTGATCATTTTCCTACCATTCTAAAATCTGTGACACCTTCTGATGTCCCTCCATCATCACGATGGAATTTTGCTAAAGCTGACTGGGATTTGTATGAAATTCGCTGCTCTTCAAAACTAACACCTGATGCTTTTGTTGATGTTTCTGATCCGATAAAAATCTTCTCTAAAGAACTTCTTCAAATAGCTGATGAATGTATCCCGAAGTCCTCTTCAAATCCACACATACGTAAACCATGGTTTACTGCTGACTGCAAACAAGCTAGGAAGGCCCGGAAGAAAGCTGAACAGTATTTCTGTCGCCATCCTATGGTCCATAATTTAAACAAATTTAAAATTTTAAATGCTAAAGCAAGGCGTACTTTTAAAAAAAATAAACGCCAGTCATGGCAAAATTACGTTTCAAAAATAAATTCACGTACGCCAATTTCAAAGGTATGGAACATGGTCCAGAAAATAAATGGTAAGGGCTCTAAACCTAGTATTCACCATCTTAAAGATGGGAATCAGTTATTGACTAATAAATCAGATATTGTGAATAAACTTGGTGAGACTTTGGCGAAACATTCTTCCTCGTCAAATTATGTACCTGAATTCCAAAAATATCAAAAACAGCAGGAAAAGCAATATATTAATTCTACTTCAGAGAATGGGGAAGACTACTTCATACTGCCCTTGACCAAGCTCACAATACTGCTTCCGGAGCTGATGGTATTCATTATCAACTTCTGAAGCACTTGCCAGAATCCTGTTTAGAGGCACTTTTATATATATTTGATGACATTTGGACAACCGCAAAATTTCTTCCCTCGTGGCGAGATGCCATAATTGTACCCATCCCTAAACCTGGACGTGATCATACTGATCCATCGAATTATAGACCAATTTCACTAACGAGCTGCGTTTGCAAAACCATGGAACGCATGATAAATAATCGACTTGTTTGGTACTTGGAGACTAATAACCTAATAACAGATATACAATGTGGTTTCCGTAAAAACAGAAGTACCATCGATCATTTAGTGCGTTTAGAATCTTTTGTTAAGAGTGCCATAATTAATAAACAACACGCTGTGTCAATCTTTTTCGATCTAGAAAAAGCATACGACACGACATGGAAACATGGGATTTTAAAAGATTTACATGACTTTGGATTACGAGGCCGCCTGCCTCAATTTATATCCAACTTTTTAAATGACAGGCAATTTCAAGTCAGACTGGGTTCAACCCTGTCTGACCATTATACTCAGGATCAGGGTGTCCCGCAAGGCAGTATTTTGTCGGTCACTCTGTTTAGTATTAAGATCAACAGTCTCTCAAAGGTTTTAACTGATTCAATCGATGGATCACTTTTTGTTGATGATCTTAATATTTCTTGTCGTGGTAAAAATATGCGCACCATTGAACGGCAATTACAGTTGTGTTTAAATAAAATAAATAAATGGTGCCTTGAAAACGGCTTTAAATTTTCTCAAACAAAAACTAATTGTATACACTTTTGTAGAAAATATAAACCGCATAAAGACCCAGAACTATTTTTAAATGGCACTCCAATCAAAGGTGTAAAGGAGGCTACATTCTTGGGTGTAATTTTCGGTTCTCATTTAACCTTCTTATCACACATTAAATCTCTTAAAGTTAAATGCCTGAAGGCACTAGATTTGCTGAAGGTTGTTTCCAATTCTAAGTGGGGAGGGGATCAAACTACCCTCCTTCATTTATACAGATCATTGGTGCGATCCAAACTTGATTATGGTTCCATTGTATATGGTGGAGCCTGCAAAAGCAACCTGAAACTATTAGATTCTGTTCATCACCTAGGTCTAAGACTTTGTCTTGGGTCCTTCAGCACTTCACCTATTGACAGTCTCTATGTTGAGGCTGATGAACCATCCCTTACACAACGTCGTATAAAATTATCCTTACAATACATTACTAAATTATACTCTAATGAATCTAACCCTGCATAACACCCTGTGTGTTCAATCCACTTTATGGGGATTTGTATGACAAGAAGTCTTCTCTGGTTCCACCTCTAGGGCACAGAATTAAACCCTTTCTTTCTTCGGCCGGCATTGAGCTGAAAAACATAGCTCCCTCCCGTCTTCTTTCTTCTCCTCCTTGGCAGTTGGTCAAGCCTCAAGTAGACCTAACATTGACCACATTTAAAAAATCAGAGACTAATGAATTACAATATAAGCAAGAATATAATCAATTAAAACATAAATATAGCAATTATAAATCCTTATTTACAGATGGGTCCAAGGGCGGTGGCGCTGTGGCTTGTGCCACTGTAATTGGATCAAGAACAATATCTTCTAGATTACCAGATAATAGTTCTATTTTCACAGCAGAAGCTAACGCCATATTAACAGCACTTAAATATATTCAAAGACACCCTAAACGTAAACAATATATAATCTATTCAGACTCTCTTTCTTGTCTTCAGGCGATTAAAAATTTATCATGTAAACATCCACTTTTAATTGATATTATTGAATTGTATAATAATCTTGCTACTGGCCAATACGACATCGTCTTTTGTTGGTTACCCAGCCACGTAGGCATTTCTGGTAACACAATGGCCGATTTTGCTGCCAAGGCAGCACTCAACAAATCTGTGACACCACTTCTTATTCCATACTCTGATTACAAAGCAAGCATTAGAACTTACATCCGTGATCTGATGCAGAAGAAGTGGGACACCCAAGTAGGTATAAATAAATTACATGAAATAAAACCGAATATTGGTTACACCTACTTGGGTTGTCAGTCCAGATTTGAAGAGGTTATTTTAAGACGATGTCGTATTGGCCATACACGATATACACATGCGTACCTATTGAAAGGTGAGGATCCTCCGTTTTGTATCCCTTGTGATGAGAGAGTCACGGTCCGGCATATCCTGCTTGACTGTGTTGAATTCTCCATCACAAGGGATAAGTATTATACAGTTAAAACAATTAAGAATCTTTTTACCAGCGTTAGATCTCATTTAATTATTGGTTTTTTAAAAGACATTGATGCTTTGGTTGAATTTTGAAAACTTGTTGTGTAAATAGATGTATTTTCAACTTGAATTGTTGGTGGCTGTACCCTCAAAGGGGGTTGAACTACCGTACAATTATTGTCCTACGTAAGTCCCAAAACATTTCCTGTACGTTTAGACTTCCACTGGTTTTAATCGCAGCATATGTGTATTTTTAATTTTGGGCTAGATGTGTCTAAATTGTTAACAGCTGAGGGGATGATGTAAATCCGACTAGGGTCCATGCAGGTAGCAAAGGTACTGTAAGTCCCCATGGTCCCTAGTATGGTGATCTACCTTCAGTTGGTGGCAATCTATAGCCTGATTTCATATTGTATTGTCCGAATAGTGATATTATTTTTAACTTTCCATGCTAGTTTTAATTGATATTGTGATAGTCTAGTTGTTTTACTGTCCTTCGTTGACAGGTTTTTATACTATACATATATTTGATTTCAGAATTAAATGCTCTCGTCACGATATGGCTGAGACATTGCCGATGTGACGTTAAACATTAACTCACTCACTCACTAAAATATGTGCTCAAGGGGGAAGGGAGATAACTCTATCATAATAGTACTTTGCGTTAGAAACAATAAAGACAAAAAGCGGGGATTGCGTTATTCAAAAAAACAAAAGATTTTTATACATACCCACCCCCATGACAGAGTCAAAGTGTGAGTACATATGATTACTTGTTACAAGAATGTTTACTTATTACTTGAAATGTCTTTGTGATAATTTGGAAAGTACTTTAAAGTTATTTATCACAAACTGGTGTAGATTCTTCCAGGACACACACGTTTGAAGCTGGCCTGGTGTATACTCCATGAGAGGTCTTTACTGTCACTGACCGGACACACCCATTAACTCCAGGGCAAATCTTCAATACACGCGCCATGTCCCACTGGCCCCGTGGTTTGTTCAGCTCCATCAGCATGATAAGTCACCTTCAGCGATGTTTGGAGACTCTTTTTTCCATTATTTGTCAAATCGTCAACATTGGCAGGTATTTTCTTCTCCCAACGCTTAACAAAATATTCTTTACACTGATGACTTCAACAAACATGCATTAAAGCTTATAACACAAAATTGGCTTCTAGATCACTGGTGTACATTCATAACCAGCTATAATATTCTGAAAGGTCTGCATTTCCAAATACTCACAGCAATCAGCACTATCCTACTTTAGAAAAAAAGCCAACGTGTCTCGAAGTATTTGAACCTATTTTCGTGTTAAATATATGGCAAACTGTTGTGGCACATTCAAGTTTGGTTTACAAACACTAGTTATTCCAAAACTAAAAACAAATACGATAGAACGAAAATGTGCCTCTAACAATTACCTCCATTTCTATGGTCATTTGAATGCATTTTATTGTGTGTGTAATCTAAGCCGGACAAACTGAATCTTTCAGGTTGCCCTTACAAGCACCGTGAACTTTGACACCTTATGCTACTCAGATAGCATAACTCAAAGTTTCTTAGTCATAACGATTTCTTTTTATAACTACCGTCAGACAGAGATCGTGTCTTAACATAAATGAGTGGAACATATTACATAAAACCTCAAATAAACGTTAATTACACATTACTCTTTCTTTTTGAGAGATATTCACTGAGAATGTATAAAATAAACACTTCATACACTGCTATATATGTTATTGCTATATATGTTATTGTCTTACGTGATTCTAATCAAAGAGTGTGGCTTACCCCTTTACCTATGCTCGTATGTGCACATTCCGGTGGCACTCAAAACAATCTAAATATCGTGGCACTCAGAACAATCTAAATGTCTTACGTCATTCTAATCAAAGAGTGTGGCTTACACCTTTACCTATGTTCGTATGAGCACATTCCGGTGGCATTCAAAACAATCTAAACATCATGGCACTCAAACCAATCTAAATATTGTGGCACTGAGAACAATCTAAATATCGTGGCACTCAAAACAATCTAAATATCATGGCACTCAAAACAATCTAAATATCGTGGCACTCAAAACAATCTAAATATCGTGGCACTCAAAACAATCTAAATATTGTGGCACTCAAAGCAATCTAAACATCGTGGCACTCAAAACAATCTAAACATCGTGGCACTCAAAACAATCTAAATATCATGGCACTCAAAACAATCTAAATATCGTGGCACTCAAAACAATCTAAATATCATGGCACTCAAAACAATCTAAATATCGTGGCACTCAAAACAATCTAAATATCGTGGCACTCAAAACAATCTAAATATCGTGGCACTCAAAACAATCTAAATATCGTGGCACTCAAAACAATCTAAATATCGTGGCACTCAAAACAATCTAAATATCATGGCACTCAAAACAATCTAAATATCGTGGCACTCAAAACAATCTAAATATCATGGCACTCAAAACAATCTAAATATCGCAGCAAAGGCATGGTGCCAGGAAGAGATCGTCTCCATTTGGCTTGTCCCAGATTGGTGCAAGTTAGAAGAGGAAACATATTCTTTTAGATAAGAAAAATATAAGCCAACACGTTTTCATAGATATATACACATACTACGACCAGATATATAATCGGAAGTACATATGTAATAATTCAGTCTTATGGTTAGCGTTGTCCATTTTTGAAGTCGAAACAGATGCAGAAGAAAGAAGGGCGTGGCCATGTTGTTGCGCAAAAGTCGGATCCATGTATAGCGCAATTGAGTTACTTCATAACAGTTTATAATTTCTAATCTTACGATGAAATAATGGCTGGAAGTACAATATTTAGTCATCGGCATCTGAATTTTAATATACATGTCGTAGTATTGTCAATGGTGTGAATCACGATAAACAAATATTGTTTATACACGTTCCTTCATTGATTATAATGCGGAAGGATAGTTTATGCACATATCCCCGGTCATAAAATTAATTTCATTAGTCAAATTTGACCTAATTTCTTCCTGGTCATATCGCACATGATGAACAAGAAGTAACAGTGGGATGTGTTCACGAAGATGAGATCATTGACTTTTTTTCAACGGGTAGATCGGCATACGGGTTCGGAAAGCAGTCACACAAATATATCAATATCAAAATACTTTTCTACATTTATTTTTATTTTTGTCCCCAAGTGAATTGTAATTGCTTTTACTGTTATATGTTTTTGTTTCACCGTAAACATTGCGAAAGACATACTTATAATAAGTATCCGCACACTTGCTGATCATGATAATCACGTGAGAAATTCAATGACTGAGACGATTTTGACCCCATACTTCCAAGTTTTACTTTATGAAGTAAATATGAGTAAGAAAGGAATTTAGAAAACCACGGTACCAGATGGTTACGCAACTATTAACAGAAGGTAAGTTTTACCTCGAACTGTCTATGCTACTTAGACTCGTGTTAGACAGAATTGTTGAGACTTCTGTCGTATAATGTTTGTTGTGTTTATTGTAAAACAAGAAGAAGAGGCATCCAGGCACAAAAACTTGTAATACCACAAGAGACAAATTTACACAGTTTAATGGACAACTTTTACAAAGGGGTCACGGGAGAAATTAATCATGCGTATTATATTGTCAGATGTGAACAGGGTTATTTTTGTTTAGCTTTTTCTGAGTATATGACGTCAGTTGTTTATTACTTGTTTGTGTATCTCTGCAACAATAATTAGTAATTTAAATCAGTGAACGGTTCAGTTTATGATTGTTTTTTTTTAAGACACAGTGTTCTATTTGCTTTATTAAAGCACAATTCATATTAACATGTCTCTCACTCAGCGGAGTGTTATATTTTAGTTGATTAATGCACACAAACGTAAGAACAAGGATCAATAAGATATCTATCATGTATATTCATAAAAGATAAATTAACTTCTGGTAAAAATAATTCATCTGCCTCTTAAATGTTTGACACACACATGTCCTTAAAGTAATGCTATTGAAATGCCAGTCTAGCATTTCATTGAATGCTCTGGTCATTTGTTTTTCTGAAGCACAGTGTCATGAAACTGTCAGGTTTTCTTTTTATTTGTCACAGTCTGAAATGTAAAACAGGTCTGTGATGACCATGGTCTACCATGGGATTATTACGAGATGACCAACTACTGCTACAACTACTACTACTGACTTCAACTACTGCTTTGAGCGAGAAGACCATGTTCTACCATGGTTTTGTCAAGGATGACCAAGGTCTGCCATGGTAAAATGGCAATGACCATGGTCAACCATGGTTTCTGGCGAACATGGTCTATGATGACCATGGTCAGTCATGGTTTCTGGTGAACATGGTCTATGATGACCATGGTCAGTCATGGTTTCTGGCGAACATGGTCTATGATGACCATGGTCAACCATGGTTTCTGGTGAACATGGTCTATGATGGCCATGGTCAGTCATGGTTTCTGGTGAACATGGTCTATGATGACCATGGTCAGTCATGGTTTCTGGCGAACATGATCTATGATGGCCATGGTCAGTCATGGTTTCTGGCGAACATGATCTATGATGGCCATGGTCAGTCATGGTTTCTGGTGAACATGGTCTATGATGACCATGGTCAGTCATGGTTTCTGGCGAACATGGTCTATGATGACCATGGTCAACCATGGTTTCTGGTGAACATGGTCTATGATGGCCATGGTCAGTCATGGTTTCTGGTGAACATGGTCTATGATGACCATGGTCAACCATGGTTTCTGGCGAACATGGTCTATGATGACCATGGTCAACCATGGTTTCTGGTGAACATGGTCTATGATGGCCATGGTCAGTCATGGTTTCTGGTGAACATGGTCTATGATGACCATGGTCAGTCATGGTTTCTGGCGAACATGATCTATGATGGCCATGGTCAGTCATGGTTTCTGGCGAACATGGTGTATGATGACCATGGTCAATCATGACCATGGTTTCTGGCGAACATGGTCTATGATGATCATGGTCAGTCATGGTTTCTGGTGAACATGGTCTATGATGACCATGGTCAGTCATGGCTTCTGGTGAACATGGTCTATGATGACCTTGGTCAGTCATGGTTTCTGGTGAACATGGTCTATGATGACCATGGTCAACCATGGTTTCTGGCGAACATGGTCTATGATGACCATGGTCAGTCATGGTTTCTGGTGAACATGGTCTATGATGACCATGGTCAGTCATGGTTTCTGGTGAACATGGTCTATGATGACCATGGTCAGTCATGGTTTCTGGCGAACATGATCTATGATGGCCATGGTCAGTCATGGTTTCTGGCGAACATGGTGTATGATGACCATGGTCAATCATGACCATGGTTTCTGGCGAACATGGTCTATGATGATCATGGTCAGTCATGGTTTCTGGTGAACATGGTCTATGATGACCATGGTCAGTCATGGCTTCTGGTGAACATGGTCTATGATGACCTTGGTCAGTCATGGTTTCTGGTGAACATGGTCTATGATGACCATGGTCAACCATGGTTTCTGGCGAACATGGTCTATGATGACCATGGTCAGTCATGGTTTCTGGTGAACATGGTCTATGATGACCATGGTCAGTCATGGTTTCTGGTGAACATGGTCTATGATGACCATGGTCAGTCATGGTTTCTGGTGAACATGGTCTATGATGACCATGGTCAACCATGGTTTCTGGCGAACATGGTCTATGATGATCATGGTCAGTCATGGTTTCTGGTGAACATGATCTATGATGACCATGGTCAGTCATGGTTTCTGGTGAACATGGTCTATGATGGCCATGGTCAGTCATGGTTTCTGGTGAACATGGTCTATGATGACCATGGTCAGTCATGGTTTCTGGTGAACATGGTGTATGATGGCCATGGTCAGTCATGGTTTCTGGTGAACATGGTCTATGATGACCATGGTCAGTCATGGTTTCTGGCGAACATGATCTATGATGGCCATGGTCAGTCATGGTTTCTGGCGAACATGGTGTATGATGACCATGGTCAATCATGACCATGGTTTCTGGCGAACATGGTCTATGATGACCATGGTCAGTCATGGTTTCTGGTGAACATGGTCTATGATGACCTTGGTCAGTCATGGTTTCTGGTGAACATGGTCTATGATGACCATGGTCAACCATGGTTTCTGGCGAACATGGTCTATGATGACCATGGTCAGTCATGGTTTCTGGCGAACATGGTCTATGATGACCATGGTCAGTCATGGTTTCTGGTGAACATGGTCTATGATGACCATGGTCAGTCATGGTTTCTGGTGAACATGGTCTATGATGGCCATGGTCAGTCATGGTTTCTGGCGAACATGGTCTATGATGACCATGGTCAGTCATGGTTTCTGGTGAACATGGTCTATGATGGCCATGGTCAGTCATGGTTTCTGGTGAACATGGTCTATGATGGCCATGGTCAGTCATGGTTTCTGGCGAATATGATCTATGATGGCCATGGTCAGTCATGGGTTCTGGCGAACATGGTCTATGATGATCATGGTCAACCATGGTTTCTGGCGAACATGGTCTATGATGGCCATGGTCAGTCATGGTTTCTGGCGAACATGGTCTATGATGGCCATGGTCAGTCATGGTTTCTGGCGAACATGGTCTATGATGGCCATGGTCAGTCATGGTTTCTGGTGAACATGGTCTATTGTGGCCATGGTCAGTCATGGTTTCTGGCGAACATGGTCTATGATGACCATGGTCAGTCATGGTTTCTGGTGAACATGGTCTATGATGACCATGGTCAGTCATGGTTTCTGGTGAACATGGTCTATGATGACCATGGTGAACCATGGTTTCTGGCGAACATGATCTATGATGACCATGGTCAACCATGGTTTCTGGCGAACATGGTCTATGATGACCATGGTCAGTCATGGTTTCTGGTGAACATGGTCTATGATGACCATGGTCAGTCATGGTTTCTGGTGAACATGGTCTATGATGACCATGGTCAGTCATGGTTTCTGGTGAACATGGTCTATGATGACCATGGTCAACCATGGTTTCTGGCGAACATGGTCTATGATGACCATGGTCAGTCATGGTTTCTGGTGAACATGATCTATGATGACCATGGTCAGTCATGGTTTTTGGTGAACATGGTCTATGATGGCCATGGTCAGTCATGGTTTCTGGTGAACATGGTCTATGATGACCATGGTCAGTCATGGTTTCTGGTGAACATGGTGTATGATGGCCATGGTCAGTCATGGTTTCTGGTGAACATGGTCTATGATGACCATGGTCAGTCATGGTTTCTGGCGAACATGATCTATGATGGCCATGGTCAGTCATGGTTTCTGGCGAACATGGTGTATGATGACCATGGTCAATCATGACCATGGTTTCTGGCGAACATGGTCTATGATGACCATGGTCAGTCATGGTTTCTGGTGAACATGGTCTATGATGACCTTGGTCAGTCATGGTTTCTGGTGAACATGGTCTATGATGACCATGGTCAACCATGGTTTCTGGCGAACATGGTCTATGATGACCATGGTCAGTCATGGTTTCTGGCGAACATGGTCTATGATGACCATGGTCAGTCATGGTTTCTGGTGAACATGGTCTATGATGACCATGGTCAGTCATGGTTTCTGGTGAACATGGTCTATGATGGCCATGGTCAGTCATGGTTTCTGGCGAACATGGTCTATGATGACCATGGTCAGTCATGGTTTCTGGTGAACATGGTCTATGATGGCCATGGTCAGTCATGGTTTCTGGTGAACATGGTCTATGATGGCCATGGTCAGTCATGGTTTCTGGCGAATATGATCTATGATGGCCATGGTCAGTCATGGGTTCTGGCGAACATGGTCTATGATGATCATGGTCAACCATGGTTTCTGGCGAACATGGTCTATGATGGCCATGGTCAGTCATGGTTTCTGGCGAACATGGTCTATGATGGCCATGGTCAGTCATGGTTTCTGGCGAACATGGTCTATGATGGCCATGGTCAGTCATGGTTTCTGGTGAACATGGTCTATTGTGGCCATGGTCAGTCATGGTTTCTGGCGAACATGGTCTATGATGACCATGGTCAGTCATGGTTTCTGGTGAACATGGTCTATGATGACCATGGTCAGTCATGGTTTCTGGTGAACATGGTCTATGATGACCATGGTGAACCATGGTTTCTGGCGAACATGATCTATGATGACCATGGTCAACCATGGTTTCTGGCGAACATGGTCTATGATGACCATGGTCAGTCATGGTTTCTGGTGAACATGGTCTATGATGACCATGGTCAGTCATGGTTTCTGGTGAACATGGTCTATGATGACCATGGTCAGTCATGGTTTCTGGTGAACATGGTCTATGATGACCATGGTCAGTCATGGTTTCTGGCGAACATGATCTATGATGACCATGGTCAGTCATGGTTTCTGGCGAACATGGTCTATGATGACCATGATCAGTCATGGTTTCTGGCGAACATGATCTATGATGGCCATGGTCAGTCATGGTTTCTGGTGAACATGGTCTATGATGACCATGGTCAGTCATGGTTTCTGGTGAACATGGTCTATGATGGCCATGGTCAGTCATGGTTTCTGGTGAACATGGTCTATGATGACCATGGTCAGTCATGGTTTCTGGCGAACATGGTGTATGATGACCATGGTCAATCATGACCATGGTTTCTGGCGAACATGGTCTATGATGATCATGGTCAGTCATGGTTTCTGGTGAACATGGTCTATGATGACCATGGTCAGTCATGGCTTCTGGTGAACATGGTCTATGATGACCATGGTCAGTCATGGTTTCTGGTGAACATGGTCTATGATGACCTTGGTCAGTCATGGTTTCTGGTGAACATGGTCTATGATGACCATGGTCAACCATGGTTTCTGGCGAACATGGTCTATGATGACCATGGTCAACCATGGTTTCTGGCGAACATGATCTATGATGGCCATGGTCAGTCATGGTTTCTGGTGAACATGGTCTATGATGACCATGGTCAGTCATGGTTTCTGGTGAACATGGTCTATGATGACCATGGTCAGTCATGGTTTCTGGTGAACGTGGTCTATGATGGCCATGGTCAACCATGGTTTCTGGTGAACATGGTCTATGATGGCCATGGTCAATCATGGTTTCTGGTGAACATGGTCTATGATGACCATGGCCAATTATGGTTTCTGGTGAACATGGTCTATGATGGCCATGGTCAGTCATGGTTTCTGGTGAACATGGTCTATGATGACCATGGTCAGTCATGGTGCAGTTTCAGCTGGATGACTATCATCCTGGGTAATTAATTTTTTTTCATTCTTATCATCAATCTTTGAAAGTCATTACATAGGACATGTTCTAGGTTCTAGTTTCATTGCTCAATCCAAGTAATTCTAGACCTAAAGGTTCACCCTTGACTTTTTGTTGCTACATTCTCGACTATCATTACATTTTTAATTTTAATTTTAGTTATTAGATCTGCCATTACTATTTCATAGCTTGATTCATTTTGCTGTTTCCCGGATTTTATCTGCAAGTTGTTTTTCGCTGTTATTCCTTCCATTTTTCAGAATGAAAAATACCTCATGGTTTGAATAATGAATTTGCCATCATGTTATATGAAACAGGGGAGACTGATTAATGTGACACACATAAAACATCAATTCATTTCCAGTAATTTGACTCGGGATTTATGGTAATACAGGTCTTTTATAAAGAGTCTAGTTGTGAAAATTCACAATTTCATTCATAAGTTCGTATATGATAGATAGGAATCAGGTGATATGTTATCAATAGCGAGTGTAACCACTTGCCATCAGTCATGGCACCATCAATCAGCGGATGATCTCAGCAGGAATCGATGTTTCAGAAATCCAAGAGAGATCGTTCAGGTTTGTATTGGTTTACAGGAGTTAACAAACGCTGTCTCAGCTGATACACAAGATGATACTAGTGGAGTTCATACCTGGCGAAGGTTAACGCTATGTAGGCATTCTCAAACAATTCTGTTACAAGAATGACACAGTGCCTTCCATACCATGAAACCTTTTCCATTGAACGGATGACCATCTTGAAGGCACTATGGGGCCATTAGCTCTCGTCTACGTCGCAAAACTCAAACTCTGCCATTGTTTCTGCACCAACTGAACCGGCGTTCATATACAACCACCCTACCCCCACCTCTCCCAGCCCTATCATTATCGTTGACGTCTCTGTCATGAATCTGTTCCAGAGGTGGATCTGCCGTATCTAGCGATCTTCGGATGTGTGGTAACTCTTCCTCTCGGGCAGTCTTGGGATTGGTTGTGTACGGTTTTCTGATTTGGTTAAGATATGTATCAGCTTTTCAGACTTCTTTTGCCTGGTAGTTTATGTTGCGTCACAGTTGACAGGCATATTGATTGCATGGCAAAGTAACAAATCTTAACCGAGCTATCAATGTGTCTGACGTGCTGTCACTCATAAACTATTCAAAACCCAGCATCAGGTTACTCAACATGGTGATCTTGAATCTTTGGTCTTGCAGGTCGTTCTCCATGAATGTGGGGATACTGCACCATCTGTGAACACTCTATGATGGGGTTGCTGTGTTCACGTAGCAGTCTGCAGATGGCTTTAAGAGCAGCTGTTTACTTCATGGTTGTACTGACCACATGTAACACCAGGGAATGTCGACTTCAGTTAGGACAGAAAGCCAAGGACAGATCTGTCATTCTGGGGAATACTGACATCAGAAGGTGCCATGTTGACTGTGTGGAAGATACCTTCATTTTAGCATGGTGTCTCCAATTACGTGACTCGAGGCAGCCAGGGATGCCAGACGGAACCAGTCCCGAGAAACGTAATAACGTAAGTTATTGGGGAATTGTTATTTGTACTATAATCGTTTTGTTAGTTTTGGCCACGGATCAGCTGACCTTTGTAAATGATTCTAACATTAATTGGAGTATTTACAGGTCAAGGTCAAAGGTAATGAACATGCGCATAGTGAGAATGTCGGTAATGGACAAACCACATGATACAAACATGCTATAGATGCTAACACGTTGTTTCAGATATTCCATGAGAGCTAACAAGCCTCTTCCAATCATGTATCATGTTGTTTCAGATATTCCATGAGAACTAACAAGCCTCTTCCAATCATATACCATCTTGTTAATGTTAACACGCTGCTTGTCACACGATATCTGTCATTTATGCTCTGTCACTTTTACGGTGATAACGATGTAAGAATCTTCATTAAAACGTCTTCCGTAAAGTTGAATGTTTCAAATGAGACACTACATTTTAACTAGGCAACATGAAGGTGTTTTCCCATCTCACCTGTCCATTCTTTGTAAACAAGTATTTTAATTTATGATACTTGAAGATGATTATTTGATGATAATGTTCTCTTTAATGAGTCACACTATCTTCTGTTTAAATGATGTTCCAAGGAATAATATTGGATTTTTCACATGTGTAATTAATTACCAGCTGCACAACAAAACTTGCAGGGTTAAGGTTAGGGTTAATTAATATCTGTACAACAAAACTTGCAGGGTTAAGGTTAGGGTTAATTAAAATCTGTACAACAAAACTTGCGACGTTTTGGTATAGGCTCAAACATGTTATCAAGCTAAGTATGTAATGACATGTAAGACCATGCTGAATGAGACAAAAACCATTGCTACACATCGACAGGTGTACCCAATACCGACAAAACACATAGATATACCATGCAGCCTTGTTTCCTTTTTCCTTTAGGTTCTGACAACACCGTGTGGAGTTTGCAACACCACTTCAGTGTGTCTGGATAGGGGGTGTTCAAAGGAGTGTGTGCAAGGTACGTGCCCACTCATCATTAGTTCTTGATGGTTTGTATCAACTGACTCCCCTGAGCATAGAATATAGCTACTTAGGCTGTTTAATATATGACAGAAAGAGTTCCCATCTACCATCCTCAAAGTATACTATATCTACGTGTAAGGGTGTTGTCTGTGTGTAGTGTAATACTTCCAGAAGGGGTCAATCTAGACACAGTGTCTTGCAATGAATGGTTGTTGTATTTCTTGTGGACACTGGTGAGATAGCACTAAGTACACAACTAATACACAACAGTAGAGATTACCGGGGGAGGCGTGGTAAGACTGTCACTTGAGCAGTAGATGGCTGGACTGACTGGTCAGTTCATCCTTCAAGTCCCTGGTTTGCCTATTCTGCTGATCTGTCCATGCCCTTCCCGATGTCTGTCAGCTCACTCGTGTACTTGCATATCCTCCTTGCTTTTATATGCACACAAACAGTAAACAATTTTGTAATGTGTTGGCATAAATGGCTGCCTTCCCAATGTGCTCAAGGTAGCCCATGAATAAAAGCCTTTGACGTAAATGGCTGCACTGTATGATATATATTGGGATCATATTTTCTTATAAAGTAAAGCTGCTAATACTTTTGGGTTGAGTCACATCCGAATTTCAGTGGCTGTTGAGATCATACTGTACTTGTTGGGATCATACAGAGATTCCTAAGATCAGACAGTGGCTGTTGAGATCATACTGTACTTGCTGAGATCATACAGGGATTCCTAAGATCAGACAGTGGTTGTTGAGATCATACTGTACTTGTTGGGATCATACAGAGATTCCTAAGATCAGACAATGGCTGTTGAGATCATACTGTACTTGCTGATATCATACTGGGATTCCTAAGATCATACAGTGGCTGTTGAGATCATACTGTACTTGTTGAGATCATACAGAGATTCCTAAGATCAGACAATGGCTGTTGAGATCATACTGTACTTGCTGAGATCATACAGGGATTCCTAAGATCATACAGTGGCCGTTGAGATCATATTCTACTTGTTGAGGTCATACAGGGATTCCTAAGATCAAACTGTGGCTGTTGAGATCATACTGTACTCGTTGAGATCATAAAGGGGTTCCAAAGACCATTTAGTGGCTGTTGAGATCATAAAGGAATTCCTAAGATCATACAGCGTCTGTTAAGGAGGTCGTAAAGTGGCCGCTGAGGACAGTATAGAAAAGTTGTTGAGGAGACAATACAGTGATCGTTGAGATCATTCAGTGATCCTTGAGAACACACATTTGTTTCTGAGGAGATCATACAGTGGTTGCTGAGGAGAGTACACATTTGTTGCTGAGGAGATCATACAGTGGTTGTTGAGGAGAGTACATATTTGTTTCTGAGGAGATCATACAGTGGTTGTTGAGGAGAGTACATATTTGTTGCTAAGGAGATCATTCAGTGGTTGTTGAGGAGAGAATACATCTGTTTCGGAGGAGATCATACAGTGGTTGTTGAGGAGAGTACACGTCTGTTGCTGAGGAGATCATACAGTGGTTGTTGAGGAGAGTACACATTTGTTTCTGAGGAGATCATACAGTGGTTGTTGAGGAGAGTACATATTTGTTGCTAAGGAGATCATTCAGTGGTTGTTGAGGAGAGAATACATCTGTTTCGGAGGAGATCATACAGTGGTTGTTGAGGAGAGTACATATTTGTTGCTAAGGAGATCATTCAGTGGTTGTTGAGGAGAGAATACATCTGTTTCGGAGGAGATCATACAGTGGTTGTTGAGGAGAGTACACGTCTGTTGCTGAGGAGATCATACAGTGGTTGTTGAGGAGAGTACACATTTGTTTCTGAGGAGATCATACAGTGGTTGTTGAGGAGAGTACATATTTGTTGCTAAGGAGATCATTCAGTGGTTGTTGAGGAGAGAATACATCTGTTTCGGAGGAGATCATACAGTGGTTGTTGAGGAGAGTACACGTCTGTTGCTGAGGAGATCATACAGTGGTTGTTGAGGAGAGTACACATTTGTTGCCGAGGAAATAACCAACACTCTCTTTGTGCACATTTTGTTGACGTGTAGAGTAGGGCAAATATTAACAATCTGATCAAAGATGTTCTGATAGTATCCTTCTGGCAAGTCTGTTGGACTGGTCACACAAGATCACACACTGCGACTTGCAGGATAATATAAATCGTGGGATGACTTGCATATATATTCCATTGTCTATATTGACTTGCGGGACCATAATCACGTACAAATATAAATTGAATTTGTCAGGTGGTTTGGATGGTGATCCCTTTGCTGCCGTTTTCGGTTTTATCAATCAGTATCTACCTGGACAATAACAACATCAATGCCTGGCCCTCAGACACGTAATCATGAACGGTTTTATCAATCAGTATCTACCTGGCCAATAACAACATCAATGCCTGGCCCTCAGACACGTAATCATGCACAGTTCTATCAATCAGTATCTACCTGGACAATAACAACATCAATGCCTGGCCCTCAGACACGTAATCATGATGTGCGTGGATGTGCAGCACGATGCACAATATCAGGCACAATGATTGTTTCTCACGAGCAAAGCATGAGCACAGCATGTGATTATAAACGTCCCAAATGAATCTCACAATTTCATCCTCGATCCTTGCAAGTACTGTACACGAAAATGGGACAACTCAATGCTGCCAATTGAAATCAGGCAGTTGTACAGCCGCAAGCTGGTGAATCAAAGGGTGAGGTGGCAATGATCCTCTGTGTTCATCCCAGTTCAATACTTGATTGTAGGATTGATTTCGTTAAACAAATTCGACAAATGACCGTCCAAGATGAGGAAGAACTAGAGTCACGAGACCTTTCCAAGATTAGTACCTCCAGATAACCCATCTACGTGACTGCCATTGTACTGCCCAGGACACAGCACACTAACAGTTTGGAGCCTAAAGTGTGTCCGATCAGACAATCAGGAACCGTCTCTGAGAAGTAGGAATATATGTCAAATGTCCAAAAGTTGCCCCCTCCTTGACACGACTAAATTGACCTTGATGAGAGAGATGGTGTAACACGGTGCTTCCATGGGACCTGGCAAACTGGAAGTGCATATGGTTTAGTGATGAATCCTGTCATCTCGTTAGGCGACGTGATGGTAGAGACCGTGTCTACAGACGATGTTTTGCTCCCAACAGCATCAGACAGGTGGACAGATATGGTGGAGAGAGTGTTATGTGGATTGATCATACATCCACAGATCGCAGTTTGTGCTTGTCCAACGTAATCTGACTGCCAATTGATACATCAGCCAGATTCTCTGTCCGCACGTCCTTCACCTTGATGACCATCAACTGCAGCTCTGCTAACAGGACAACACCAGGCCCCACACAGCATGTGCCACCAGGGACTACATGGCCAATAACAACATCAGTGCCCTCCCCTGACCCTCCAGATCCCAGGATCTAAACCCAATCGAACACCTTTGGGATCAGATCGATAGACGGGTATGTCAAATGTTGTATCACACCACAGAATCTTCAACAGTTGTTCCACATGCTGCAGGAGGAATGGAGAAGGATTCCACAACAAAACATCAAATGACTGATTCAATCTGTACCCAGGAGGTGTCTGACAGTGGTAGCAGCTGGAGGTGTTCAAACGAGGTACTGACTTCAACACTACCTGGTGGACAGCAGTAATGACTGTAATGACTGTTATTCTCATGAAAAATGGACAAGATGGCAATGCACTGCTCCATAAAATTTTATTCATGTCTTTGTTTTCTACATGTCCTTGAATAACACCAAATTTTCTCTTATAGTTGGGTTTTGCGTTTCTTTTTTTTGAAGAGTGTATGATGAACCCCAAAGTAATGCTAACCAACATCGGACACGCAAGGATTCAATCTAACCAGTAAAGAAAACACCATTTTTGGCAGATGTCAAAAAGCCCGATTGGTTGCTCAACATCACCTCATTCCGCATATCCATTAAATATCAACTGATAAACGACAGGATAATTGCCACGTCTTTGTTCAAACAACTGATACAACATGTCACATAGGCAACATGCCCGTACTTACCAACACTGGTGTGGTATTAATAGCCAAAGGTATTTTTTTAAAACAGCAATGCACTACACACCGCACTCACACCAGAGTGTTAAACGCTCCCTGGAATGATTTGTTACTTTTTAATACTGTCAATCAATTAAATAATGCGAGATACTAAATTGATGCCAAAAAAGTGGCTGTGACTGAAACTCATTACTAAATCTTGCATCATTATACTGTCCTTTGCACTCGATATCGTGGTTATTATTATTATTATGGTAATATTCCAGTGAATGAAAAATGAATGAAATTCCTTTACTGACACAGAGACATCGACAATATACTTTCAGCAAAGGTAAATACATCCCAGGGTAAATACATCCCAGGGCAGGACGACTGAGCACTAACCACTTAACAGAATAACTTTGAATAACTTTACGTTATTTGAATTCACTGGACCAAGTCCAGCAGACTGGCCAACTGCCATCCACGGAAGACTTCGTCATGATTCCTGCTGTTTGCTTTAATCCAACATGCAGAGGTTTCATGACTCTAATCCTCAGATCAACACCTTTGTTGTCGTTTTTTTGACTTCAGATTAGCTGCCACTTTGTCAGCATACTACTGGGTGAATTGTTCCCTCATTAGCCCTTTCACTTCACCATTAACTGATATAGAGGTCCATCGGCTGTAACTTGCCAGTGTTAGGGTCAGCATACCACTTGGTGAATTGTTCCTTCATTAGCCGTTTCACTTCACCATTCACTGATATAGAGGTCCCTCGGCTGTAACTCGCAAGTGTTAGGGTCAGCATACCACTTGGTGAATTGTTCCTTCATTAGCCGTTTCACTTCACCATTCACTGATATATAGGTCCCTCGGCTGTAACTCGCAAGTGTTAGGGTCAGCATACCACTTGGTGAATTGTTCCTTCATTAGCCGTTTCACTTCACCATTCACTGATATATAGGTCCCTCGGCTGTAACTCGCAAGTGTTGGGGTCAGCATACCACTTGGTGAATTGTTCCTTCATTAGCCGTTTCACTTCACCATTCACTGATATATAGGTCCCTCGGCTGTAACTCGCAAGTGTTAGGGTCAGCATACCACTTGGTGAATTGTTCCTTCATTAGCCGTTTCACTTCACCATTCACTGATATATAGGTCCCTCGGCTGTAACTCGCAAGTGCACCCAGCCGGGACAAGCAAACTTCAAAACGTTTCTTTTTAAAAGTTTGGATGAACGATTGGCAATGATGTGCGACAAAAACATCGAAACTCAAGAGTGATGTCTGTTTCAGTGGCAATTCCAATTCCTTTCTCAGCTTTTCTGTACAAGGCACCAATACATTAAAATGTATTCCAGCATGGTATCGTCTGTGCTCCAGTGATTGGGTGAATGTGTGATATGCCACGCCTCTGGAAACTTGTATTTGGCTTTACGTCCCTTGGTAGATAACTTGTAGAGGGATCATCTTGCCTTATGCAGTACTCCCTAACACCATTGTAATTTCCCGTTTGTCATCAACTCCAATTACATCTACATGCTTGGTTCCTTTACTTGTTAACGTCCAGTTTGATACAGCAATGGTTTTCATGCCAGTTTTAGCAAAGTTTATTTTCAGGTCTGCTGGTATCAACTTTGAGAAAACTACTTCCCCTATTTCTGTATTGGACTCTTCCCGATTTGTTTCATAATCCCACTATACTTTCCTGGCAGCTTCAGTTGCATTTCTCTTTACAAAGACGTGTCTGTGCAGAAAAGAGTCTGGACAACTTTTGTTTATCTTTATAGGGCCTCCATTTTCCTCGAAAAGCAAGGGATTCTCATGCTTAACAATTCTCCTGGCAGTACCTATAGCAATGTTTCTGATCACGATCCCTCAAGCCTTACGAATTTCCAGTAAATGTTCATAGACAAGTTTATCCAGGTCTTCTAAAAGCAGTAGGCAATCACGGCTTTTGGGTGGAATTTCAAGAACTTTATTAGATGCATGTTTTGACTCTTCAGAAAGGTAAGCTTTCTTCATGACCAAAACTGTACTTTCTCCGACGTTAAGATCGGACTCTTTGCTGAACTGTACTTTCTCTAAAGTCGCTAAAGTCCTGGAAGACTGTCTACATATACTATATATGAGACGATAAACAGTCCTGGAAGACTGTCTATACATACTATATATGAGACGGCACCCAGCCCTAGAAGACTGTCTATTATACTATATATGAGACGGTACCTCTGTTTATTATACTATATATGAGACGGTACCCAACCGTAGAAGACTGTGTATTATACTATATATGAGACGATACCCACCCCTGGAAGACTGTCTATTATACTATATATGAGACGGTACCCGGCCCTAGAAGACTGTCTATTATACTATATATGAGACGGAACCCTGTCCTTGAAGACTGTGTATTAAACTATATATGAGACGATACCCAGCCCTAGAAGACTGTTTATTATACTATATATGAGACGGTACCCAGCCCTGGAAGACTGTCTACTATAATATATATGACACGGTACCCAACCGTAGAAGACTGTCTATTATACTATATATGAGACGGTACCCAGCCCTAGAAGACTGTCTACTATACTACATATGAGACGGAACCCTGTCCTGGAAGACTGTGTATTATACTATATATGAGACGATACCCAACCCAAGAAGCCTGTCTATTATACTATAGTAGACGGTACCCAGCCCTGAAAGCCTCTGAAACAACAGTAAAGGTTTTCAGGAATGGATGGTTCTCGATAGCAAGCAGTTGGATACAATCCGAGAATGGAGGAAGATTGTGAGCACTAACCACTTAACAGAATAACTTTGAATAACTTTACGTTATTTGAATTCACTGGACCAAGTCCAGCAGACTGGCCAACTGCCATCCACGGAAGACTTCGTCATGATTCCTGCTGTTTGCTTTAATCCAACATGCAGAGGTTTCATGACTCTAATCCTCAGATCAACACCTTTGTTGTCGTTTTTTTGACTTCAGATTAGCTGCCACTTTGTCAGCATACTACTGGGTGAATTGTTCCCTCATTAACCCTTTCACTTCACCATTCACTGATATAGAGGTCCATCGGCTGTAACTTGCCAGTGTTAGGGTCAGCATACCACTTGGTGAATTGTTCCTTCATTAGCCGTTTCACTTCACCATTAACTGATACATAGGTCCCTGGGCTGTAACTCGCAAGTGTTAGGGTCAGCATACCACTTGGTGAATTGTTCCTTCATTAGCCGTTTCACTTCACCATTCACTGATATAGAGGTCCCTCGGCTGTAACTCGCAAGTGTTAGGGTCAGCATACCACTTGGTGAATTGTTCCTTCATTAGCCTTTTCACTTCACCATTCACTGATACATAGGTCCCTCGGCTGTAACTCGCAAGTGTTAGGGTCAGCATACCACTTGGTGAATTGTTCCTTCATTAGCCGTTTCACTTCACCATTCACTGATATATAGGTCCCTCGGCTGTAACTCGCAAGTGTTAGGGTCAGCATACCACTTGGTGAATTGTTCCTTCATTAGCCGTTTCACTTCACCATTCACTGATATATAGGTCCCTCGGCTGTAACTCGCAAGTTGGCCATGGCTAATCATGGTTTCTGGCGAACATGGTCCATGATGACCATGGTCAACCATGGTTTCTGGCGAACATGGTCTATGATGGCCATGGTCAACCATGGTTTCTGGCGAACATGGTCTATGATGGCCATGGTCAGTCATGGTTTCTGGTGAACATGATCTATGATGACCATGGTCAACCATGGTTTCTGGTGAACATGGTCTATGATGGCCATGGTCAACCATGGTTTCTGGTGAACGTGGTCTATGATGGTCTATGATGGTCTATGATGGCCATGGTCAATCATGGTTTCTGGTGAACATGGTCTATGATGACCATGGCCAATCATGGTTTCTGGTGAACATGGTCTATGATGGCCATGGTCAGTCATGGTTTCTGGTGAACATGGTCTATGATGACCATGGTCAGTCATGGTGCAGTTTCAGCTGGATGACTATCATCCTGGGTAATTAATTTTTTTTCATTCTTATCATCAATCTTTGAAAGTCATTACATAGGACATGTTCTAGGTTCTAGTTTCATTGCTCAATCCAAGTAATTCTAGACCTAAAGGTTCACGCTTGACTTTTTGTTGCTACATTCTCGACTATCATTACATTTTTAATTTTAATTTTAGTTATTAGATCTGCCATTACTATTTCATAGCTTGATTCATTTTGCTGTTTCCCGGATTTTATCTGCAAGTTGTTTTTCGCTGTTATTCCTTCCATTTTTCAGAATGAAAAATACCTCATGGTTTGAATAATGAATTTGCCATCATGTTATATGAAACAGGGGAGACTGATTAATGTGACACACATAAAACATCAATTCATTTCCAGTAATTTGACTCGGGATTTATGGTAATACAGGTCTTTTATAAAGAATCTAGTTGTGAAAATTCACAATTTCATTCATAAGTTCGTATATGATAGATAGGAATCAGGTGATATGTTATCAATAGCGAGTGTAACCACTTGCCATCAGTCATGGCACCATCAATCAGCGGATGATCTCAGCAGGAATCGATGTTTCAGAAATCCAAGAGAGATCGTTCAGGTTTGTATTGGTTTACAGGAGTTAACAAACGCTGTCTCAGCTGATAAACAAGATGATACTAGTGGAGTTCATACCTGGCGAAGGTTAACGCTATGTAGGCATTCTCAAACAATTCTGTTACAAGAATGACACAGTGCCTTCCATACCATGAAACCTTTTCCATTGAACGGATGACCATCTTGAAGGCACTATGGGGCCATTAGCTCTCGTCTACGTCGCAAAACTCAAACTCTGCCATTGTTTCTGCACCAACTGAACCGGCGTTCATATACAACCACCCTACCCCCACCTCTCCCAGCCCTATCATTATCGTTGACGTCTCTGTCATGAATCTGTTCCAGAGGTGGATCTGCCGTATCTAGCGATCTTCGGATGTGTGGTAACTCTTCCTCTCGGGCAGTCTTGGGATTGGTTGTGTACGGTTTTCTGATTTGGTTAAGATATGTATCAGCTTTTCAGACTTCTTTTGCCTGGTAGTTTATGTTGCGTCACAGTTGACAGGCATATTGATTGCATGGCAAAGTAACAAATCTTAACCGAGCTATCAATGTGTCTGACGTGCTGTCACTCATAAACTATTCAAAACCCAGCATCAGGTTACTCAACATGGTGATCTTGAATCTTTGGTCTTGCAGGTCGTTCTCCATGAATGTGGGGATACTGCACCATCTGTGAACACTCTATGATGGGGTTGCTGTGTTCACGTAGCAGTCTGCAGATGGCTTTAAGAGCAGCTGTTTACTTCATGGTTGTACTGACCACATGTAACACCAGGGAATGTCGACTTCAGTTAGGACAGAAAGCCAAGGACAGATCTGTCATTCTGGGGAATACTGACATCAGAAGGTGCCATGTTGACTGTGTGGAAGATACCTTCATTTTAGCATGGTGTCTCCAATTACGTGACTCGAGGCAGCCAGGGATGCCAGACGGAACCAGTCCCGAGAAACGTAATAACGTAAGTTATTGGGGAATTGTTATTTGTACTATAATCGTTTTGTTAGTTTTGGCCACGGATCAGCTGACCTTTGTAAATGATTCTAACATTAATTGGAGTATTTACAGGTCAAGGTCAAAGGTAATGAACATGCGCATAGTGAGAATGTCGGTAATGGACAAACCACATGATACAAACATGCTATAGATGCTAACACGTTGTTTCAGATATTCCATGAGAGCTAACAAGCCTCTTCCAATCATGTATCATGTTGTTTCAGATATTCCATGAGAACTAACAAGCCTCTTCCAATCATATACCATCTTGTTAATGTTAACACGCTGCTTGTCACACGATATCTGTCATTTATGCTCTGTCACTTTTACGGTGATAACGATGTAAGAATCTTCATTAAAACGTCTTCCGTAAAGTTGAATGTTTCAAATGAGACACTACATTTTAACTAGGCAACATGAAGGTGTTTTCCCCTCTCACCTGTCCATTCTTTGTAAACAAGTATTTTAATTTATGATACTTGAAGATGATTATTTGATGATAATGTTCGCTTTAATGAGTCACACTATCTTCTGTTTAAATGATGTTCCAAGGAATAATATTGGATTTTTCATATGTGTAATTAATTACCAGCTGCACAACAAAACTTGCAGGGTTAAGGTTAGGGTTAATTAATATCTGTACAACAAAACTTGCAGGGTTAAGGTTAGGGTTAATTAATATCTGTACAACAAAACTTGCGACGTTTTGGTATAGGCTCAAACATGTTATCAAGCTAAGTATGTAATGACATGTAAGACCATGCTGAATGAGACAAAAACCATTGCTACACATCGACAGGTGTACCCAATACCGACAAAACACATAGATATACCATGCAGCCTTGTTTCCTTTTTCCTTTAGGTTCTGACAACACCGTGTGGAGTTTGCAACACCACTTCAGTGTGTCTGGATAGGGGGTGTTCAAAGGAGTGTGTGCAAGGTACGTGCCCACTCATCATTAGTTCTTGATGGTTTGTATCAACTGACTCCCCTGAGCATAGAATATAGCTACTTAGGCTGTTTAATATATGACAGAAAGAGTTCCCATCTACCATCCTCAAAGTATACTATATCTACGTGTAAGGGTGTTGTCTGTGTGTAGTGTAATACTTCCAGAAGGGGTCAATCTAGACACAGTGTCTTGCAATGAATGGTTGTTGTATTTCTTGTGGACACTGGTGAGATAGCACTAAGTACACAACTAATACACAACAGTAGAGATTACCGGGGGAGGCGTGGTAAGACTGTCACTTGAGCAGTAGATGGCTGGACTGACTGGTCAGTTCATCCTTCAAGTCCCTGGTTTGCCTATTCTGCTGATCTGTCCATGCCCTTCCCGATGTCTGTCAGCTCACTCGTGTACTTGCATATCCTCCTTGCTTTTATATGCACACAAACAGTAAACAATTTTGTAATGTGTTGGCATAAATGGCTGCCTTCCCAATGTGCTCAAGGTAGCCCATGAATAAAAGCCTTTGACGTAAATGGCTGCACTGTATGATATATATTGGGATCATATTTTCTTATAAAGTAAAGCTGCTAATACTTTTGGGTTGTGTCACATCCGAATTTCAGTGGCTGTTGAGATCATACTGTACTTGTTGGGATCATACAGAGATTCCTAAGATCAGACAGTGGCTGTTGAGATCATACTGTACTTGTTGAGATCATACAGAGATTCCTAAGATCAGACAATGGCTGTTGAGATCATACTGTACTTGTTGGGATCATACAGAGATTCCTAAGATCAGACAATGGCTGTTGAGATCATACTGTACTCGTTGAAATCATAAAGGGGTTCCAAAGACCATTTAGTGGCTGTTGAGATCATAAAGGAATTCCTAAGATCATACAGCGTCTGTTAAGGAGGTCGTAAAGTGGCCGCTGAGGACAGTATAGAAAAGTTGTTGAGGAGACAATACAGTGATCGTTGAGATCATTCAGTGATCCTTGAGAACACACATTTGTTTCTGAGGAGATCATACAGTGGTTGCTGAGGAGAGTACACATTTGTTGCTGAGGAGATCATACAGTGGTTGTTGAGGAGAGTACACATTTGTTTCAGAGGAGATCATACAGTGGTTGTTGAGGAGAGTACACATTTGTTTCTGAGGAGATCATACAATGGTTGTTGAGGAGAGTACACATTTGTTGCTGAGGAGATCATACAGTGGTTGTTGAGGAGAGTACACATTTGTTGCTGAGGAGATCATACAGTGGTTGTTGAGGAGAGTACACATTTGTTGCTGAGGAGATCATACAGTGGTTGTTGAGGAGAGAATACATCTGTTTCGGAGGAGATCATACAGTGGTTGTTGAGGAGAGTACACATTTGTTTCTGAGGAGATCATACAGTGGTTGTTGAGGAGAGTACACATTTGTTGCTGAGAAGATCATACAGTGGTTGTTGAGGAGAGTACATATTTGTTGCTAAGGAGATCATTCAGTGGTTGTTGAGGAGAGAATACATCTGTTTCGGAGGAGATCATACAGTGGTTGTTGAGGAGAGTACACGTCTGTTGCTGAGGAGATCATACAGTGGTTGTTGAGGAGAGTACACATTTGTTGCCGAGGAAATAACCAACACTCTCTTTGTGCACATTTTGTTGACGTGTAGAGTAGGGCAAATATTAACAATCTGATCAAAGATGTTCTGATAGTATCCTTCTGGCAAGTCTGTTGGACTGGTCACACAAGATCACACACTGCGACTTGCAGGATAATATAAATCGTGGGATGACTTGCATATATATTCCATTGTCTATATTGACTTGCGGGACCATAATCACGTACAAATATAAATTGAATTTGTCAGGTGGTTTGGATGGTGATCCCTTTGCTGCCGTTTTCATCTGCTGCCATGCAGTCGTCTGTACATCATGTGTCCAACCCTATCTGGCGGTAAGATGATGCTTCATCAGCACGCCAATAACATAACGATCCCTGGCAACTGTGCTTCATCACATTCAACTTTGTGATATTTTCCTACTGCCGGTGGGTTCTTATGTCTTGACTGAATAATTGGTTGGTGTACTCCTTTGATGGTTACACTCTTGTAATCTCGGGGTTGAAACATTTTTCACTGTCTCTTTCAAACGGATTGTACTCTGCCATGGGAATGATGAAGATACTGGCATGTTCAAGTGGATGTTCCATTGTGTGTCACTCTTGTCCAGTGATGCAGCATGTGATTGTACAGGATGGGCAGCTTTCCCAAGTACTGGGTTTAATTCTGCTGAGCCAGTTCTCTTGACCATGTCGAACTCTAGCGAGATGGCAATGATGTAACTGCTGGTATCATCGTTCGGAGTACGAATGACGTTTAGTAGTCATTGACTGTGAGTTCATATTATAGCCTCTCACCCAGGTAAACAAAGCATTAGATGAAGCAAGTCGAACTCTATACCAATTGTTGTATGATTTGGCTATGGCTTTCTTGCATACCAAAATCCTGTTGAGCTCGTTTTGTGTGAAACCATACCCCACACATAACTGAGTGGCTTTGCAGTTAACCCAACAGATGCCTTGATGTACCATGCCATTTCAATCACTCACACTTCTCTAGAGGTCCATGTAACAGTAAAACACATCACTGTCATCAGTGCTCAGCACCTTGTTGCTGCTGATTTTGATAGTGGTTTTCTTAATGATGGCATGACCGAGGTTCTGCATAAATCTGCACAAGTGATGTATAATGCCAGTTGAACTGTGCCACAGATCATGACATTATTTGCACCCAGGTTTGGGAATCGGTATGGTTTTTATCATATGTGCTTAGAATTTTTAACCAAATGAGGCACAATTAGACCGCAATTCTGTTGACCATCGGTGCCATTTGGTGATCAGCTTGCACGTACCGGACATATTCCAACCACTACACTGTCCCCCTCTGCTGCATGTCGCTAGGAGCCGTGTGCAGTCACACACTGAACATGTACGCCACTTTCAGCTGACATATTCCAAGGTGTCATCCAAATTTTATAGCACTAGGCAAATTGACTGGAGACATGATGTGCGTCATAAGCTGTGCCTTCACCTATCATTGTGGAATGAGTTTCCAACAACACACTCATCATGGTCTTCACATGTGTGAAGAGAAACGTTGCAGTGCACCTGAATTCAGTCTCACCTGCAAAGAGAGGAATCCTTACTATCATCCTTCTACTTGCGATGCAGGATATGGCGTACATCTGACCACTCCATGTCTTCACATATTTAATGGCTTCCAGGAGAGGCATGTGGTGGAATCCCCAAACCGTCTTTCACGACAATCGACCATTTTCAGATAGATTTTATTTACATTTGCTATAAATGCGTTCATACTCATACAGGTGATTTGTCACATTACATGTCTTGTCCTGCTGAATCTCTTTCAAGACGTGTCTATTGACCGAATAAGCAGATCACAGCAAGGGTTGATTAAAGTTAAACCACATCCAGTCATTGCACACCATACAGTAAGGTTAAACTGATTCTACCAGAATGGCATTGGGTTCGAAAACCAAAGATGCACTGTTTTCAAGTTCATTTCCGGAAACCGATTTGAAGACGACATCCTTAAATGTTTTGAAATTGGAGCCACTCGCATTGACCATGATCTGCATATGCTTGAGATTTAAAGAATTTGTGTTATTACTTTCAGAATAAAACATTCCCGGTTTGTAGTTATTAAACTATATAGTGTGTGCAGTTGTGATGGACATCCAATCATGGAGGGAAAAACAAAGGGCCCTTGAGCAGTTGAATTCGAACTAGTTGTGCTATAAAAATATCTAGTCGTATCGTATCATATGTTATCATGTGTGATTGATGCCACCTCAGATCAACTCGAACTGCACACTGCATAATCATATGTTATAAGTATTCCTACTTCTATATTCCTATATATATGCATGTGTGTGTGTGTACTTCTATATTCCTATATATATGCATGTGTGTGTGTGTACTTCTATATTCCTATATATATGCATGTGTGTGTGTGTACTTCTATATTCCTATATATATGCATGTGTGTGTGTGTACTTCTATATTCCTATATATATGCATGTGTGTGTGTGTACTTCTATATTCCTATATATATGCATGTGTGTGTGTGTGTGTGTATGTGTGTGTTTATATATTCAGTGTATACATGATGCATGTGATTGATGCCACCTCAGATCAACTCGAACTGCACTCTGCATAATCACCCACATGGACCAACATCATCATCATCATCATCATCAGCAGCAGCAGCAACAACAACCTAACTCTCAATAATGCCCATAACCAAATAACTGACAACCACTGAACAAAAACTTCAAACCCGTGGGAGTCAAGCTGAAAAAGAGCGACTCGATCGGCATGGACATGTTAACAAACAACAGAAAGACCAACTTGAGACTCGTTGGAAAACCGCTACAACTGGCATGAAATCACCCAACCTTGTTCGGTATCATGAATTGTGCATTCATCTTGATCAGATCAGCATGACATGCAGCATTCAACGAGAATGACCTTCCACATTCTTGAGAGCGTACACTGATTGGCAGTACAAGGAATTAATCTGAGGCACCAACACCAAATTGAAAATTTCAGTTTTTGACCACATTAAACATAGTCCCGTAAATATGGGATACCTCACCATGATGCTGCACATACAATGACCATTCCAGGTCAGTTATGCAATGACCATTCCAGGTCAGTTATACAATGACGTGGAATGGTCATTCGATTGAGAAAATAGCTATGTCGGACCTCAGGGACATGCATGGACTCAACAACAAAGAAGCTGTCGGTAGCACATGCAATGACCTAGTCCGCAACAATGAATGGATGAGATCACCCGCATGGCAAGCTGTCTGTATTGGTTGACATCGAAACTACGGTCGTTGACCAAATAAGGTAGTACACTCAGTAGTATATACAATGACAGTTCTGGCTCACTTTCAAGAAATGTCTCTACAAAGCCTTATTTAGTAAATAAGGCTTTGGTTGGGACCTTAGATCTTGCTACTATTAACCCTACTACAAAAAGGTTGGGTGTCTATTACCGTGTATTGGTTGGAGGTAACACTGTGCCGTACGGTACGATCAATAATTCTTCTCTTACAAACCCCCTACCCGGCCCACCCCTCAAGTAGTACAAGTTAGGTTCGTCGGCTTTCATATCCACTTTATCTTTGTTGTAAGTTTTGACTGACCATATAGGATCGGTGGCCCGCTTACGGCTATCACCCTCGTGTTCCCCCGGCTGGTATAGATACCTCACTAGGGCCCTATATATCTGGTATCTGTTTCTCCTTCCCACGCAATGGAGCGGCCGACTCTGCAACTATTGATTTTAGTTTGATAGCGTCTGCCGGTTTCTTACCGGTGAGACGGGTGACTTCATGGTTGATTGCCGACACCACCTTGGGTAACCTCGTGACCCATTCAGTCGATCGTTCTCCAGGGGTGACCATCTCCCTAGCATACTGATATCCGAACAAGCGCTCAGCCAAAGTCCTATTAAATCTCTCAACTATGGCTTGGCTGCGATGGGCTCCGGCCGTGCCACGCCTGACCTTTGTATCGTGTTTGGCTAGCAGTTGTGACACGGCACCCATGAACTCCCGTCCGGGGTCAACTTGCAGCTCTGTTGGCCACGTCAGCGGGCTGCGTTTGTATATGTGTTCGAATCCTCTGGCTACCTGGGCCGAATCTTTCGTGGTCAAGGGTTCGGCTTCCTTGTAACGACTGGCTACGTCCACTACGGTTAAGGCATACTTGTACCTCTTGTCGTGGGGTAGGAACAGTAGGTCTGCCTGGTGAACGCTATTAGGTATGTTAATACCGAACCTCCTTCTAGGCACGTAGAGTGGTGCCGGCAAATAGATCTGCCACAGGGCTTGTTTTTCAAGCCACGCTTTGGCTTCCTCCGGGGGTACTCGCGCTATTTTAGCTAGCTTATCTACTGCGCTAGCTCCTTTCCAGTACCCACGCGGGCTGTAGTAAATAGCCTCAAATTTTTTCATGTCCATACGCGTATGTGTTTATCCCATCAATAGCTATCCAACGTTTCGTGTCCATAGGCGACAGGGACGTCTTGTTTATAGTCAGTCCGTATATCTTATGTCCATCACTTCTAAGTGTGTTCATTTTATGTCTAAAGGTACGGGTCTTGAACAGGGCTTCCTTGAATCTGGCGTGTTTGATGTGTTGTTTCACCACATACTTCTTAACCCCCTTAGCCTTCCGGATCTCACTATTGTCGGCTTTCAGTATGGAGTACATCTTAGGTCTCAAACCTATGTACTCGGCTATGGGCGTGCCAGCTCACTCGTCCTTCATCTTACCTAGGACCTTTTTATTTACCGTACTGTGTAGGGCATGGGTCTTAGGGTAGTCGCTGGTGTCGTATAAATCGAGGTGTTTTTTCATGTCCTCGTACACGTCCTCGGTTCGAATCTCCATCAGCAGGGAATCCGTGTCAGTGTACAGCACTTCACACCTGTCGCCGTACTGTTTCTTGAGCTCGTTGTAGTAAAAGTCGTACATCAGGTGTTTGGATAAATCGAGGATGCTCATCCCCACATAAACAGGCCGGTTGAATTTTATGTGGCTTTTCTTCATGTGTAGGGCAACCAGGTTGTCTGTGAATATCTTACTACGGTTGAATGCCGGACTTGCTATCAATCTCCTGAGCTTGTCTTCCTCACTCGACCGAACCAGCTTCACGGTCACGCGTTTCCTCAGGTTCTCCATAGTCTTACCAAACACCGAGTTGTTCATGAGCTTGTAGAGATTTTTCTCAAAATCACTGGTGGCTTTTTTTCGTAGGTCTGTGTTCATTCTGATGTAGGGCTCCATCCATGGGCTCTGGTTGAACATGAGCACCCTGTGTATTTTGGTCAGCCTCATGCCCAACGACAGGTACAGCTGTAGGTTGCGATAGTGAACGATGTACTTGGTCTTATTCATTAAGTTAGGAACGAGTTTTTCAACGTCTGTCACACGCCCACCTGACAAGTTATGTTGGTACTCAGACATCCAGTCTGGGTTAACCCTCATACGTTCGGGGGCCAGGGGGTAGCTGTTGTGTGATGTGTGTAATTCCTTGGTATACTCTAAGTCAACCTCGAGGATATACCCTTTGTTCGAATCTGGTGCAACCCCCATAACATCAACGTGGGGTACCCATTCGAATCCCCCTGTAGGTAGATACTGGCTCATGGCCCAGCCGTACAGGTTGTTTGCGTCGAGGTAGAGAATGTGATTGGTTGGCTTGTTAGGATCGTAACCTTTCACGTATTGATTATTTGCTTTCGCGTATCGTTTGGATGCCATAGAAATCCCACCTCGCAAGCCTTTCTCAATGAATAGGTGCATGTCGTAATCTGTAAGCAATTCCAAATTAACTCCGGTCTTTTTAAGCAAGGCGTCCCACGACAGACCTGGGCTGGTGTAATACCATGCGGGGTCGAGTTTATACTGCTTTAAACACGTCCGCCTAAACGTCTCAAACACGTCGGCTAACAGCAGTACATCTGTCCTCAAGTACAGGTCGTGATAATCACCCAGGTTCTTACAACCCAGTTTATTCCATACGTTAGTCGCGTGCGAGTAATCATCTCGTGAGACGGACGCCTCATTCAGCTTGCTATAAAAACAGTCAATAGGGGGTAGTCTGGTCTCGGTGAACTTGACCCAACTATCCATGTACTCATAGGGGTACACACCCTTTCTCATAAGCAGGGGTCTAGTCTCGGCGTCTGTGTATCGATCGGTGATAGGGAAGGTATTGTTGGCCTTGACCAGACTGTCGAGTGACGACAGGAGGAACTGAAACGAGTCAATGAACCTAAGTCCGTTTAAGCTGAAGGAGATGTATCTTTCCATGTTGTTGGGGATGCACGTTATATTACCATCGATTTTCGCGATGGCCTGCATGATCAAGTGTGAGTCGTACCCTCTCAAGTTGTGAAAGACAACGGGGATGTTTATTGTCTTAGGGTTGATTTTAAGCTTGAGGTTGCACGCGTTGTGAGCGGCGCCTCTATACTTACCAGTTATGTGGCAGTGATCTCTCACCGAATCACCGTTAAGTGGTGAGTCACACACGTGACAGTTAGTGCTACTAGCGTGGGCTAGCCTGTCGACTCGGGTCAGACGCATGGGAGCGATTTTATACAATGCATTCCTAATAATTTTTTCTTCCTCCTGCAAATACTTTAGAAACCTTTCAGCCGCGTCAGGCCCCCTATACACTACCGGAGCTTTCGTTTCCCCGTCACAACGGACGACAATGTATCCAAACGAACAGGCTTTATGCTCTTGTGTCTTGTGGGTGAAGCTACCACTGGGGGAATCCCCACCCACAACCAAAGCTTCGAAGTCGGCGTATATGATATAAGGCACAGACATTTGGTTCTTGTGGTTACTGAATTTTAGGATATTATCACCTTCCTTAGGCATGTCGACTCGTATGGCCGTCTGCCCCACACCTTGACAATCATCCCGGTGGGATTCTAATAAATCAGCTCGACTGAAACCGTGTAGGCATCGTACACAAAAGTGTTTTTCCCCATCGTGTTTCGACTGGTCGTGCAACAACCGGCTGAGATGTTTTATCCACGTGTAGTGATACTTTTCACCTCGTTGGATCATGAATATATTGATAACTTGGCGATCCTTCACCGGGCTGACCCTGTGTACTATTGTTGTGTTACCTTCGTGCCCAAAGACATTTATAGCCAGATTATTCTGTTTTTCTATTTTAGTGATCTGGGATATGGGGGTGGGTTCATCTATACCATCCCAATTGAGCCCATCATCTTGGGGATAGCTAGAAAGCCTATCTGAATTAGCGCCAGCTGGAAATAAGGCTGACCTGATAGCTAACCTCAGGCAATCGTTTCCTCTATTCTTAACGTTTACTATGGCATGTTTGTTCCTATAGTAGGGAGGCAAGGCTAGGTATGACCCGCCTCTGAACGGCACGTAGTTAGCTATGTCTAGATAGACATTATCGATTTTATCTACAGCCCACCCGGACCCCAAGTGTGTGTAGCGTTCTAGGTATTCTCGTATCTGCTGAAAACTGGTATCGATTGATGTATCAATGGTCTCTGTATGTGTGACGACCTCTTGTTGACCTCGGAAGTAAGGCTGAACATATTCAGTGGTACTCCCAACCTGCTTATCGAGTGACATTTTCACTGTGATCTGAAACTTGATACTACCTAGGTTATTTAGTTCCTGGTTGACCTTATCAGCTACCAGAGGCTTGATATCTGTAATGTCTATGTTTCTATCAACGTGCATGCGCCAACCTCTCAAATAGTTGCCTACAGCGCGCTCAGTGCGCACGAACTGTAGGTCAATAGCTCTATTCTGTCGTAATAATTCTACAAGCTGTGGTTTTCTCATACGGGAATACCCGCCTAAACCCAAATCGTGTGCCTCGGTTTTCAGTTGTTTTACAGTGGGAGGTTTTGCTACGGGGGCATGTGATAACAATGCGGTTAACCCGGCTCTCCCCAGGTTTGAATAACCCGTGTATCCAAGCTGTTTTGCTTGAGCTTTTAATTGTTTTACTGAAGGAGGGGCTTCTAAACCTAGTAATCTCAACAATGCTGACTTCCGCATTCGAGAATACCCGATCACACCTCTCTGTTTTGCGACCCTCTTCAGCTCGCGTACAGTAGACATCGTGTTTACACCTAAGAGAACCAATGTCTAATTGGTTCACAGTAAGGGGAGGTAACCCTTTCATGCACTGGAGTCTATCTTGAGCAGTCGCCTACGTTCTCTTATGTAGCCTTTTTTATTCTCGTAGATGAGTTGATGTCTGACTACGTTCGCTCCGTGAGCTTTACATAGACAGTAGTGTCCTTTAACCCCGATACCACACACAGAACACGTGTAGTTAGGACTTCCCATATGGAAACAACAGAACCCCTGATTCCTGCATTTCCTACCACAGGCCTCGGTCTTCCCCATAAGTATGTATTCGCATCGGTATGGAGCGGGTCTCATGTTTACTTATATAGGTATTTTAATTTAATTGCTTCGCAACCAACGCAGTAGCTGCTATACCCAACACTATGAAGCCCAGTTCACGATTCATTTGTCCCTTGGATGGTGTGTAGTACTGAGCGAGTGTGGGTTTATTGAGCGGTTCCAATTGTTTACCAGTTAGTAGATAGTATTCTTTCATTGCTTCATCGACATCGTAGAATGTTTGAACGGCATGGTTTTCACGCTTGAGTTGTTCGTTAATAAAATCATCCTCTGGAGGCGTTTTTTAGCGTACTCGGCCTGTGCCCTTTGTAATTTCTCAGTAGCGAGATCGTGTCGCTTCCTTTCTTCTTGTATTGCGTGGCCATCTCGTAGTTTCGAGAAGAGGAAATTACTCCCGGAAAATGCCAGGGCATTCGCTAACGCCCCACCGACCATCATAGCTATCGTGGCCATCCCTATATTTATTTCATTATATTATCAGGTATGATCCCTTGTTTTACTAGGATGTCTTTTGTGGCCATCGCCATACCAAGGTTCATTATGAGCATACCCATATCCTGCAGGTTGAAATCTAGCTTGATAGTTGGTTGTTTAAGCACCATTTTAGTCAACCGAGCGTACCCTACGGCTAGACTGGCGACCACTGTGGCGTGGTATGCGTCGCTGACGAACGTTTTCCCCTCAGACATTATGTATATGATATAAAATATTAAAATTATAACATGATATGCGGGTCAATAGTGGGGGTGGGGGGCTCACTGTTGGGTGGTGGCTCACTGTGGGAGGGTACCCCCACGTATAACCATGTTATAACCACGGCAGCAGTTACGCCTACAGCCAACAACAGTCTGGTTGGGTTGGTCACTTTATGTTGGTTACACCACCGTTTTTTACCGGCAGCTACTCTCTTAGGATTCTTCTGTCTGGTTACTGTTGGGGGTACCTCCACTGAAGGGGTCACTTCCCTCACTGTTGGGGGTGGGGTCTCCTCCACTGGTTCCTGTGCAGCATCCATCTATACTATTATTATTATTCTTTCTCTCAAATTGACAATGTTTTGCCGTGATAATCGCCGCCGTCACTGGAGCCAACAACATACCATATTTGTGGTACAGCCCGCAGCTGATAGAGCTCACGGCGTGTTCGATAAAAGGGTCTTTCTCGAGGTCCTCCCACAGGTAAAGTCGGCGCTCTGGTGGAATGGGAAGGAAGTGTGACACAATACCGGTGTATATCTGGGTCATAGCCGATCCTATTGTCTTTGTCATTTCTGCTCCGAGCCGGGACTCGTATCTATCGTACAGCTTATCGATTTCTTCGGCTGACATTTTGTGAATTTTATCCGGAGTGTAGTCTCCAAAGTAATGTTTGGCTTTACCGCCAACAGCCAACGCCACCAGTTTCTCTCGCTTGGGGGAATCCCCCACAGTGGGGGAACCCTCCAACTGTTCGAGCAATTCCTCACACTCCATCTTATAATATAACAAGTAAGATTTAGTTTTAACTATATAATACCCGATGCAGACAAAACACAGAGAAATGAAGGTTAAGTTGCACACGACAAACACTTCAAATATCATAGCTATATGCTTAGCTTTGCTTAGCTTTGCTTAGCTTTGCTTAGCTTTAGCATACTATATATGCTACTGGTTGGTCGGTTTTTAGCACGAGCTTAGCGTGTTTAGTTTCAGCGAGCTGTTTCTTCACCCGTTCCCGTTCTAATTTGCTCATCACATCGTTCTCTCTCAAACACTCCTCGAACGAATCCCTGTCCTTGCAGTGAAATAAGGCCACCCATCGCGTCTGCTCCCTGAGGTCTTTCAACACCGAGTTGAACTTCTGCGTTAGCACCCAGACGCTGTGATTTGCATGCCGGCCGGAGAAGGCCAGGTACGATAGCATGTCTCTCTTTTTTGTTATCTCGCGATTAGCGCTGCAGTCGTCTAGTATAAACAGCGTCGGTTCCCCTTTAAATTTCTCGTGAAGAGCTTTCAACCAGTCCTGCAGGCGTGTTCCAGGGTCGATTTTGTGTACGTCCGGGTCCGTCATCACCCAAGGTCGCGCGTACGTTTTATTCATGCTCAGAGTAGGGCACATGATAACGATGTTATCGAACACATCCTTGTAGTAACTCTCCAACATATCCAACACGAAAACGGTCTTCCCACAGCCAGTCTGCCCGCATATGATAGCGCAGTGTGGGTCAGTGGGTAGTTGTGGGTACTTCCCGGGGGTGTGGGGGTCTTGTTTATTGTTGGGGGGGTACCCCCCATCAGTAGATGGCTTGCACGAATCTCCCATTGTCTATATTAAGTTGCGCGTCCATAATAACGTACAGATATAATTTCAACTTACCAGCGGGTTGAGCCTTTTTAGTAATCTGGATGGTTATCCCTTCGCTGCCGTTATCTATACGGCGCCCGCTACCGTGCAGTTTATCATCATCCATGGATCGCATGTCCAACCATAGGGCGTACTTGGTGGTCAGGTATTCACCGATCTGCACGGAGCCGAGGTCCAGGTCCTTTGTTATGTAGTCCCCCACTGGTAGCTTTTTTATCTCATCCCACTCCTGGTGTGGTCTCATACCATGACTGAACAGCTGGTTGGGCACGCCCTCGATGGTAACTTCCACCTTTTCAATCTCGGGGTTGAAAAACTTCTCGCTGTCCCTCCGGAATGGATCGTAATACTCCGACCAGGATACCTTTCATCGATCGCGCCGGCACGTTCAGGTTGATATTCCACACAGTGTCGCTCTTATCTCGCACGACTGATCTATGCCTCAGTACGCGATCGTACAGGATAGCCATCTTCCCAGAGTACTGGCTTCGAACCTGCCTGGCCAGCTCCGGGCTAGTGACCATGTCGAACTCCAGAGAGATGTTGTCTATGGTATAACAGGCCTCATCACCGTTCGGCGTACGCACTACTTTGCTATAGTCATTAAACGTGAGCTCGTATTCGAGCCTATCACCCAGCGCGGCCTGGTAAAACGGCGCGTGTCCCGTGAGCAACTCGAAGTCGAGCGGCACGCAGAATCGATTCCCGTATGCTCGAGCGATGGCCTTTTCACCGTCCGATAGCTTGTCTTGCTGGTCTTGCGTGAAGACATACCCTATGCGCGCCCGGGTTGATTTGCTGATACCCTGGTACACATCATTGACTCGTTCTCCCTCGCTTTTCCAGAGATCCCTGTAGCAGTGAAACACGTCGCTGTCGTCGATACTCAGCACCTCGTTACCGCTGATCTTGACGGTCGTTTTCTTGATGATAGCTCGCCCCACGTTCCGCACTAGCTCGCGTTTGTCGTTGTCGGAGGTCAACGTGATATTGAACGCCAGTCGAACAGTGCCTGGTACAATGAGGTCATTCTCACCAAGGTTTGGAAATCTAACCAGCAGAGTTTGATTCTTGTCTATCTTGCTGGGATTATTGGTGATGGTCACCGACTGACGCACGGCTGTGGCTCCTAATGGCTCTCTCAATCTTCTGAAAGGATCTAATTTTCTACCGTACATTGTTATATAAATGAAATATATTTTTAATACTAATGGATGAAGACATAGATATGACGGAGATGCCGGGCGATAGTGCCCAGGCATTCGATGATGAGCAGGAGACCTCATTTACTAGTTCACCATTGAACCAAGAACTTTTGGAAACAACGGTAAATGATTATTACGAAAGTTTAAGAAGAGATAAAAACTACGTTGAACCACAGGGTCGATACCATAAGAATTTTTTTATTGATACAAAGGGTGTTCTACGCCTTAAGTCTGACCCAGGGGTTGACCTCTTTAACAAGAGCAATAAAAAACCACTGTCCTTGTCAACTCTAGCCAGCCGCCATGGTGTTGAATTTATCCGTAAAAATCTAAACATGCATGATTACGGTGGTGCAATACCTAAGGCCGTTAAAGAAGATCTGCAAGCTACCAGATCCCACCTCACCACTAGAGATGAAATGACACCACAGCGTGCTACAGAAGCCTCGGACAGCATAGAAAAACTGTTGAGCACCTACTGGGACAAACCGTTACCGGGGTTTGACTTTCCGGTAAGGGAACTGCGCGGCTTAGACGAAGCCGTGAAACGCGTGCGTGGAGAACTCGTGAACAACATGGGGAAACTGAACGAAATCGACGAGCACATCGCTAAGGAAAAAACCAAACTCAACGAAACTGAAAACGATGATATGAAGCGTCGTATCAATGAACGACTACATGATTTAGAAGACGAGAGACGTACACGATTGGAATCCGCTTCCTCGAATCGTGAACAGCTTCGATCCCAGATCAGTCGCATTCGGGAAACAATCGATAGAATACTGAACGAGGATACAACTTTAGCCAACAGGATTCGGATATTGTTCCGGGAGCAAGGGATCACCATCGCCAGCATTCTGACTGCATTGGGTTTCATCATATCAACCCTGGTGGTGTCACTGGTGGGAGGAACCCCTGTGGGGCCTGCCGGCGGCGGGGGAACTCCAAGTGGCGGTGGGGGTGTTAAAGACTGGATAAAAAAACTCGGGGAAGGCCTAGCTAAACTGGCTGGTAAAGCCGCCGAAGCCCTTCCCGGCATCCTGGGTAGCATCGTCTCGTGGTTGTTGGGCGCTCTGTCTAAAACTGCCATGTGGCTCAGTCAAAACCTGTGGGCAGCCATCGTCGCCGTGGCGGGTCTGGTGTACGTAGCGGCTAAGAAATCTTTAACCAAATAAGTCCCAAAGTTACCCCACCAACCACTAGGGCTGTTTTATTATCAATATGCTGCTGAGCCTGAATATGAGAGTGTGTGGGGGGTACCTCCACATGAACTTTAGGCCCCGGGGGCGGCGCCACTATACCCGTTTCACGTGGTGGGATGTGTGGGATATAGGGGGTGTTAATATCGGGGTTGATACCCAACTTTTGATCCGCCGTGGCTATGACTATTTTGTTGTTATAACCCACCACTTTTTTTACTCTCAGTTGCATATCACTCGGAGCCATGTACAGCCCCACGCCGAACACGTAATTGACTTTCGACCTGGCGTATTCTAACACGTTTTGGTAACGGTCGATGGCCCGCGGGATATCAACTGGAGAATTGATAGCATCCTCAACGTTGGCAACGAACTGTTTCTGAGCGTCGAAAGCAGTTCCCTTACCGATGATGTTGGAACGCGTCATCGACTGAGCACCCAACAGCGCCCACACGTACGTTCGAATCGAGTCGTTCAACCTGACTACCCCGGCACGAGTGAATCCTTTCGACGTGTCCAGCATGAACATTTTCCACCCGTCTGCGGTTGACTGCTCCACTTTCTGGATTGTGAAAGCAACACCACCTTTAAAGTCCATACGATCATCCCTCCATTCATTACTCGACAAAGCAAAGTCCTGCCTAAGTATACCTCGTTTCAGTAAATCATCACTTGCATCTTTCACTGGTTTTGGCCCATATTTGGTTGGTTTAGGAACAATTTCCTCTAATTCACGGAAAAAATTCTCAGGACTAAACATTTTTCGTTTCATAAAGTTTGTTAGTAAATCTTTCTTAAATGCTTTTACTGAGAGCCCATCGCTGTAAGGAATACCCAACCCGTGGTTCGGCCCCGGCAAACGCCAATCCGTCTTCGGGTTTATTTCGAATTCATTGCAAATACGTTCGTAGACCCGTCTATCGTACGGGTTGTTTGTTGCGTCCCACGCTTTGTCCTGTGGGAGGGGGGCGCTGATCTCTTTAAGGATACGTCTGACCTGGTAGTACACGTGGAACTTGAACACAGACTGACTCAGCGGTCCACGCCGAGTGTCGGTCAATGTCACACCACACCCCGTTGTAGCGCACCACACGGCAAAGTTTAATTGATTCTGCCAGAACTGCATAGGGTTGTTGAACCACGCGTGGACTGCCTTGATGTTAGTCACCGAAAGCTTATACTTATCGAACACATCTAAAAGCTGGGCATTGAAATACAACCCAGGAGCAACCACGATCTTCATGGGGGAGAAATCTACGTCCAGTTTAGGGTAAAACACACCTGGGGAATACATTTTAAAACTATTATATAATAAATATATATGTAATATGTACATAACACTTCCAGGAATAACGAGCGGTGAGGCCGTTCAGCTGACGCACGCGATCGATAACACGTCAGGTCAACTCGAAGTCGCACTCTGCGATATCACCTACCTACCGCAATGGACTAACATTAATATCAGCAACAATAAGCTGTTCGTCAGTGGAACTCGCAGTCAGATAACTGACGGCTACTACAGTGTGTGCTCTCTAAACGACGAGGTCTTCAAACCCCTGGGAGCCGAACTCAAGATGAACGACTCAAACGGCACAGTGGTGTTAATCAACAACGGAAGAACCTCATTGAGGCTAGGCCGACCATTAGCGAGGATACTCGGTATGTCTCCTGACGAGATAAAACCAACAACAACCGTCACAGGCACGAAGTTACCCGATCTAGTACCGTACCGAGAGCTGTACATTCATCTCGATCAGGTGAGCACAACGTACAACATTCAAGGAGGTCACCCTTCCACTATACTGAGAGCAGTGCCGGTGAAAACTGAGAAATTCAACGACGGTAGAACCGAGTCGTTTTCACCATGGCAGTATAAGAGATTAACCCAGGGCAACATACCTGAGCTGACAATATCGGTGTTAGATATAAATCATAATCCTGTAAATATAGGATACCTCAGCTTAACACTTCATGTAACATGACCAGCGCACAAGGGCCCGGAGTGAAAAAATGCGTCAATATCGGGATCTCCGACCTCGGAGACACACGCGGTTTCGACGCTCCCGGAGTAGATGGTAAATCGTATGCCTTGCAACTGAAAAACAACATTTACAAACGCGTTGAAATCCCCTCCGGTGGAACCCTAAGTGATATGATAGATACCACAAGAGCAACAGTCAACACTAAGTACGCCCTTGTCAACACCGGTGATAATAATTGGGTAATATACCCATCGTTCGGGGGTAAACTGTTCGACTTAGACGATGTTGAGAGCACTACCGTCGTCAAAAACAAACCATATATACTCGTCTTCACCGAAGATGACAAGTGGGTGTTGTTACCCGATAACGACGACTGGTTTCTCAATATTAGACTCGTCTCCCCTTACGTGTTCACGGATAACAAAGACAACCACCTAAACAAAGTCGTGAACAATGGAATCCTGCTCGTGGCTTACGTCCCAACTCAGAGACGTAGCGTAGTCGTCAGCCCCGTCAACAATATAGCAGCCCACATGCTATCGAGTAAACCGGCCATACAAAACGTGAAATTGCAGTTGGTGTCTGAATTCGAAGGCGTGACCAAGATACTAGAGAGTCTACCGGCAAACTCAACACTGATCATCAAAGTCTACCTAGGGGAACCATCGGTGAATGATGTCGAGATCGTGAAGGGGATCAAACTCGGGTGGGGCAAACAACATCAGTTTCAAGTTTGCAATGTTTACGTGCGGACGGGTGTCGACTCCAAGACCAGTCTGCAGGGGGTCAACGTGATCGTGGAAAATAAGATATCACTAACCAATATCTTCCTGCCTGACAACATACACTTCATAGGTATGAAGTTAACCCATGAATTATTATCAGAAAACCAGTTGGAAATTATATCGTAATAGTATAATAATGACCAGTCATCGTCCCAACACTACGCTTAACGACCTAGGAGACACGGAGGGATTCGATCAGCCTGGTGAGGAAGATGAATTATACATCCTGCACTTCAAAGACAACGTATACAGACGGATGTCGTTATCAGATTTAAAAGAGCCTGAATGGCTGATCAACTTAACACTCACCTCACCTTATATCACATTAACCGAACATGGGACTGTAGCTAAGATTAGCAACAACGGCATCTAGGCCGGGGATTTCATTCCGGATAGTGTATCCATAGGAACTACTAATACCGAAAAAAATAGGTTAAGGAGTGAAGTAAAAAATAAATTAACATTTAGCAATTATCCTACTAACTTAAGGCCTGATATATACACCCCTTTCACACTCATCATAGAAGTCTTATTTACGTTTTTACAACATGAAAACATCTCAAGAGTACACCAAATTTTACCCGGGGTGACGAACACAAAAACAAATATTGTCGTATTGTTATACAACAGGATACCCACGGGGGTCCTATAAACCGCTTAATAAACCTCAGTGGGGTTTTTATTACAACAGGAAATTCTATTAGCCTCTCACCTATTACCCTGACTAGTAATCTAGACCTTATAGACTTCAAATTAATTGATAGAATATTAACTGAACCCCAATTAAAATATCTTTCAAAATATATATTATAGGATGGGTCTGTACCCAGTCGTAGAGGAAGTAGCGAAGACGCTGGAAACCGTAGATGGGTTCCGCTTGAGGCAGTTATGTGATGTGAAACGTCAACTAGAACAAGACCGTGACACGCGGAAAGCACTATGTAAAAAGTACAATAGAGCTTTCAATATCGTGGATGGGGCTGACACTACCCTTATGGCAACCAGCATGGGACTAGGGGCGGCAGGCGTTGGGTTGTTGGCTACCATCGTGGCTGCACCTATAGTGCTAGGTATTGAAATAACGGCTGGGGTGACAGGGTTGGTAGGGTTGGCGCTTAAGTTAGTATCACGCAGACTTAATCGTAAGGCATTGAAACACGACGAGATCAGGGTTCTGGCCGAAGCAAAGCTGAACACAGTGAGTGAGCGAATTTCCACGGCACTCTCTGACAGTAAGATCTCAGAAGAGGAGTTTCGTTCAATCCTATCTGAACTCAAAAAATATAACGGAATGAAACAAGATATTCGGTCCAAGTCTCGTAAGTCTGCTATCAGCGAGGACGAGAAAAAAAAGTACATAGAACAGGGGATACAAAAAGCCCAGCAAGCCTTTATTATGAACACCAAAGAGATCGTAGGCAGTTCACGTTAAACTGTTTCATCGATATAAACGTGACATAGGCCGCCAAAGTGAGGTATCTATACCAGCCGCGAGAACACGAGGGCGATAGCCGTAAGCGGGCCACCGATCCTATATGGTCAGTCAAAACTTACAACATAGATAAAGTGGATATGAAAGCCGACGAACCTAACTTGTACTACTTGAGGGATGGGCCGGGTAGGGGGTTTGTAAGAGAAGAATTATTGATCGTACCGTACGGCACAGTGTTACCTCCTACCAAGGCACAGTAATTACCGCCAACTTTTTTGTAGTAGGGGTAATAGTAGCAAGAGCTAATGGCCCAACCAAAACCTTATTTACTAAATAAGGCTTTGTAGAGACATTTCTTGAAAGTGAGCCAGAACTATCATTCCCTATACTACTGAATTGTTCCTTCATTAGCCGTTTCACTTCACCATTCACTGATATAGAGGTCCCTCGACTGTAACTCGCAAGTGTTAGGGTCAGCATACCACTTGGTGAATTGTTCCTTCATTAGCCGTTTCACTTCACCATTCACTGATATATAGGTCCCTCGGCTGTAACTCGCAAGTGCACCCAGCCGGGACAAGCAAACTTCAAAACGTTTCTTTTTAAAAGTTTGGATGAACGATTGGCAATGATGTGCGACAAAAACATCGAAACTCAAGAGTGATGTCTGTTTCAGTGGCAATTCCAATTCCTTTCTCAGCTTTTCTGTACAAGGCACCAATACATTAAAATGTATTCCAGCATGGTATCGTCTGTGCTCCAGTGATTGGGTGAATGTGTGATATGCCACGCCTCTGGAAACTTGTATTTGGCTTTACGTCCCTTGGTAGATAACTTGTAGAGGGATCATCTTGCCTTATGCAGTACTCCCTAACACCATTGTAATTTCCCGTTTGTCATCAACTCCAATTACATCTACATGCTTGGTTCCTTTACTTGTTAACGTCCAGTTTGATACAGCAATGGTTTTCATGCCAGTTTTAGCAAAGTTTATTTTCAGGTCTGCTGGTATCAACTTTGACAAAACTACTTCCCCTATTTCTGTATTGAACTCTTCCCGATTTGTTTCATAATCCCACTATACTTTCCTGGCAGCTTCAGTTGCATTTCTCTTTACAAAGACGTGTCTGTGCAGAAAAGAGTCTGGACAACTTTTGTTTATCTTTATAGGGCCTCCATTGTCCTCGAAAAGCAAGGGATTCTCATGCTTAACAATTCTCCTGGCAGTACCTATAGCAATGTTTCTGATCACGATCCCTCAAGCCTTACGAATTTCCAGTAAATGTTCATAGACAAGTTTATCCAGGTCTTCTAAAAGCAGTAGGCAATCACGGCTTTTGGGTGGAATTTCAAGAACTTTATTAGATGCATGTTTTGACTCTTCAGAAAGGTAAGCTTTCTTCATGACCAAAACTGTACTTTCTCCGACGTTAAGATCGGACTCTTTGCTGAACTGTACTTTCTCTAAAGTCGCTAAAGTCCTGGAAGACTGTCTACATATACTATATATGAGACGATAAACAGTCCTGGAAGACTGTCTATACATACTATATATGAGACGGCACCCAGCCCTAGAAGACTGTCTATTATACTATATATGAGACGGTACCTCTGTTTATTATACTATATATGAGACGGTACCCAACCGTAGAAGACTGTCTATTATACTATATATGAGACGGTACCCAACCGTAGAAGACTGTCTATTATACTATATATGAGACGGTACCCACCCCTGGAAGACTGTCTATTATACTATATATGAGACGGTACCCACCCCTGGAAGACTGTCTATTATACTATATATGAGACGGTTCCCAGCCCTGGTAGGCTGTCTATTATACTATATATGATATGGTACCCAGCCCTGGAAGACTGTCTATTATACTATATATGAGACGGTTCCCAGCCCTAGAAGACTGTCTATTATACTATATATGAGACGGAACCATGTCCTGGAAGACTGTGTATTATACTATATATGAGACGATACCCAGCCCTAGAATACTGTCTATTGTACTATATATGAGACGGTACCCGGCCCTAGAAAACTGTCTATTATACTATATATGTGACGGTACCCAGCCCTGGTAGGCTGTCTATTATACTATATATGATATGGTACCCAGCCCTAGAAGACTGTCTATTATACTATATATGAGACGGTACCCAGCCCTGGTAGGCTGTCTATTATACTATATATGATATGGTACCCAGCCCTGGAAGACTGTCTATACATACTATATATGAGACGGCACCCAGCCCTAGAAGACTGTCTATTATACTATATATGAGACGGTACCTCTGTTTATTATACTATATATGAGACGGTACCCAACCGTAGAAGACTGTCTATTATACTATATATGAGACGGTACCCAACCGTAGAAGACTGTCTAATATACTATATATGAGACGGTACCCACCCCTGGAAGACTGTCTATTATACTATATATGAGACGGTACCCACCCCTGGAAGACTGTCTATTATACTATATATGAGACGGTTCCCAGCCCTGGTAGGCTGTCTATTATACTATATATGATATGGTACCCAGCCCTGGAAGACTGTCTATTATACTATATATGAGACGGTTCCCAGCCCTAGAAGACTGTCTATTATACTATATATGAGACGGAACCCTGTCCTGGAAGACTGTGTAGTATACTATATATGAGACGATACCCAGCCCTAGAAGACTGTCTATTATACTATATATGAGACGGTACCCGGCCCTAGAAAACTGTCTATTATACTATATATGTGACGGTACCCAGCCCTGGTAGGCTGTCTATTATACTATATATGATATGGTACCCAGCCCTAGAAGACTGTCTATTATACTATATATGAGACGGTACCCAGCCCTGGTAGGCTGTCTATTATACTATATATGATATGGTACCCAGCCCTGGAAGACTGTCTATTATACTATATATGAGACGGTGCCCAGCACTAGAAGATTGTCTATTAAACTTTATATGAGACGGTACCCAGCCCTAGAAGACTGTCTATTATACTATATATGAGTCCTGCAAGAAGCAGCAACAATACTGTGGCAACATTAGACAGGAAACAGAAAAATAAGTGTACGGAGAGCATAGCATAAAAATATATCATAGGGTTGTTAAATCCATTCACGGTGTTGACACCGTTCTGATGGGTTTAGGCACGGCAGGTGTCGGGTGGATAGCCTCTTATCCACCATTGCAGCCATACCCGTAGTGGTAGGCATTGAAATAACAGCTAGGGCAGCAGCACTGGTGGATTTGTGCTTATCTCGTAGACTGCAGTGTAGAGCACTGAAATACAATGAAATCTGAATTGTAGCCAAAGCGAAGCTAATCTCCGGGGAAGTTTTCCTTTGGTATTTTCAGAACTTGCAAAACCAAGAGATTCGAATCAAGTCTAGTAAAAGCACTGTCTCCAGCGAAGACGAGAAACAAAACTTCATAGAACATGGTATACAACAGGCCCGGCAAGCTTTCCTTATCAGAATGTGGATATCAACATTAACAAAGCCAAGACGGCAGTTTGTCAGTTCAAGGAGCGAGTGAGATGGCAACAGCCGAATAGCCAGCTCAGAGAGACCCAATGCTTGCTGAAGCTCTACCCGGAAAGACCAGGGAAATTAAATGCATACTCACAGGAGCTGTGGTGACTCAGTCAGTTAAACTGCTAGGAAAAGTACAGCTTGCTTCGTGCAGCCGTGGAATCGTGCGATTGCGAGTTCATATCCCATCTGGAATCTAAAGATTTCCTGAAACAACAGTAAAGGTTTTCAGGAATGGATGGTTCTCGATAGCAAGCAGTTGGATACAATCCGACAATGGAGGAAGATTGTACATTGCATCTATCTTCAATTTCTTTCTGTCTTGTTGGCATTGTGACCATCCCATGCAAGCATTTTACTAACATTTTTCAGGGTATATCAACCATCCAGTCACCCAGGCTTCATTTTGGCGTCATTGCTGGAGCAGAGCAGTATATACAATATGGGAACACTGACACACTGGTAGTAGATCGAAAAATATCACCTATCAGGGATCGGATCTTGATCTATCACTCACCATACTACTAAAGAGATTTTTATGGAAATGAATTGATATTCAACTCACCTTGGATCAGAATCCTTTGTGCTGTGTTTGGGTTATATGTTGTGTGCTGTGTTTGGGTTATATGTTGTGTGCTGTGTTTGGGTTATATGTTGTGTGCTGTGCTTGGGTTAGATGTTGTGTGCTGTGCTTGGGTTAGATGTTGTGTGCTGTGTTTGGGTTAGATGTTGTGTGATGTGTTTGGGTTAGATGTTATGTGATGTGTTTGGGTTAGATGTGATGTGTTTGGGTTATACATTTGTGTAATTTGGAAACAAGATATGATGTAAAATATTCCAAACATTGCAATCCATATTTTGTCAAATTTGCTTTTGCCCATCAGTTAACCTATTTGCAACGTCCTTATAACCTCCACATACGAAAGATGACAACAATCTACTGATAAAATTGTGTTACAGCGACCTCGTTCTGTGACCTTCATGGCACCTCAAAAACTGGAGACCTGGCAAAGGTGAAGGCCATCTTATCTGAGGGAAGGGCGGACGTTGACTGTAAAGAGTGGAAAAGTAGAACACCGGTTTTGTTGGCAGCTGGTCAAGGACATAAAGATGTAGTTCACCTACTCACGAGTAATGGAGCTGATGTGTCAGTTGTAGATGACTTTGGTTTCAACCTTCTTCACTCTGCCTGCCAAGGAGGAGATGTGGGGCTGGTGAAATATGTCCTTTCACTTCATAAACATGACATCAATGGAAAGGTATTATGTGGGGGAACACCACTTATGCTGGCTGCAGAGAATGGACACAGGAACGTGGTGGAGTTACTTGTGGGTCAAGGGGCCAATGTGTCACTCCACGATAACAAAGGTAACAACGTGCTCCATTGTGCCTGTCGTGGTGGAGATGTGGAGGTGGTGAAGTACGTCCTTGCGCAGAACATGGTGGACATCAACAGTAGAGGCAGGAAGAGAATGACACCTGTGATGATGGCAGCAAGAACAGGCCATAGAGATGTGGTGGCGTTGCTCGTGGGAAAAGGGGCTAACGTGTTACTCAGGGGTGCAGGTAAAAACACTATCCTTCATTTTGCCTGTCGTGGTGGAGATGTGGAGGTGGTGAAGTACGTGCTTGCACAGAACATAGTGGACATCAACAGTAGAGGCTGGAAGAGAATGACACCCGTGATGATGGCAGCAACAAAGGGGTATAAAGAAGTGGTGGAGTTGCTTGTGACGAAAGGGGCCAATGTGGCTCTCTTGGGTAGACAAGGTAAAAATATCCTTCACTTTGCCTGTCATGGGGGAAGTGTGGAGTTGGTGAAGTATTTACTCTCACAGAACATCAACATCAACAGTAGAATGAGGAATGGAAGGACCCCATTAATGATTGCAGAAATATCAGGACACAAGGATGTGGTAGAGTTACTTGTGAGTAGAGGGGCTGATAGGTCATTTTAGGACAACAAATGGTAACAGAACCTTTGAGTGTCAGTTGAGAGAAGGAGAGGTTGTGAGAAATCTCATTGGATGTCCAATACAGGGAAGGGTGAAAACAACAGTAGACACTGACACTACTGTGACCTAGAGATCTGTATTATTGTGTTCCCGTCTTATAACATAAAATGGCAAATGTTGCTTACAGGTGCAACATTTTGGTACAGATTCTTAAACTCATCATAAATGATACTTAAACTCATCTTAAATGATCAGGTTTCCTTTGCTTCAGTTCACTGTAACTGTTTTGGACTGTGGTGTGTGTATTTGTACAAAATGAATATATTCTATCAAATGCAGCCCCTTTAAATATGATCGAAAAACATATTTGTTACGAGTGTGTATTTCCTGTATATTTTGTTATTAATAATTATTATTGGGTCACAATGTATACTGTTTTGAATAATAATTATAATGGGTCACATTTCATATAATAGATGGTCCGCATTTTTAGGATTTTGGCAGCCGGTTTTCTGGAAATTATCTGCCCTTGGCTTGTTATTTGTCTACTTCCGGGAGACTGTTCTGGAAGCGGTCGAGGTGAGTAGCGATGGTCGTAAGTGCTCGAATGTTCGGGAAGTGACTGCGTGTCTATATAAATGCCAGTTGTCGTGTTGAGGTATGGGCATTCACACATTACTGGAGTATACGCCAGTATCAATCGCTGCCAACGTTTCATCTTCATAGCCGCCGTCAAACCGCTCACTATCTTACATTCTGCATGACCGTTTCTCTCACACTAAGACTTTGGTCAGTTTGCTACTGTATATTTTGCCTATTGCCTTAGATTTTGTCTCACTTGTATTTGAAATCAGTATTGTGAAATTGATTTGTGACTTTGTATAACTTACTCTCTTTGCTAAATAATAATATTCGAATATTTTAGACTGGTCTGCGCTCTGTTTTGCTGGTTCACAAAGGAGGTTTCTTACATCCTTTGTCACGGCAAGTACTTAACCGTAACAAAATTGGGGGGTCGTCCAGGATAGAATTCATTTGACATTTGAGACCGTTTGTGAAATTTGTTTCAATTTTTTGCAATTTTGCGACAAGTTACTTGAGGAACCAGCAAAATCTTGTTTGAACTTGAGACGTTTGTATTGTCCCCTGACTCTGAGACAATTGGTCAGTTGAAGAAATCAGATTTGTTGCAAATTTCTTCACATCTCAAACTTGATGCCAAACCTGCAATGAGGAAATTTCAGATTTTGCAAATTGTGTTGAATCATTACATTGATGAGGGAGTATTTGATGATGGAAATGGCGCTACAGGAATGTTCAGACCTGTTGGAAATGAACAAAATAGAACTGAAAAGGTTGGAAATAGAAAAAGAAAAAGAAATGGAAATGAAATAGTTTGAGATGGAGAAGGAAAGAGAAAGAGAAAAAATACAAAGAGAAAGGGAAAGATACAGAAAGGAATTACAATTGAAGAAATTGGAAATTGACAATGAAATTGCACTGAAAATACTTGAAAACAATTTTCAACCCTCAGATTCTTGTACTCCCTTTTAATGAGAGAGAAGTAGACAAATATTTTCTACCTTTTGAGAAGGTTACTGAAAATCTCAAGTGGCCTAGGGAGTCATGGACTATGTTACTGCAAACATTTTTGAAGGGTAAAGCTCGGGATGCTTATTCAGCCTTGTCAGTGCAACAAAGCTCAGATTATGATCTTGTCAAGAGTACACATCTGAAAGCTTATGAGTTAGTGCCTGAGGCTTATCGTCAGAAATTCAGAAATGCTAGAGTTTGCTAGAGAGAAGGAAACATTGTTTGATAGGTGGTGTGGGTTTAAGGAGATCACTGATTTGAATGGTTGAGAGAGTTAGTATTGATGGAAGATTTCAAGCAGAGTGTTCATGCTGACCTTAAGACTTATTTGGATGAACAAAAGGTTGACGACTTACAGATGGTTCCAAGGACGGTGGTGCAGTAGCTTGTGCCACTGTCATAGGATCTAGAACAATATCTTCTAGATTACCAGATAACAGCTCTATTTTTACTGCAGAAGCAAACGCCATATTAACAGCTCTCAGATATATTCAAAGACACCCTAAACGTAAACAATATATAATCTATTCCGACTCTCTTTCTTGCCTTCAGGCTATTAAAAAATTATCATGTAAACATCCACTTTTAATAGAAATTATTGAATTGTATAATGATCTTGCTACTGGCCAATGCGACATCGTCTTTTGTTGGTTACCCAGCCACGTAGGCATTTCAGGGAATACACTGGCTGATCTGGCTGCCAAGGCGGCACTCAACAAATCTGTGACTCCACTTCTTATTCCATATTCAGATTATAAATCTACAATTAGATCTTATATCCGTGATCTAATGCAGAAGAAGTGGGATACTCAAGTATGTATCAATAAATTACATGAAATAAAACCGTATATTGGTTACACCTAATTGGGTTGTCAGTCCAGATTTGAGGAGGTCATTATGCGACGATGTCGCATTGGCCATACGCGGTATACACATGAGTACTTGTTAAAAGGTGAGGATCCCCCGTTTTGTATCCCTTGTGATGAAAGAATCACAGTCAAGCATGTTTTGCGTGACTGTGTTGAATATTCCATCACAAGGGATAACTATTTTACATCACGAAGTATGAAGGATCTTTTTAGTAATGTTAGTTGTCATTTAATCATTGCGTTTTTAAAAGAATTAGATCTGTTTCAGAACTTGTAAATAGATAAACATTTTATGATTGGAAGTTGAATTAGCAGATAACATTGTTAGTGGCTGTATCCTCGAAGGGGGTTGCCGTAAAATTATTGTCCTCCTGAGAGGGTACGTAAGTCCCAAAACATTTGGAATCAGATTTAATCTTCCACATTTTTTACTTGTAGTATATGTGTCATCGTAATTTGTGGCTAATCTTGCATACAGTCGCCAGCAGCTGAGGGATGGTGTAAACCCAGCTAGGGACCATGCAGGTAGCAGAGGTACTGTAAGTCCCCATGGCCCCTAGTATGGTGATCTACCCTCTGTTGTTGGCGATCTACGGCCTGTTTTTATATTGTACTGTCCCAATAGTGATACTATTATTTTTTAAGTTTCCACACTAGTTTTAATATTAACTGTGATAATCTTGTGGTTTTACTGTCCTTCGTCGACAGGTTCTTCATAATATGCATATATATTCTTTTTGTCACGTATGTTCTCGTCACGATATGGCTACAATATTGCCGATGTGACGTTAAATATTAACTCACTCACCCAGTTTGTTATTTTTCAAAGAAATATGACACGCACCAAAGAAATTATTCTACCATTGAGAAAGAGACATTAGGTCTTTTGTTAGCTTTACACCACTTTGCCAATTGAAGTTTTAGTCACTTCCCACTCGCTATCTCCAGAATGTGATTCTTAAAGAAAATATGAAATGTCATCTTTGCTCTGAATTTACACCTTGTCAGTGGATGCCCTTCCATAGCACAAACAGCATATCTTAAGAGAAATGATGGCATGGCTCGATGTTTTTACTATCGTCTCCATCATGCCTGTGGCTTTGACACCGAGGTCCATCCACGGTACAACCCTGAACATGTCCTGGAAAATGATGCTTCTCTGGAATAGGCCAATATACAGCTTGAGACAAATTCCAGCCAACAAGCCTGATCTTGTCCTCTTTAATAAAATCAATGAAGTTATTTATATCAATGAATTTTCTGTCCCTTTTGACAGTGTGATTGGCAAGATTCAGGAAAAGCATGATAAATATGAGGACCTCACCTTAGAAATGTCTCGCTTACATCCCAAGAACACAGTCGTCAGGCTTCCCATTGTTCTCGGTGCCCTTGGTTTGGTACCTCCTGATCTCTTGGTGCAGATCAGGAGAGTGCCCGGGTTCTCCACCGGGAGCACAATCCTTCTGACAATCTGGGTAATGCAGAAGGCTACAGTGTTGGGGAGCCTTCACCTCCTCCGGAAAGTTCTTGGTAGGTTCGACTAGGCAGTGTTTCCTGGGAGAAGTCCCATTCGCTGTCTGGGCTGCGTGTAGAGAGGGCGAGGGCCCTGAGCTGATGATGAGCCTTACCATCCTGACTGGGTCAGGATCACCCGAGTGAGTGAGTGAGTGAGTTAAAATCTTACGCCATATCGGCAATATCTCAGCCATATCGTGACGAGAACATTTAATACTGAAATGAAATATATGTCTATTATAAAACCTGTCAACGAAGGACAGTAAAACAACTAGAATATCACAGATGAGAATATAAAACTAGTAACTATACCTAAAACAATTTATCTATAGTGGACAATACAAGATAAAAATAAGGCTATAGATTGCCAACAACTGAAGGTAGATCACCATACTAGGGACCATGGGGACTTACATTACCTTTGTTACCTGCATGGACCCTAGCCGGATTTACATCATCCCCTCAGCCGTCAGCAATTTGGGAACATCCATGCAAATAAAAAGACACTTATGCTACGATTAAAAACGTGGAAAGTTGGAATTTACTTTGAATGTCTGTGGACTTACGTATCCTCTCAGGAGGGCAATAGTTTTACAGTACTTCAACCCCCTTTGAGGATACAGCCACTAACAAGCACAGTTATGAATTTAAACTTCCAATAATAAAATATTTATCTATTTACAATTCAGTCAATAAATCTAATTCTTTTAAAAATGCAATGATTAAATGAGGGCTTGTGTTATTAAAAAGATCCTTCAGAGTTCGTGAATTAAAATACTGATCCCTTGTGATGGAATACTCAACACAGTCAAGCAGGATATGCTTGACTGTGATTCTTCCATCACAAGGGATACAAAACGGAGGATCCTCACCTTTAAGCAAATATTTATGTGTATATCTTGTGTGGCCAATACGACATCGTCGCATGATTACCTCTTCAAATCTGGACTGACACCCCAAGTAGGTGTAACCAATATACGGCTTTATTTCATGTAATTTATTGATACCTACTTGGGTGTCCCACTTCTTCTGCATCAGATCAAGGATATACGTTCTAATGCTTGCTTTGTAATCAGAGTATGGAATAGGAAGTGGTGTCACAGATTTGTTGAGTGCTGCTTTTGCAGCAAGATCGGCCATCACATTCCCAGAAATACCTACGTGACTGGGTAACCAACAAAAGACGATGTCGTATTGGCCAGTCGCAAGATAGTTATAAAGTTCAATAATTTCTATTAAAAGTGGATGTTTACATACTAGGTTTTTAATAGCCTGAAGGCAAGAAAGAGAGTCGGAATAGATTCTGTACTGTTTATGTTTAGGATGTCTTTGGATATATTTAAGAGCTGTTAATATGGCGTTAGCTTCTGCTGTAAAAATAGAACTGGTATCTGGTAGTCTAGAAGATTTGGTTCTGGATCCAATGACAGTGGCACAAGCTACTGCGCCACCATCCTTAGACCCATCTGTAAATAAGGATTCATAATTGCTATATTTATGTTTCAACTGATTATATTCTTGTTTGTATTGTAATTCTTTAGTATCTGATTTTTTAAATGTAGTTAATGTTAGGTCGACTTGTGGCTTAACCAATTGCCAAGGAGGAGTAGAAAGAAGACGGAAGGAGCTATGTTTTCCAGCTCAATGCCGGCCGAAGAAAGAAAGGGTTTAATTCTGTGCCGTAGAGGTGGAACAAGAGAAGACTTTTTGTTGTACAAGTCCTCGTAGAGAGGATTGAAAACACATTTATATGCAGGGTTAGATTCGTTAGAGTATAGCTTTGTGATATATTGTAAAGATAATTTTATACGACGTTGTGTAAGAGATGGTTCATCGGCTTCAACACATAGACTGTCAACAGGAGAGGTTCTAAAGGACCCAAGACAAAGTCTTAGACCTTGATGATCAACAGAATCCAATAATTTTAAGTTGCTGTTGCACCATATACGATGGATCCATGATCAAGTTTAGAACGGACAAGTGATCGATATAGATGGAGGAGGGTAGCTTGATCACCCCCCCCCATATAGAATTTGATACCACTTTCAACAAATCAAGTGCTTTCAGGCATTTAGTTTTCAGAGATTTAATATGCGGCAGAAACGTAAGGTGTGAGTCAAAAATTAATCCCAAGAACTTGGCTTCCTTGACAACTTTAATGGGAGTGCCATCTAGAGATAGTTCAGGGTCTTTATGTGGTTTATACTTACGACAAAAATGTATGCAATTAGTTTTCGATTTAGAAAATTTAAAGCCGTTTTCAAGACACCATTTATTTATTTTGTTTAAACACAACTGCAACTGCCGCTCTATGGTATGCATATTTTTACCACGACAAGAAATATTAAAATCATCCACAAATAAGGATCCATCAATGGAATCGTTTAAAACTTTAGATAAACTGTTTATCTTTATACTAAAAAGTGTGACTGACAAAATACTGCCTTGTGGAACACCCTGATCCTGATTGTAATGATCACACAGGGTAGAACCCACACGGATTTGAAATTTGCCTATGAATCGAGGCAAACGACCTCGCAACCCGAAGTCGTGTAAATCTCTCAGATTGCCATACTTCCAGGTTGTGTCATATGCCTTCTCAAGATAAAAAAAAAATAGACACAGCATGTTGTTTGTTAATTAGTGCGTTTTTAACAAATGATTCCAGTCGCACTAAGTGATCGACAGTACTTCTGTTATTCTGGAAACCTCATTGTATATCTGTGATAAGGTTATTAGTTTCCAAGTACCAAACAAGTCGATTGTTTATCATGCGTTCCATGGTCTTGCAAACACAGCTAGTTAATGAAATCGGACGATAATTAGATGGATCCGTATGATCACGTCCAGGTTTAGGTATTGGTACCACTATAGCATCACGCCATGAAGAAGGAAATTTACGCCGTGCTTTAGCATTTGAAATTTTAAATTTATTTAAATTATGCACCATAGGATGGCGACGGAAATAATGTTCCGCTTTTTTCCTTGCCTTCCTAGCTTGTTTGCATTCATCGCTGAACCATGATTTTCGAATATGTGGAACTACAGAGGACTTTGGTATACACTCATCAGCTATGGAATTCAGTTCCTCAGAAAAACATTTAATAGCATCATGAACGTCAATAAAACGTTCGGGTTTAAGTTTTTCAGCACACAGTGATTCATATAAAGCCCAGTTAGCCTTTTTTAAAATTCCGTCTTGATGATGGAGGAACATCGGATGGAGTTACAGCTTTTAATATAGTAGGAAAATGGTCACTTCCACACAGGTCATCGTGGACTGACCATTCGAATTCATTTAGTAGTCCTGAATTTGTAAGTGACAAGTCGAGAGCAGAATAAGTCCCTGTCCCAGGGTGTAAATATGTGCTGGAACCATCATTATAAATACACAAATCATTGTCAGAACAAAAGTCCTCCAACAATTTACCTTTAGTGTTTATATTTACACTACCCCAGAGTGGGTTGTGCCTATTTAAGTCTCCCATTATAATACAGGGCTTCGGGAGCTGATCATATAGAGCTTGAAGATCGGTTTTGGCAAACATCGAAGACGGTGAAATATAAAGAGAGCATAGCGTAAACGCTACGTGTAAAGTAATTCTCACTGCAACAGCCTGCATGTTAGTATTAAGTGAAACAGGGCTTTGAATAACGTTTTGTCTGACTAGAACGGATGATCTGCCAGTGGCCCTATCAGCCAGAGGTGAAAAACAATGATATGCATTAAAATGACGAAGGTCAAATGTATCTGTTTGTTTTAAATATGTGTCCTGGAGACATATCGCTGAAGGTGTGAAATCTGGGACTAATAGCTGTAATCATGTAAATTAGTCCTCAATCCTCTGCAGTTCCACTGTACAATATTATTGGAATAAACTATCTTTTGGGGGTATTTATTGGGGATCTAACCCGCACTCTTTTGGAGGGCGACAAGCTATGTGCCCTAGAATGAACGCTTTCAGACACGTCCATGTCCTCCAAAGATCGATATTTGTTGTGTAGCTGAATTTTATTTTCCGACCCTTTCGGGGCTCTTCCACGAAGTTTTTTTGAAGCCTCATGCTTCAGTTTTGTTTTGCTTGTACTAACTGACTACGTATCAGATGGCGATTGAGATTGTGAACGCGACTGAGAGGGTAGCGTAGGATCAGAAGATGATTCTGACTGCTTTTGTGACTTACTAGGAAGTGATTCCGTAGTTTGAGATGATGTAGTAGGATAGAAAATCTGGGGAGAATCACATTTGACCCAAGTCAAAATTGTTTGACAGCTTGTGGAAGAAGTAGATATTTTATGGCTTGGTACAGTTGATGTTTTGGTTATAGAAGCATAACTGTCTGGAAGTTCAGATCTCTTTACAAGTTTTTTGGCATCAGAAAAACTGATGTTTTGGGTAAATTTGATCTTGTTAATTTCCATGAGTTCTTTCCAAATCGGACACTCTTTCGAAAAAGATGAATGGTTTCCTGAACAGTTGGTACATTTTTTAAAGGTACTTGTACAATCTTCCGTTGTATGTCTTCTCACCACAGTGAGCACACACAACGGACAATGTACACGTATTTACACCATGGCCGTACTTCTGGCATTTGAAACATCTCAACGGGTTCGGAATGTACACGTCAACCTTGATGTTGCAGTAACCAGCCTTCAATGATTTTGGAGCTGTCGGAGATGAAAAGGAGAACAGATACGTGTTGGTTGGAACAGTTTCATTGTTTCTACGGGTTGAAAAACGTTTCACGTAGAGCACACCTTGATCTTTCATTTCGTACCCAATATCAAGTTCTGACATTTCAGCAAATAGTCGATCGCGGTCTCTGACGATGCCTTTGCTTGTATTTAAGGTCTTGTGGGCAGTGACAGTAACTGGAACACCGACGAACGATTCAGTGCTCATAAGGTTGGTCGACTGCTGTCTTTTAGCGCATTCGACAAGCAGCGCACCCGACCGTAACTTTCTTATGTTCTTGACTTCTCCAGCAATACCCTGAATACCCTTAGATATGGCGAAATGGTTTCAGCTTTAAAGGTGTCTTGTCAATAGTTTCAATCACTAGAAAACGTGGCCAAAAATCAATTGATTTGGACGGTCGCAGGTCATCATCAATAGGATCAGTTTCAAGAGGACGTTTGGTTTTCTTAGTTGGGGTTTCATAAGCCATGTTTAATGTATACATTTTCATCATCCGAGCTCCCCACCCACCCCGGAGTATCACAAGGACAATGCTAAAGCAAGCGGGCCTCCAGCTTACAGCACCAAGGATACCCGGATGATATACTCCAGTAGAAGAATTATAAATAATTAAACTACCAGATTGGCCCATGAGCCACCGCCTTCTGGGCATAAGACTCTTGGCAAAAACATAAATTTGTAAAATTGAAATTCACAAGACTCAAAAAGCGACCAAGACCTAATAATACACACAGTACAATTGTCAAACTTTTGTGCACCATTACATATAGTGATGCTCAGGGCTTGGCGTGACCAGCTAATTGGTTGAACCGGGCCCATTCAACCACCTGTCTAGGTGAAGTTAGGGCCAAAGTGGTGTGTTGAGCATTAGGAACACTGGTCCTGCCCCCATGCCCGCAACCACCAGGATCCCCTCCTCCATCGACACAGGGCCGCAACCCACGGCAAACGGGTTGGTGGACCAAATATCCCCCCCGGGTCCACAGCGGGGGTGTCGGCGAGCTTTTAGCGTTACCCAGCACCCACCACGAGGAGGTGGCTCGCCACGGGTGCCCCAGGATCACCCGAACCCTCTCTGCTGCATTTCAATCTTAATATGTAAAACATAATAATAATATGTGCATGCTGCTCGCTAACGGTCAAAGCAGGCTCTGGATAACCCAAGCTGCCTGTTAGGTGCTAGAAGGTTATAGACGCATGACTTATCCTACTGGGTACCCATTTTCTACTGGGTGAACAGAGGCAGTTTTGAACAAAATCAATATACAAATAATGAAGCATCAATGGATTCATTTAGATAAGTTGTTTATTTTGATGCTGAATAACATTCCAGATAAGACCTGATCCTACACATCAAGGTTATATATCATATATCACATGGAATCAACAGTCTGTTAAACATGAGATATCAACTCAGATAAATGGCCTCTCCAACTCATGAAGATTTTTTAAATTTCATACATCCAGGTCGTATCATACGCTTTTGTCTAAATAAAAAAATTGTGATACACCATGTTGTTTCTTACAGTCTAAATAAACCTATCCTCAGTACTTTTCGTTTCATGCCACTACTGAGTTTAACAAAACCTTATGGGAGGTCGCGTCAGGTAACCAATCAGAACACAGCTTACCAAATCAAAAATCGTCTATGTTTACTTAGACTGTTGTTTCTTGATGATAGCATCCTTTACAAACGTTTCCAATTCAACTAAAAGACCTATGGTAGTTCTACCTTTTTTAAAACCACACTGAATATTTGTTATAAGATTATTTGTTTCCATGTACCATATCAGTCGGTTATTGAACATTCTCATCTTACATGATGGTATAAGTATCTATGCCAAAATGTTGCTATGATGCAAAAGAGAAGTTGATCATCCATAAACACTTGTCATACCTATTATTTGCAACTTCTAGAAAGCCTCTAAACCAGTTGAGTAACTGACAGTTCTCAGTTTTCTTTGACTTCATGAAGAGTTCATGAAGTGTTCATCAACTTTAGCTTAAATCTTCATGAACGTACTTCATGAAGACACACTTCATGAAGACTTGGTCAACTTCATGAAGTAATTTCACACTTCATGAAATTTTATGTTACTTCATGAAGACAGATTTCATGAAGACTTCTTCAACTTCATGAAGGTATTTCACACTTCATGAAGTTATATGTTACTTCATGAAGACACACTTCATGAAGACTTGGTCAACTTCATGAAGTAATTTCACACTTCATGAAATTTTATGTTACTTCATGAAGACAGATTTCATGAAGACTTCTTCAACTTCATGAAGGTATTTCACGCTTCATGAAGTTATATGTTACTTCATGAAGACACACTTCATGAAGACTTGGTCAACTTCATGAAGTAATTTCACACTTCATGAAATTTTATGTTACTTCATGAAGACAGATTTCATGAAGACTTCTTCAACTTCATGAAGGTATTTCACGCTTCATGAAGTTATATGTTACTTCATGAAGACACACTTCATGAAGACTTGGTCAACTTCATGAAGTAATTTCACACTTCATGAAATTTTATGTTACTTCATGAAGACAGATTTCATGAAGACTTCTTCAACTTCATGAAGGTATTTCACGCTTCATGAAGTTATATGTTACTTCATGAAGACACACTTCATGAAGACTTGGTCAACTTCATGAAGTAATTTCACACTTCATGAAATTTTATGTTACTTCATGAAGACAGATTTCATGAAGACTTCTTCAACTTCATGAAGTTATTTCACACTTCATGAAGTTATATGTTACTTCATGGAGTCCTTGTTCTAATCTTATTCACTACAAATTTCCAGGGTAAACTACATTAAAAAGAAAATACAGAATAAATATTACAAGCTACAATACTTGTAATATTCATGTTAGATAAGTTGTTATGTAAACGATTACAGATGATGGATAAACATACTTTCAACATATTTATTTAAGTTTAAATTATCTGTAAATTCTGTCTCTCGTGGCATTACCAGTGTTTGTGTAGTAACTTTTGTTGTTGTTTCATAATACATCCAACAAACAATGCATGAAAGAACACTTAACGATTCTGTGCCTAACAGGGGTTGTTTTATTAACATAGGGACAGTTCAAGGTAAAACTTACCTTCTTAAAATAGCTGCGTAACCAGTTGATACTGTGGAAGTTTTCTACTTGTCTTTCTTATTCATACTCCATAAAGTAAAGTGTCTTTCATACTCCATAAAGTAAAGTGTCTTTCATGCTCCATAAAGTAAAGTTTTCCTGTCAAAATCGTCTCATTTCATTGAATTTCTCCTGTGGTTGCTCACGATCGGCCATGCATGCAGATACTTTACTATCGTAAGAACATCTTCCACAAAGTTTATAACGAAGCAAAAACATAAAACAGTCAAAAACATTAACAGTCGACTTGGTTCTAAAAATATAAGAAATGTGGAAAACTATTTTTATATCGCCATGCTTTTGGCAGCTTTCTAAACCCGCAAGCAGATCTACTCGTTGAAAACATTAAATGCTCTCGATTTTAGAACACATTCCACTGTCAATCCCTGTCCAGCACGATATGACCCTAAAACTACGTCAGTTTAGACTAATGAAATAAAAGTTACGACCAGGGACATGTGCATAAACTATTCTTCCACGCTATGATCGACGAAGGAACGTGAACTCAGAATATCTTTGTATGGGATCCCCGCCCTTGACAATAATACGACTTGTATATTGACAAGTTCTAATTTCGATATTGATACCTAAATATTGTAATTCTTGCCATTAATTGTTGGTATGATGAAGTAACTTGATCGCGAGATACTCGGTTCCGACTTTCTCACCAAAACTGCCCCGCCCTTCGTTCTTCCGAAATCTATTGCGACTTCAAGAACAGATAACAATGATCATACAGCTTATTTTATTTATAGACACGATTTATTCCTGATCTAAGGGTTTATATTTACACTTAATTTTTGTTTTCTATCAAAAAATGTCTTTACTTCAAACTTGCAACATTCGATACGGAAAGACGCGACCGTTTCCGGCATGACGCCATTGCTGCTGTCTTCGAGGTTACACGACACCAAATGTTTTCCCATTCCTATTTTCCCATAGACAACTGTCGCCAGTCAAGGTTACACAAAACCCATAGACTTCTATAGTAACCTTATATTTTCTTAAAAATCATACAGGCTATCAACAGCCATTCCATGTACACATGGGCACAGTCTGGCCTCTAAGCTACAATAAAACACAAGAAGCGGAACACATCAACCCCCAACACCGCACCAAATGTCACCTACTTCAAAGTATATGTACACACGTAAGCATAACCCATGGTGATAAAAATGACAGCACTAAATGCTTAAAATTGTGGTCAGTTTTAATATCTGGGTGGATGTGCTTTTAAAACACATAAACATCTTACACTATTTCATCCAATCACAGCTGTCAAGGCCTCTGTCCGTTTGAGTTGTTTCCATACGGTCCTCGCTCGGGGAGCATGTGATGTTGATATAGTGTAGTCACTGGAACCTCGAGCACGCGAAGCGAGGCAGAAGGCGCCAAATGCAACTCGCCAACAGAAAACAATTCAGGCGATAAATATCACTAATGTATTTGCGATTCGCGCATGTCGTGGATAATACAACGATGGATATGTCAAGAACTGACTCAAGATAAAGGAATCGACTAGATTAACTGCTTATGGATGCATCCCAAGTTGATGTCCACGAGCGGTACGTAAATAACAACAATTTTGAAATTATTTTGAGTGCCGGAATATGCATATACAAACATAGGTGAAGGGATAAACAACTCTTTTGGGGGAGAATGACAGAAATATTTTTTCAACATATAGCAGTGTATCAAGTGTTGTTTTTACACAGTGTATGTCTCTTAGTCTCGAACAGAAAGTCAGTAATGTGCACTGAATGATAATGTGAACTTTGTGTACGATGGGACTTACATAGGGGCATGTAACGCTGGTGACTTTGAGTTGTGTTATCTCTGCACATGCAGATGGTGTCAAAGTTCAACGTGCTAGTTTGGTGCCAAGTTTGTTTGGCTTAGATTATAAACAACAAAATAAATTCAAATGAAAAGGGAGATAATTGCTATAGGCACTTTTAGGGATATTTGATTTTCTCTCTCGTTTTTGTATCCAATTTTGGAATAATTACCGATTGTAAATTAAAAGTGAATGTGCCACAATGTTTAGTCATTTATTTTAGTTGGAAATAGGTTCAGTTACATGAAGATACGTTTTTCTATATTATGATGTGCTGATTATTTTAGGTGTTGGGAAATGCAAATATTTCAGAATATATTTGGTTATGAATGTAGACTCGTGAATTCGAAGCCAGTTTTGTTACTTGATATGGACTCTTTGTATTAAAGAAAATAATTTAAGTTCATCAGTGTAAATAAATAATCAGTCAAAATAGTTTAACTATAATCAGATGAAAAATTATCTGAAACAAGATATATACGCTTAACATTTTGAGCAATTATTTTTTTTTTAAAAACAAAGTTTCAATATTTACTTTACACTCTTTGAAATGGAAAGACTGTGATTAAATGTTGTTGGTTACAATGTTTTTCAGATTTCCACCGGACGATTCTGAGGAAATGGTCCTAATCATGCAAATGTTGAAAAACAAAGACGAAGTTCTGCTCGATGATTATATTCCTGAACCAAAGTATTCACACTTCACACTGAAGACTTGGGTTTGATTTGTCACATGAGTACAATGTATGTAGCCCCACTCTTGTGTTCCTTGTCGTGATATTGCTGGAACTCAACTCACTCAGTCACTAACTATTCTTAAACCAATGTGGGCATCTTCAGTGACGTTACCACTGCTCTTCCTGAAGGTTCTTCCATCCTGTTTCTTCTGAGATTAATTGTGATGCCCCATGTACAACTTCCAGGTGGAGGATTGTAGGCCCTGTTGTAAATTCTCTGTTGGTTGTGACTCTCATTGTCTATAGTCTGAAGGGATTACACTTTCTGAAATTGTATATTACAATCTACTGCATGAAATGGTGTTCCTAATAAGTTCATTTTCCTGGATACAGACTGATTGACATCCAAGCTGTAGTAAAGATAGATCAAGTATATATGGATGACAGATTCTTCAATTGAATTCTAGAGCACAATGTTTGGATACAGGTTCTTCTGTTGTTTTTAAATACAGCATTAATTAATGTAGTAATTAATCAGAATTTTCTGTTGAAGATTTGAATAAAAAGGAAATCCCATCAAAATCTAGTTTTCTGTTTGTGTCCTCTTTGCTGCTTGATATTTAATTTATGTTACATCTATTGGTGATGAGTTTATATGTTGCCTGCCAACGTGCATATCATGGTCAGATTGTGTGACTTGTGTTGCAGAAAAAAGCTGAACTCTGCAGGAGGTTTTCATGAACACATCAGAGGGTCTTCATGAACTCTTCAGGAAGTCTTCATGAAGTAGATGTTTCATTTAATGTTCATGAACTCTTCATGAAGAAAATTCACGAATTCTTCATGAACTCTTCATGAAGTATCTTCATAAACTCTTCATGAAGTAGATGTCTGTTTTCATGAAGTCTTCATAAGAATTCATGAAGTGAGTGAGTGAGTGAGTGAGTTAATATTTAACGTCACATCGGCAATATCTCCGCCATATCGTGACGAGAACGTTAAATACTGATATGAAATATATGGATGCTATAAAAACCTGTCAACGAGGGACAGTAAAACAACTAGAATATCACAATTGGGATTAAAGCTAGTGTGGAAAGTTAAAACTAATAGCACTATTCGGACAATACAACATAAAAACAGACTATAGATCGCCAACAACTGAAGGTAGATCACCATACTAGGGACCATGGGGACTTACACTACTTTTGCTGCCTGCATGGACCCTAATTGGATTTAAATCATCCCCTCAGCTTTTAGCAATTTAGTCACATCTAGCCAAAAATTAAAAATACACATATACTACGATTTAGAACAGTGAAAAGTTTAAATTTACTGTGAATGCTTTTGGACTTGCGTACCCTCTCAGGAGGACAATAATTTTACGGTATTTCAACCCCCTTTGAGGGTACAGCCACCAACAATTCAAGTTACTAATCCAAACTTCCAATAATTAAAATACATCTATTTAAACAACATGATTTCAAAATTCAAGATCTGTATAATACTTTACCCTTGTAATGGAGAATTCAACACAGTCAAGCAGAATATGCTTGACCGTGACTCTCTCATCACAAGGGATACAAAACGGAGGATCCTCACCTTTTAACAAGTGTTCGTGAGTATATCGCGTATGGCCAATGCGACATCGTCGTATAACAACCTCTTCAAATCTGGACTGACAACCCAAGTAGGTGTAACCAATATACGGTTTTATTTCATGTAATATATTTATACCTACTTGAGTGTCCCACTTTTTCTGCATCAGATCACGGATGTAGGTTCTAATGCTAGCTTTGTAATCAGAGTATGGAATAAGAAGTGGTGTCACAGATTTGTTGAGTGCTGCCTTGGCAGCAAGATCGGCCATTGTGTTACCAGAAATGCCTACGTGGCTTGGTAACCAATAGAAGACGATGTCGTCTTGACCAGTAGCAAGATTATTATACAATTCAATAATATCAATTAAAAGTGGATGTTTACATGATAAATTTTTAATAGCCTGAAGACGAGAAAGAGAGTCTGAATAGATTATATATTGTTTATGTTTAGGGTGTCTTTGAATATATTTAAGTGCTGTTAATATGGCGTTAGCTCCAGCTGTGAAAATAGAACTATTATCTGGTAATTCAGAAGATATTGTTCTGGATCTAATGACAGTGGCACAAGCTACTGCGCAACCATCCTTGGACCCATCTGTAAATAAGGATTTATAATTGCTATTTTCACGTTGTAATTGATCATATTCTTGCTTATATTGTAATTCATTAGTTTCTGATTTTTTAAATGTGGTCAATGTCAGGTCTACTTGGGGCCTAACCAACTGCCAAGGAGGAGAAGAAATAAGACGGGAGGGAGCTATGTTTCCCAGCTGAATGCCGGCAGCAGAAAGAAAGGGTTTAATTCTGTGTCCTAGAGGCGTGACAAGAGAAGACTTTTTGTTGTATAAATCCTCATGAAGGGGATTGAAAACACAGTTATAGGCAGAGTTAGATTGATTAGAGTAAAATTTAGTAATGTATTGTAAAGCTAACTTTATACGGCGCTGCTCAAGAGATGGTTCATCAGCCTCAACATAGAGACTGCCAATGGGTGACGTTCTAAAAGATCCCAGACAAAGTCTTAGACCTTGATGATGGACAGAATCAAGAAATTTAAGATTGCTTTTGCAGGCTCCACCATAGACGATGGAGCCATAATCGAGTCTGGAACGAACGAGTGATCTACAGAGATGGAGAAGGGTAGCTTGATTCCTCCCCATTTTGAATTTGAAACCACTTTCAACAAGTCAAGTGCTTTCAGGCATTTAGTTTTAAGTGTTTTAATATGTGATAAAAACGTTAAATGTGAATCAAAGACAAGACCCAAGAACTTGGCCTCCTTCACAACTTTAATGGCCGTCCCATCTAGAGACAGTTCAGGGTCTTTATGTGGTTTGTATTTACGACAAAAATGTATGCAGTTAGTTTTTGATTTAGAAAATTTAAAGCCGTTTTCAAGACACCATTTATTTATCTTGTTTAAACACAACTGCAATTGTCGTTCAATGGCATGCATATTTTTCCCACGACAAGAAATATTAAAATCATCCACAAATAAAGATCCATCAATTGAATCATTTAAAACTTTAGATAAACTGTTGATCTTGATGCTAAAAAGAGTGACAGACAAAATACTGCCTTGTGGAACACCCTGATCCTGATTGTAATGATCAGACAGGGTAGAACCCATATGGACCTGGAATTGTCTGTTATTTAAAAATTTGGCTATAAATTGAGGCAAACGACCTCGCAACCTGAAGTCATGTAAATCTCTCAAAATGCCATATTTCCAGGTTGTGTCATATGCCTTCTCAAGACCAAAAAAGATAGACACAGCATGTTGTTTATTAATCAACGCGTTTTTCACAAATGATTCTAAACGCACTAAGTGATCGACAGTACTTCTGTTTTTACGGAAACCACATTGTATATCTGTGATAAGGTTATTTTTTTCCAAGTACCAAACTAATCGATTATTTATCATGCGTTCCATGGTCTTGCAAACACAGCTAGTTAACGAAATCGGACGATAATTGGATGGATCGGTATGATCACGTCGAGGTTTAGGTATTGGTACTACTATAGCGTCACACCATGAGGGAGGAAAGTTACCCGATGTCCAAATACCATCAAAAATATTTAGGAGAGTTTCCAGACAGGATTCTGGTAAGTGCTTCAGGAGCTGATGATATATGTTATCAGCTCCTGTAGCAGTGTCATGACCTTGATCAAGAGCAGTATGGAGTTCATGAATAGAAAATGTTTCATTATAATCTTCCCCATTATCAGAATTGAAATTAATAGTTTTCTTTTCTTGTAATTTTTGATACTGCTGAAATTTAGGTGTATAATTTCGAAGAGGAAGAGTGTTTAGCAAGGGTTTCACCCAGTTTATTAGCAATATCTGATTTATCAGTAAGCAATTGATCTCCATGTTTAAGATGATGGACAGTAGATTTAGTACGTTTACCTTGGTACCATGTTCCATACCTTGGACATGGGTGTCCGAGAATTTATTTTGGATACATAATTTTGCCAAGATTGGCGTTTGTTCTGTTTAAAAGTACGCCGTGCTTTAGCATTTAAAATCTTCAATTTATTTAAATTATGCACCATAGAATGGCGACGGAAATAATGTTCCGCTTTTTTCCTTGCCTTCCTAGCTTGTTTGCACTCATCGTTGAACCATGGTTATCTTATGTGTGGAACTACAGAGGAATGTGGTATACACTCATCAACTATGGAATTCAGTTCCTCAGAAAAGCATTTAATAGCATCGGGAACGTCAATAAAACGTTCGGGTTTAAGTTTTTCAGCACACAGTGTTCCATATAAAGCCCAGTTAGCCTTTTTAAAATTTCGTCTTGATGATGGAGGAACATCAGATGGAGTTACAGCTTTTAATACAGTAGGAAAATGGTCACTTCCACACAGGTCATCGTGGACTGACCATTCGAATTCTTTTAGTAGTTCAGAATTTGTCAATAACGAGTCAAGAGCAGAATAGGTCCCTGTCCCAGGGTGTAAATATGTGATGGAACCATCATTATAAATACATAAATCATTGTCAGAACAAAAGTCCTCCAACAATTTACCTCTAGTGTTTGTATTTACACTACCCCAGAGTGGGTTGTGCTCATTTAAATCTCCCATTATAATACAGGGCTTCGGGAGTTGGTCATATAGAGCTTGAAGATCGGCTTTAGCAAACGTCAAAGACGGTGAAATATAAAGAGAGCATAGCGTAAACGCTACATGTAAAGTATTTCTCACTGCAACAGCCTGCATATTAGTATTAGTGAGTGAGTGAGTTAATATTTAACGTCACATCGGCAATATCTCAGCCATATCGTGACGAGAACGTTAAATATTGAAAGGAAATATATGGATACTATAAAAAACCTGTCAACGACGGACAGTAAAACAACTAGAATATCACAACTGGGATTAAAACTAGTGTGGAATGTTAAAACTAATATCACTATTCGGACAATACAACATAAAATCAGGCTATAGATTGCCAACAACTGAAGGTAGATCACCATACTAGGGGCATATTAGTATTAAGTGAAACGGGATTTTGAATAACGTTTTGTCTGACTAGAATGGATGACCCGCCAGTGGCCCTATCACCCGGAGGTGAAAAAGAATGATATGCATTAAAATGACGAAGATCAAATATATCTGCTTGTTTTAAATATGTCTCTTGGAGACATATCGCTGAAGGTGTGAAATCTGGGACTAATAGCTGTAATTCATGTAAATTAGTCCTCAATCCTCTGCAGTTCCACTGTACAATATTATTGGAATAAACTATCTTTTGGGGGGATTTATTGGGGATCTACCCCGAACTCTTTTGGTGGGCGAGAAGCTATGTGCCCTAGAATGGACGTTTTCAGAAACGTCCATGTCTTCAAGTGACCCGTATTTATTAAACAGTTGAATTTCGTTCTGTGACCCTTTAGGAGCTCTGCCACTTTGTTGGTTTGAAGCATCAGGATTTGGCTTCGGTTTACTTTTCACCGTTTGTTGACTATCAGCTGTCGATTGAGACTTTGAGTGTGACTGAGATGCTGATTTGTGATCAGAAGAAGACTTTGAGGTACTAGGAAGTGATTCCTCAGTCTGTGATGAGATAGCAGTGCACAAAGGCTGTGGAGAATCACATTTGACCCAAGTCAAGGTAGTTTGGCAGCGTGTGGTTGATGTTGTTTTAGAGCTACACCCCGATGATGTTTTTGCTACTGTAGCATAACTTTCCGAAAGTTCAGGTCTCTTTGTCAGTGTTTTGGCCTCCGAAAAAGAGATATTTTGTGTAAATTCTATTTTATTGATCTCCATTTGCTCTTTCAGAATTGAACACTGTTTAGAAAATGACGAATGGTCGCCTGAGCAACTGGTGCATTTTTTATAATCACTGTCACAATCTTCTGTTGTGTGTGTCTTCTCACCACAGTGAGCACACACAACGGACAATGTGCAAGTATTTACACCGTGTCCATATTTCTGGCATTTAAAAGACCTTAGCGAGTTGGGGATGTAGGTATCAACTGGAATGTTACAGTAGCCTGCCTTCACTGATTTGGGAGCATTAGGACATGAAAACGTAAACAGATAGGTGTTCGTTTTGATGGTTTTATTGTTTCTCCGAGTTGAAAAGCGCTTGACGTAGAGTACACATTGATCCTTTATTTCAGATCCTATATCAAGTTCCGACATATTATCAAACAATCAGTCTCGATCTTTAACGACACCTTTGCTTGAGTTCAAAGTTTTGTGTGCAGAGACCGTGACCGGAATGCCCACGAAAGATTTGATGTTCAGCAAATTAGTTGCTTGCTGCTTTTTCCCGCACTCTACTAGCAGGGCACCTGAACGTAAGCGTCTTCACATCCCCTGCAATACCTTGAATACCCTTGGATATAGCAAAGGGGTTCAACTTCAACGGTGTCTTGTCAGGAGTCTCAATGACAATGAAACGTGGCCAATACTCAATCGATTGAGACGGTCTATGGTCAGTATCAAGAGGGTCAATATCAAGTGGACGTTTTGTTTTTTTTTGTTGGGTTCTCATAAGCCACAGATAGTTTAAATGGTTCATCATCCGAGCTCCCCACCCACCACAGAGTATCACAAGGACAATGCTAAAGTAAGCGGGCCTCCAGCTTACAGCACCAAAGATACTCGGATGACATACACCAGCAGAAGAATTAAAACATTAATAATTCTACCAGATTGGCCCATGAGCCACCGCCGTCTGGGCATACGACTCTAGGCAAAAATATGAATTAGTAAAATTTGAAATTCAGAAGATCAAAAAATCGGCCAAGACCTAATAATATACATCTTACGATTCTCAAACTTTTACATACAGTAATGCTCAGGGATGGGCGTGACCAGCCGATTGGTTGAACCGGGCCCATTCAACCTCCCGTCTAGGTGAAGTCAGGGCCGAAGTGGTGTGCTGAGGAATAGGAACACTGGTTTTGCTCCCGTTGCCCTCAACCACCAGGATCCCCTCCTCCACCGGCACAGGGCCGCAACCCAAGGCAAACGAGTTGGTGGACCAAATATCCCTCCGGAACCAGCAAAAGATGACAAAGACAAGTTGTAAACGTTCAAATTCTATACATACATACATACATACACACACACACACACACACACACACACACACACACACACACACACACACACACACACACACACACACACACACACACACACACACACACACACACACACATACATACATATATATTATCCTTCTATTGATTTGATTGACATTACCGGTACTACGCTGCATGTTTAAATATAAATTACGATACAGTTCCCTTTTACTCACATTCGGCTTCTTCTGTTGTGTGTACCGCTCCTCATTAAATACTCCTATTAACTTCATGATTGTGAACACTTCTTCTGTTGTGTGTACCGCTCCTCATTAAATACTCCTATTAACTTCATGATTGTGAACACTTCTTCTGTTGTGTGTACCGCTCCTCATTAAATACTCCTATTAACTTCATGATTGTGAACACTTCTTCTGTTGTGTGTACCGCTCCTCATTAAGTACTCCCTATTAACTTCATGACTGTGAACACTTCTCAGCGTGATGACTACAATAGCCCGACACTGATGGCTGACTGACGTTCAAGCAGGTTCACGCAGCTCGGTTTAAAATGTTTACACTTCACACGTGTTTTGATGAATTTCAATGCTGCATTTGAAACCAGAATCCTCAAGTGAAAAGAAACAAATTTGGTTCCCAACTTGATTCTATCGTAATTTATTTTCTTGACTAGTTACAGGAACTACAGTCCCTCTACGCAGCGTACGTTTTCCTGGAGTGAAGCGGTTGGCATTCCAATCACCAATATGATGTAACACGTCACAATTTAATTCTGGACTCACAAAAGTCCAGAAACTCTCAGCACTGTGGCCACTCTCGCACAAGCGATTTCGCAAAATTAAACAGGCAGCTGTTATGTATGTGTGCTAAGGATGAAAAAATGAAAAATTTTTTTTTCGAAAACTCAAAATTTAAACTCGCTCGCCCATGGGCACGCCCATGGGCGAACAGTGGCCAATGGGTAGGCCCATGGGCGAAAGTGTTTCATTTCATCCAGAATAAATGTTTTGGAGGTTGTAAATGAATGAAAAAACGTTAATAAGTATCAGTATGACACAAATTTCAGTTTGTTGTGACTTGATTCTGCTAACTGACAGCGATTTTAAAAAATCTCGCCCATGGGTGAAAAATATATTGGCCCATGGACGAGAATAATTAATTTCATTGAAACTACAAGTTGTTTTTCCAGGCTGTGCAGTTTTTCAATAAATGAACGTGTATTTATTATTGTCTTGACACGAAATTAAGCTTATTTTGACTTAATTCGGCTAATTAAGAGTGATTTTTCAAAAAGACTCGCCTATGGGCGAAAACCATTTGGCCCATGGGTGAGAATATTTACTTTTACTCAAAATACACCTTTTCCCATGTTTTGGAGGTTGTGAATGGATGAAAGTATGTTCATAAGTATCATGTCACAAAATTCAACTCATTTTGAATTAATTCCGTTAATTTAGAGCTATTTAACAAAATCTCACCCATGGGCGAAAAACATTTTGACCCATGGGCGAGAATATTTCCTTTTACCCCAAACACATCTTTTTCAATATTTGGAGGATGTAAATGAATGAAAGTACTTTTATGAGTATCATGACAGAAATTTCAACTCATTTTGACTTAATTCCTCTAAATGAGAGCAATTTTGAAAACTCTCGCCCATGGGAGAAAGACATTTTGGCCCATGGGCGAGAATATTTGCCTTCACTCAAAATACATCTTTTCCTGTGGTTTGGAGGTGTAAATGAAAGAGGATATATATATGAGTATCATGGCACAAAATCCAACTCATTATGACTTAATTCTGCTAATTGAGACCGATTTTCAAAAACATCTCGCCCATGGGCGAAAAACATTAAGCCCATGAGCGAAAATCTTTCCTTTTCACTCCAAATACATCTTTTCTAATGTTTTGGATTTTGTAAATGAATGAAAGTGCCATTATGAGTATCATGACACAAATTCAACTGATTTTGACTTAATTTTGCGAATTCAGGAAGATTTTTTAAAATATGCTAGAATAATCACTTTTACTCAAAATACATCTTTTCCTGTGTTTTGGATTTTGTAAATGAATGAGGATATATTTATATGTATCATGGCACAAAATCCAACTCATTTTGACTTAATTCTGCTAATTTGTAACAAGTACAAGAATCTGGACTTCCACTTAAATTTTCATAGCTTTTTTTATTGTCTTGGAGGTTGTAAATATATGAATGAAAGTGTGTTTATAATTATCACGACAAAAAAAATGAAATCATTCCGGTCCTAATTCGACTAATCTCTCTCGTGGACGAAAATATATTCGTTTGCTCGTTTTCTTTATTTTGCAAACATGCGGCTTAAAAATAGATGAAATTCTTATGACAATTCAGTTTAATTTCGTGAGTTTAGTTTTATGTTGCACTCAGTAATATCCCAGCAATATGGCGGCGGTTTGTAGATAATCGAGTTTGGATCAGACAATCCAGTGATCAACAGCATGAGCATCGACCTGCACAATTGGGAACTGATGACATGTGTCAACCAAGTTGGTGAGCCTGACCACCCGATCCCGTTAGTCGCCTCTTACGACAAGCATAGTCGCCTTTTATGGCAAGCATGGGTTGTTTAAGCCCTTTACTTCCAGCAACATATACAGTACACTTAGAATACTAAGCCTTGAGATTCTTTTGAATTTAGGTATTCTATAAATATACCAAAATTCAACCTATATCTATGAAGTTGAAGTTATTTGTGAAAGCCCTAAACAAGAGTGACCAAACTCCAGTGACTATGCTGGGACACAATAATAAACGGTGTTGTGAGATCTTTAAACTGTATTGAAATATGTCTTGCCAATTCCACTGACATTCACCAAATGTACCTACCTAGTAGTTTTAAGTGTACCTACCCAGTTTAGCATGTTTCGTTTTAATAGTGTGGTCTCCATTTTTAGTAATTCCCGTTTGCCCGTCCCGGCTTTTCCTCGTCCGAGGTTTTATGAGGTATTCTCCTATTTGTCAGACCAGAAATTATCTACAACAGGGGTAGGTCACTCGCTTGTTTTCTTTACCATTTGTACTAATTAGTATGCGCCTCCTCATGCTCCAATGCACACAGTGACCTGATTCGTCTCCATCGCAACTTAGGCTGCATTTAACAGTACTTCAGCCAGTTTACTGTATCAGTCGAAATCTTACAATGAATGAATGAATGAAGAGCAAGAAGTATATGTGAATGAATGAAAGAATAAATGATACATGAAGGCCATCCCTTCCAAAACATGCTAAAGAACGCAAAACTATCGTTAGATCACATGTGTTAACATCAGCTTGTTATTGTCTCCCTGGTCAGGCGTAACAATTGTCAGACGGGTTAAAACAACAAACTATCTGGTTGACTGCACAGCTACCTGTTGACGTAGTATACCCACATCACCTACTTTTCCTGCGTAACCTTCATCTACATCACCACCCTTAATATATTGAGCAGAGAGCACAGACGGCCCTACAGCTGTAGCCACTGAACCGTGGCGTCTCTCTGCTCCCAAGTTCCCAAGTGGGGGTGTCCTTCTCTACCTCTTCCATTAATCTTAAAACATCTAACAAGCTCAACGCATGCATCTTTATATTAAAATGTGATGTTATACATAATCATAAGAGTATTTTTATGTATTATTCAGTTGATAAATTATTATTCTATGATATATATATATATATATGTTTGACACGCTGGACAGGTCTAGGGCATTTTGTGTTAATTTACCATTCCCATTTTCATAATGCTTAAAAAAGACACTCATTAATCTATCGCAGAGTTTTGTCATTCCTTCACTCCAACATGGTTGCTAAATCCCCTATGATCATAGTATATCGACTCTGCCATACCCAATTCACCTAATCCTGAGAAATCAACCAGTCATGACATACCCACATCGCCTAATTAATTTTCCGTACCTATCGAGTAAAAAATACATAAAATGGGAGGACGCCTTGTTAACTAATGGGAGTGAGCTTTGCAGGGAGTACCCTCACAAACCCACGTATTGAGGAGAAGTGGCCGTGTTTGTCGGGGATTTTTCTGGCTTTGCTAAATAAATCGTACATAAACATGTAAAATATTTTGGTTTGATTCTGTAACTACCCACATTATGACATTGAGACCATTTTGATTTATCGAGTAAAATACGATTGAATAGTTTTGAGTTTGAATCTTGCCACTTTAGCGCTCTATCTTTTTAAATGGGGCGTGCATACTAATATTTAGGTGGTTTTTAGTATTCCATCTATTGGTTTAAATTAACTGATTTACCTGTTTTTGCTTTGCTTGGGTTTTTTTTTATTGCAAGTGGCCCAGCGAGTGAGTCTGCTTTGATACCTGTAAATTTATTCTGACGTTTGACGAGCGGGACGTAAACAAGAACATGTATGGAGCCCCTGCATCAATACGTATTAAAGTGTTTGAAACATTATTCTAGACCATTATTTGTACACAACTCATGAAATGTACCTGAAAGATCAAGGTTCATAAGAACGTACGGGGCACATTTCTCCTACCCCATTTAAGAATGTCCATTTCTGATTGGTTCACGTGGCCTTGCGAGGGAGAATAGATCATTAAGTTTTACCCCGCCACGTGGGAAAAGCCTGCATCCAGTCCGTGAACTGTAAAGCAGTGGTTCGAATCGACTATAGTTAGTACCATGTTAATTTAATACATGGTTTCAGCTTGTTTTGATGCTCTTTTTACATAAAGTGATATTTAAACATTCGTTATGGTAAATACGGTGTAGCAATGTGATGAAGAGTATGCGGGTTTTCTTTATCCCATTTCATCCACCGATGAGAATGGTGGTATCCTCTTTTGGTTCACACCCGGATTGTCGATTGTTTTATCAAATACACAACATGACTGTCGAAAAGCAGTGGAGTGTGACAGTGGTCAACACTGTTCTAATGACACCCGGAGCGTCGACTACCTTGGAGAACTTGTGCCCGAGAATGCCCGAGAATAGCAGAAGACTCGTCTCTACGCTAATTAACGAGCTAAAACACATACAGAAAGACTTCGGTGAAAGAATGAGCTGCGGAACCAATTCCTGAATGATAGTTGTCGCACGAACAGTAGTCGAGAAAGTTGGCGTCATCGTGAATCGAGGGTCTGTGAGCAATGTACACTGCATATTGTGAGACAGTGGCCACAATAAAGAATAAAGAAGAACTTGACAGAAGGCTTCAGCGTCTCAACGAGCAGCTCCAAAGACAAGAGATTTCCGTAATGAGCTGTGCTCATCAGACTGTCTGCCTCGCTCATAGTGACCACATTACTGTACTTTATAACGTATTTGGTTTTCCTTCATGTCCGGAGCGTCGAACGCCATAGTGTTGACACCTGATTACCTCCTTACGTAATACCCGAAACATCGAATTTACAAAAATTTCAATTCAAGTCGTTTGCTTAAGGAGTAAGAGGATTAGGAGGCATGGTCGACTAGATTTCTTTGTTTAACTAATCCCACACGGCCTTCACCAATAGAGGGAATGATTTCTGTTCAGTTATGACATTGCTGTTCTCCATATGTCTCTATTTTCTCCACACATCTCCATGTTGTTGTATTTTTGTGTGTTTTGTAACTCTGATAGGGACTGGTGAACAAGCTTTACAGTACCTCACCCATACAGCATATAATACAAAATATAAATGAAGCATGTGTCGTCATCCATATGAACTATCATATAATAACATATGCATACATATCATTACACCAAATACATCTATCATATAAGTAAACATGAAAAATAGAATTATGGTTTGTTGTGTCTGACTAGCTCTTTGTAGAAACACTGAACATTTGTGAGAAGGTTTTTGACAAGTTAATTAGTTTCCTGTTAAAAAATTTAAAAATCAAGCTTTGTGTTTTATGATAAAATCGTGGACGGATCAACTATTTTCTGGTTTTCACAGTGAATAAGTTCTTTTCCGTTCACCGAAGTCATCATAGACCACAGTGAGAAAAGGTCGATCTTCAAGCAGTAAGGAAGACCATGATAGCGTATGGAGTACGTGTGTCTTGGTCATCTCCTCCGTTACCCCCTCCCCGAATCCACACCCCACCAGGGCGTGTAGGACTTGTCTCGGTGAATAAAAAGGGACTCCTATAACCCCATATACCCCTAATCACAATGCTATAATTTGTCGTTTTTGTGTATCCGGTTTTGTGTATTCTGTAATATTGTATAGTACTGGTGAAGTGTTAATCAAAGCAATATTTTGCTTGCTAAACGAACCACATTCTTTGAGAATCAAAATATGTTTTAAGCACATTTCCAAAATTGAAATGCAGCATGCACACAATAACTAAATTGGAAGGAATATCGTGCCGGACAAGGTTTTCCAGAGCACCTGCACATAAATGTCAATGTCTTTCAAAGACTAATATGTGCAGGTCTTGCAAAAGGACAAAGCAGGTATGCTTGACAAAGTTCTTGCAAAGGAGGTTTATACACAACACCAAAACCAACCGGTCAGCTCGACGCCTTATAGAACAATCAATTCGAGATTTCCTTTGAATGTGAGATATTTGGCTGCGCGTCTTGCGCAATCAGTCTTTTTCATCCATATACACTCACGAACACCTGTTCATTTTAAAGCTGGTGTCTCCTAATGACCTAATGTGATCCATGGATGAATTTTGTATATGACAAGTAAAATACACTTGAAAGCGGCAGTTGTTATACTCCAATAAACAAGACCAGCGGACGAGACATGACTTTTTCGGTGCAAATTGTCGTAGGCGCTTTGCGGAAATTACGTAAGTGAACGCGGAAGAAACAGAAAGCGTCATCGTTCCGCTCATTTTCCATTGTCTTTGCGAGTTCTGCTGAGATACTCAACAAACTGAGATAAAAGTCAAAATGATGAAAAAGTGGAATTCAGTGTGTGGATTAGAACTTGAAAATCACTCATGAAGTCTCTGACAAAGTAATATCTGTTCAGGTCATGATCATTTGGAAAAAAATACGAAAGTTCTATGGATATACAACTTCTTATAAGGTAAGCAGCATTTCGGCGTAGCTGTTAAACTCGTTATCAAGAAAGGGATATCTTACAGGTAGTCCTGTAAGTTAAACCTTTGTTTTGGGTCGAGGTCAAAATCGTTTGGTGTAGTCACAACGGTGTTGTTTTATGGGATTAGATTACGGATTATACGGATTTTCTATAAAAAAAAGTAAAATGTGTGTCCTCAGGAAACGAAATAAGACACGTGTACCAGAATGTAAGTGAATCGATGTTAGCGAGTTCAATCAGTGACTTCGGTTAATAAAATGGGCTTTCAGTTCACTCCTTCCAGTAGTAATGAGTTATTTAGTTTCTTGGTAAAATTGCTTGCAAAGTGAATGTTGAAAATGACAGTTTTCAGGATCATTTTAACAACTTCAGTTATGGCTTCAGTAAAGCTGCTATGCTTCACGTTTCGTCCTACTTGTTTTACGGGAAGATACCTTTGTGTAAACAGCGATATATGTTCATTCTGAGAACTGGTAAAAAGTGAGAATATATCTCGTGAAAATGAATTTTGAAAGACTGCAGATCAGCAGTTCCAGTTGTCTCAACAACATAATTTCTAAAATACTTAGGAACCACAATCACGGAAGCCAAAGTAAATCTGTTCGAGTGTAGCAAAAATAGTGAAAATTTATTTAAAAAATAGAAAAGTAAACGCAAAGTCAATCTTGATTACATTACGTATTCCTCATAGCCCGATATAATGATTACACATTAATAGTATGGATACGTTAATGTATAGTTTAAACTAATCTCCTCAAGTAATCGGGACTGGATTGTCAAGCACAAACATACATATCAATGCCGCTCCATACCAATAATATAATTACATAACATACATGATAACAACACTTCATGTTCCGCTCGTCAAACGTCAGAATAAATTTACAGTTATCAAAGCAGACTAACAGGCCCACTAGCAGTAAAAAACAAAACAAAAACAAATAAATTAATAAATCCAAGTGAATAGATGGAATACTAAAAACCCCCTTTAAAAAGGTAGAGTGCAAAAGTGGCAAACCGGTAAAATATGCCAAGATTGAAACTCAAAACTATACAATCGTATTTTACTCGATAAATCAGAATGGTCTCAATGTCATAATGTGGGTAGTTACAGAATCGAAGTAAAATATAGTACATATATGTATCAGGAAATAATAATTTATCAGCTGAATAATACATAAAAAATACTCTTATGATATGTATAACATCACATTTGAGTAAAAAAATGCATGCGTTGAGCTTGTTAGATGTTTTAAAGATCAATGGAATAGGTAGAAAAGGACACCCCCACTTGGGAACTTGGGAGCAGAGAGACGCCACGGTTCAGTGGTTACAGCTATAGGGCCTTCTGTGCTCTCTGCTCAATATATTACGGGTGGTGGTGTAGATGAAAGTTACGCAGGAAAAGTAGGTGATGTGGGTATACTACGTCAACAGGTAGCTGTGCAGTCAACCAGATAGTTTGTTGTTTTAACCCGTCTGACAATTGTTACGCCTGACCAGGGAGACAATAACAAGCTGATGTTAACACATGTGATCTAACGATAGTTTTGCGTTCTTTAGCATGTTTTGGAAGGGATGGCCTTGATGTATCATTTATTCTTTCATTCATTCACATATGCACTTCTTTCTTTTATTATTTCTTTCATTCATTCACATATACTTCTTGCTCTTCATTCATTCATTCATTCATTCATTCATTCATTGTAAGATTTCGACTGATACAGTAAACTGGCTGAAGTACTGTTAAGTGCAGCCTAAGTTGCGATGGAGACGAATCAGGTCACTGTGAGCATTGGAGCATGAGGAGGCGCATACTAATTAGTACAAATGGTAAAGAAAACAAACGAGTGACCTACCCCTGTTGTAGATAATTTCTGGTCTGACAAATTGGAGAATACCCCATAAAACCTCGGACGAGGAAAAGCCGGGACGGGCAAACGGGAATTACTAAAAATGGAGACCACACTATTAAAACGAAACATGCTAAACTGGGTAGGTACACTTAAAACTACTAGGTAGGTACATTTGGCGAATGTCAGTGGAATTGACAAGACATATTTCAATACAGTTTAAAGATCTCGCAACACCGTTTATTATTGTGTCCCAGCATAGTCACTGGAGTTTGGTCACTCTTGTTTAGGGCTTTCACAAATAACTTCAACTTCACAGATATAGGTTGAATTTTGGTATATTTATAGAATACCTAAATTCAAAAGAATCTCAAGGCTTAGTATTCTAAGTGTATTGTATATGTTGCTGGAAGTAAAGCTCTGTGTTTGGGACCCGTGAAGATCTGGAGTAGAACAGGGCTTCAACAACCCATGCTTGCCATAAAAGGCGACTATGCTTGTCGTAAGAGGTGACTAACGGGATCGGGTGGTCAGGCTCGCTGACTTTTGCTGACACATGTCATCAGTTCCCAATTGTGAAGGTAGATGGTCATACTGTTGGTCACTGGATTGCCGCCGCCATATTGCTGGGATATTGCTGAGTGCGACATAAAACTAAACTCACGAAATTAAACTGAATTTTCATTAGAATTTCATCTATTTTTAAACCATATGTTTGCAAAATAAAGAAAACGAGCAAACGAATATATTTTTGTCCACGAGAGAGATTAGTCGAATTAAAACCGGAATGATTTCATTTTTTTTGTCGTGATACTTATAAACACACTTTCATTCATAAATTTACAACCTCCAAGACAATAAAAAAAACTATGAAAATTTAAGTGGAAGTCCAGATTCTTGTACTTGTTACAAATTAGCAGAATTAAGTCAAAATGAGTTGAATTTTGTGCCATAATACTTACAAATATATCCTCATTCATTTACAAAATCCAAAACATTAGAAAAGATGTATTTGGAGTGAAAAGGAAATATTCTCGCTCATGGGCCCAATGTTTTTCGCCCATGGGCGAGATGTTTTTGAAAATCGGTCTCATTTAGCAGAATTAAGTCATAATGAGTTGGATTTTGTGCCATGATACTCATATATATATCCTCATTCATTTACACCTCCAAACCACAGGAAAAGATGTATTTTGAGTGAAGGCAAATATTCTCGCCCATGGGCCAAAATGTCTTTCTCCTATGGGCGAGAGTTTTCAAAATTGCTCTCATTTAGAGGAATTAAGTCAAAATGAGTTGAAATTTCTGTCATGATACTCATAAATGTACTTTCATTCATTTACATCCTCCAAATACTGGAAAAGATGTGTTTGGGGTAAAAGGAAATATTCTCGCCCATGGGTCAAAATGTTTTTCGCCCATGGGTGAGATTTTGTTAAATAGCTCTAAATTAACGGAATTAATTCAAAATGAGTTGAATTTTGTGACATGATACTTATGAACATACTTTCATCCATTCACAACCTCCAAAACATGGGAAAAGGTGTATTTTGAGTAAAAGTAAATATTCTCACCCATGGGCCAAATGGTTTTCGCCCATAGGCGAGTCTTTTTGAAAAATCACTCTTAATTAGCCGAATTAAGTCAAAATAAGCTTAATTTCGTGTCAAGACAATAATAAATACACGTTCATTTATTGAAAAACTGCACAGCCTGGAAAAACAACTTGTAGTTTCAATGAAATTAATTATTCTCGTCCATGGGCCAATATATTTTTCACCCATGGGCGAGATTTTTTAAAATCGCTGTCAGTTAGCAGAATCAAGTCACAACAAACTGAAATTTGTGTCATACTGATACTTATTAACGTTTTTTCATTCATTTACAACCTCCAAAACATTTATTCTGGATGAAATGAAACACTTTCGCCCATGGGCCTGCCCATGGGCCTACCCATTGGCCACTGTTCGCCCATGGGCACGCCCATGGGCGAGCGAGTTTAAATTTTGAGTTTTCCAAAAAAATTTTTTTCATTTTTTCACCCTTAGCACATATACATAACAGCTGCCTGTTTAATTTTGCGAAATCCCTTGTGCGAGAGTGGCCACAGTGCTGAGAGTTTCTGGACTATTGTGAGTCCAGAATTAAATTGTGACGTGTTATGTGTATTAATCTGCGTGGTATCATTACATAGATGAAGCAAAATCTTTCTTTATTTTAACGATATTTTCACTTTTTAGAAAGATCTCTATGGATTCCATTCTATTTAGAATGTGGGTAATAAATACTATAGAAACCTCGTTCCCCTATCATATCAAGTTTATGTCCTTGTAGGTCCCAAAATATTCTATGTAAATTTAAGTCGGCCAGGTTTTTAATCGTAGTATTCATGTTTTTTTAAAATTTTGTCTAGCATTTTGTACACTCTCCACCGGCTGAAGGGATGGTGTAAATCCAACTAGGGCCCATGCAAGAAACAAAGGTAAGTCCCCACCCAGATTGGATCACCTATATCAGCACGGCTCCCTTGGGAGGCGCATTGGCCACCTTACACGCGCATGATGCGTGTCGTTGGATAGCAGGACCCTGGCGCAGCACGGAGAATTTTTTCGTTTATTTTTTGGCAAATTTATAGCCGAGGAATTAAGGTTTCTGTGATTTTCTTCCACCGAGACTTCTTCCACCCAGCCTCCGCGCCATTGTATTTTGGAAGCCTTTTACTTTGTCATATCTATCCATGTTATACATGGTGGGAAACTCGAAAATGCAAACGTGAATCTAATGCTGCCGATGGTAACCCATCCCGATTGAATCTCCGACATGATGGTTTGGGTAATTTTCCTGAACTTCAGTTCTTCTATATCACAGCAATCATCGTGCCACCATCATCCGGTCATGATGTAATGGCAGCCACAGTTACGAGTCACCCCAGAAAATGTATTTTTATAGAGCGTCTAAAAGCCATTTAAAGCGTGTTTCAGCCAATGTATAAAACGCACATGTTGCGCATTTAGTGGTGGAGCTATATAGGTATGAATGTTCGAAATACAACAAATACCAGAGGTGACACAGATTGGAGGAATTTAGATGAATCTGTCCGGTGTCTGTACCGGCGTCGTTAATATTTACAACTATAAAGCATTTTCAAGACCATTTGTGAGGGATTCTGGAAATATGTAACATGCGGGTGTGCAGCATTAGATAGTCACACAGGAATCAATATACTTGACACAGGTAAAGTTGCAATAGATTGGAATGAATCCATAAAAGCAATACCTGTAGTCTTAATATATAAACTTTTACTGTGGTGGAAAGACCTTCAAAGCGCGGTTCTGCCAAGGTGCAATGTGCATTCGAGTCGCGTCTGAGAGTCAGGCAATGCGCGTCTGAGAGTCAGGCAATGCGGGTCTGAGAGTCAGGCAATGCGGGTCTGAGAGTCAGGCAATGCGGGTCTGAGAGTCCGGCAATCCGCGTCTGAGAGTCAGGCAATGCGCGTCTGAGAGTCAGGCAATGCGGGTCTGAGAGTCAGACAATGCGGGTCTGAGAGTCAGACAATGCGGGTCTGAGAGTCAGGCAATGCGGGTCTGAGAGTCAGGCAATGTAAAATATTGTTTACGGGTCCAACGCAGTCAGGTGGTAATGAATTACTAGGTCCATGAGCTCTTTCGTGTGTATCCGACCCATCTGTCTTTGATATTTTAAATGTTACACGTAAATAGCATTGGGCCAAGTCTATGTAGCTGTTAATAGGGTTTTGTATATCAAATCGAATAGGACCATCACCCACAACAGTAGTGGTTGGACTATATCGTACCCACTGGCTATCTGTCATTGAGGTTATCACTCCCGGCACAGAAAATAGATCTAATTCCGACTTGGTACATTCGTAGGCCTCTGAACGAATCATATTCGTTTTCTCTTGTACCTCTTTTTCCTCTTTGATGGTGTAGGCTGTATTGCTCTTTCGGCAGTTTGAACACTTTCTACCAAAAATTCTCCCGCTCGCTTTTTTAAACTTCTCTTTGGACTAGCGCCATCTACTACTACATCCTGTATCACGTGAGATAGCTTTCGTGCCCCTGTTTTCAGAGCACGTTTACCTATCGTTTTCAACATGGGTAAAGCCATCCTCCCCAGTGCTCCCAAAATATTACCCAAACCACCCCCTCCTTGATAGTATCGACCTCTGTATACAGGTATGTCCCCACCTATCTGAATCCTGGAACGTCTTCGTCTACGACGCTCTCGTAACATTATGTTCGTTTCTTTTTGAAGTGTAGTATCACCACCGATCTACCACTTTGAAATGAAATCAGTCATCTCTTATATGTATTGTGATGTTCCGAATATTGTCGTAGCGTAAAGGAACATATTGCACCGGGTTGTAATCTTTTACGTACACAAAGTCATCCAACATTGTTTTACTTATTGGAACATGGGTTAGTAGGGGTGCTAGTACATGACCTACGATTTGATCTTCTATCAAGTCAGTGTAGATATATAAATTGTGAAAGGTGTGATCTTTTATTGAATACAAAGGTAGAGAGGCTATTTGGTTGGGGGTATATAAATGGTATATGTTTTCGTCAATTCCTGTAATAAATCCTAACAAACGTGCTAACACAGGATGTAATGTAATGTAATGTGCGCCTTATACACCATGACGTGTTTAAATTTATCAACATCATCGTTTGGAATTGGCAGAAATTCAAAACTGACTGTGTTGTTTTTAATCACCAGAAATTCCCATTGGACAGGGTAGTGATAAAAGTCTGAGGGGCTAGTAGAATTAAGCAGCTGAAGACTTGCTGCAATGGATTTCTGGACAGAACGATTTACGGCGGCTACTAGCTGACTACCCGTATAGTGTCCTTCGTTAATGTCAGTGGCTGTCGAGTGCGAAAATGTTTCATCTTCACTATCTTTTCTACTTGCGACTATTTTGGACATACACTTACCAACAAAAGTACTTTGTAAGGAATTAAACGGGTATCTTACGTTTTGCCATGTCACGGGAATTTGCACTTGGCTTACGCCTACTTCCCATTCGTTTCTGTTGATTTGTAAGGGATAGGGTAGATCTGTTGTATACCTGTTGGCTATGTTGTCGGGCCTATTGTCCATGGAAGCATCGCTGGGTAGCGTTACGTAAAATTCGTTACATCTACTGTAGACTCCATCGTGACTGCCCGTACTGTCCGAATCGGAACTAGCTATGTGGCTTGGAACAGGGGTGATTGTGGGATTAGGTAATAAATAACCAACACAACTCGACAGGAGCGCGATCCACAGCTGTTGCTTGGAGGAGTCCTTTTCGTCTTTGAACATAAGATTCACTAAGCAGCTTATGAGTACAATAAATATTGCTATAATCTGTACAGCAAATACTACTGCACTCTTGCTCACAGTCGACCCCCAACAATTCCAATCATTAGACATCTAGTATGTTGTTTTCTGGTAACCACTGATTAAATATCTTAGGATATCCTTTCCAAGATACGTATGATTCAGCCACTCCTGATTCGGGATTAATTCTCCTAGATAAAATTTGATCTATCTCGTAAATGTCCGGTTGTTTTACTGGCTGTAACTCCTGGCGGTAAAACGTACCATCTAAAGTATTTCCAGCATAGTCCTTCAATTTATATACAACTGGTTGTCTACCCAAAACGATTCTACTGACATAAAACACCTCGCGTGTCCAGTTGGACGTATAACCTTTTTCAAACGCTTTCTTACTTTTACTTATTCTGACGGCACATCCCACCCACAAGAGTGTTATTTTCTTATCTGTGTTTGTGTGAGTTCTCTTCGAGGTGCTCATGAAATCTAAAACACGTATTTCAGTTTCGTAATCACCCGGATGTACATCTTTAGGGCTTCTCCCTATAGTTCTGTGATAACTGGAATTGTAACCTCGCACCAAATGCTGTAGTACATCTATGTATCTGTTTGACCCTTTTCTAGTAAAGTAACGCCACATACGTTTTTATAAAGTTCGCTGAAATCGTTCGACGACAGAACATTTTGTGTCTGGGTTTTGACTTGTGTAATAATAAGAGAGTAATTCTTTTTTCACGAAGGATTTAAACAAGCTGTTATTGAATTCACCACCTTTGTCACTTTGAAGATTCTCGGGAGTTCGCGGACGAGATCGTTCTAAAATACGTTTAAATGCATGTAATACATGAGAAGGCTGCTAAAGTGTCAACGGTTCAACCCATGCCATTTTGCTGAACACATCTATAACGCACAGTATATATTTATACCCATCATTTACAGACGCCTGTAGTGTCATTACTGTCAAGTCCATCTGCCATAGTTGATCTACTTTGCATATGATAGATCCATACGTACCCCTTGGGAATGATTTGCGGACGTCCTTATGTAAAGTGTAGGTTTGTTGAGCCTCCAGCCACTCTTGTACCATACTTGCGTTGGGTTTGTTACCCTTTTTAGCTCGCTTTACAGCTGCCATAAGCGGTTTTACGGAACCATAACTGGCACTATTATTCTTGTCATAATAGACACGCTTTAACCATGCCTCCCAGCTTTTACTTAGAGTACGCTGGTTCCCACGAAAACCGTCTTTTCGAACGTTTATCCCTTTTCGATTTGGGCGTGTATGTGTCTTCATCGTCGTCGCTGGGTTTGTTTTTTATGCTATCTTCAAGTTCTCGCCACCTGTTTCTATTACCTACCATGTCCCTACTAAGTCCTTCGTCCTTAAGTAAGCTTAGAACAGTGTTCCACCCGGGAGGCGGAGTAGCTGCTGTCTTTCTCCTGGATAAATCACGAACTATATCGACAATACTGTGACCTTCTAACGGTTGGGTATCTACTGTTAATCTACCTAGTCGGTCCCACCCTAAGCGAGGATGTTTTGTAATTCGGCTCAGTATAGTTAAGGCAGTATGTTTAAAGGATTTAGGTAAACCCTGTAATGTGTCGGTTACCACATTAAAGTCCAAATGACCGTTTTGTGTAGATGCTTCGTGCACAGGCGGAAGTATCCCTGGACCATTTTCCTGCTCTCTGGCTACATGCTGCAAGTTCAATGCTCTTTCTAGCAATTCATTATACTTTTGTACACGGTCATGAGGGTTCTCGTACTCTTCCAAAACATCCTGAATATTGTTTAAATTATTTTTTCTAGTTTGGGTTAACAAAGCGTTCTTGTTCAGCACACTGTTGTGAGTTGTTTGAGTCAAGCGATCGTATAACGTATAAGGAATTAATATCATGCGTTTAGAAAAGTCCTTGGACATCATGACACAATACCCGTAAGGACCTTAATTGCGAGGGGTGCTAACACGGAAGCTAAGGCCCCGATAAACCCGTCATCGGGAGATTACCCTTAAATATATTGACGGCAACTTCACTCAGGGCATCTATAACCTCTTTGGGTAGCTGTCTAACTATGCTATTCCTCACTCGCGGATTTGTTCTGCACACATAATGCAAAATATCTGCATTCTTCTGAACCTTGCTTTTATTCATGATGATTCCCAAGGTTTGACCGGTGGAATGACTAACTTAAGTCTGCGTGGTGCATTGGCGCGATCTGTATTATATACTTTAACAGTATTCTTATTTATCACGTGGTCAAATGCTTTTGAATCATGGTATCCATTGCTATCATTACAGCTTATTTCCTCCTCACTAAGGTCAGTTTCGCTACTACTCATTTCACTTTCGGAACTGGAAGACGTATAATCGCTTGTGCTGCTATCATCACTATAGCTGCTATCGTCCGTGTCGGAACTACTGTCATTACAGCAACTCATCTTTTTACGCGCGGCAAGCCACGACATGTTCGCTTGTTCACAGTCAGACATGAGTGATTGGTACAAGTAGTTTGTAACCGTATATATAGGGGGAGGTGTAAATCACACGATCCGTCAAATATGTTACTTCTCACTCTTAATTCATCTGGCACAGTGGGAGTCAGATCTAAAAGAATATATGTATATGGTGTTCTTGTTGCTTTATAATAGGCATCTCGAATAAATGGTATCTTTGTTGGAAATACTTGACGTGCTAGTGTTTCTATCTGAGAACTGTCTCGAGGGTTCTTGTAAATAACCATATGTGTACAATTTAAACTAATTGATCTATGGTAACGCGTTTTATTAAATAAATTCTGTTGTAAGTATATGAGCGCCACGTTCCTGTGACTCGACTTTTTTACAAACCACCTGAGTAGTTCTAATTCCTCCTCAGACGTAATATCACCTAGAAAATCATCCACGACAAGCCAGCTGTTTTTCTGAATATACCCCTCCGCTTCTACCACACTATGTACGAAATATATAGCAACAGCGTGTCTTGCGCGAACATTCGATATTTCATCGTACAGAGGTTGATGTTCGCTGAATACCAACACTATGACGTCCGGTTTAAAGCATAAAGGGAATTCCCCATCCAAACTTTGCAATAAGTTACATACAAAAGTGGTTTTACCGGCTCCACTGCATCCACTAACGAGTAGTCGAAATGGATGTGTGAACATAATAGTATCCCAGGGGACAATCGTATGACCGGCCATGACCATTCCTTAACCTACTAATGTTTAAATGCGCTATATATACACCTTTTAAAGAACAAGAAAATAACACTCATGAAATAAAATTAAGCAGGTTTAATACATACTTTAAACAAGTGTAGGTTACATATGAGTTGAGTCCCACACGGACAACATTCTGAACACATAAAATAACCAAACTGGTTCATGTGATCCTGATGCATGTAGCAGGGCACAACGTTCGAAAGTTCAGAGACAAAGTCCGGCATTGCGATAAAGCAATTTAGAAGCTGCTTCAGCTGATCAACATTCAACTTGATCCTTGATCATGTGGCTTGATGGTATTCTCCTTTCCACACCAGTACCATTTGCGTATGTCCAATCCGGGGTATGTACTATCCATTTCTGCATAAACATTTCCTCCAAGATGACATCTCAGTGTTCCAGGTTGTCTCTCCATTGCCTCTTCTATCCTACTTTTGTTTGAAACAAGCTCCAACCAGCGTTGTAACGTCAATGCGATTCCTCGTTTCATAGGAAACCATCTTCCTCTCCCTTGTTCATATTCCCTGATGTGTATTTTCATCTCACTATTCCAGAACTTTGCCACGACAAAGACGTTGCCTCCAAGAGCCAGCTGACATCGTTGATCATCCCTTGAGAATATTGCTGCACTGTCTGCCATTGTGAAGCTCATAATTAGGTACAGTGGACAGTTACATTTATACCCCTCATTGGTGAGCAGGCTTCATGTACAGACACGTAGTCTTAAACATGCAAACGATCCAAAGAAGATAAGATAGAGACAGTTAATACTACTCCTGAACGCTCAGATACGAGGAACAGTATCATAAATCCGACGCTTAGTAACGATCGTGTCACTCATGATAAGAGGATTAGCAACCACACACACACACACACACACACACACACACACACACACACACACACACACACACACACACACACACACACACACACACACACACAACACACACACGCACACGCACACGCACACGCACACACACACACACACACACACACACACACACACACACGAAGATTCCTTGCCTCCAAAAATATAATGTAGTCAAGTTATAAAGTGTTTGTTTTACGGATGCTGTTTGACAACTGATTCAGTTTTATTTCCATTTAACGAAACTTTGTTTTTATATTATGACTTATATGTAAACACATTCCAAGTAGGGTGTTATCTGTCGGAACAAGTTGTAACATGTTTAAAGTGTCACGTGACACTGTACACCTATATAAATACAACTGTCTTTCCAGAGCATATCAGACTTAATGTTGCCGTATCGTTTTTTTCAGCGTGGAGGAATGGCATCGATGCATGAAGACGTAGAATCCCAACTCCTTGCTGATCACCTTGAGGAAGTTGAACAACGGCTTGAACAGGAAGAAGATGAACTGTTAGCCAGTCATACAGCGGAAGTTGAGGACGAGCTATCCATGCTGCAACATTTGGACGAAGTAGAGCAGGAACTTGACGATGACATGTCTCTGCTTGAGCATTTGGAAGAGACCGAGGAGGACCTTGCTTTAGCCAGCCACATGAATGATATGGACCGGCAGCCAGAACAGCAAGGAGCAGCCGTTGTTCCAGCCTATTTCATGAGACGGGTGACCACGCAAAGAGCTCGACGATTCAGAGCAAATGCTGTAAATTTTAACGTGCAATTTAATCCTGCGTGGTTGCAACAACAGAGACTCGAGGAACTACCTCAGGTCCTTAGAGAACAGTTCGATGCTATCATACAAAACCTGAGACTAGATGTGAATGGTCAAGACAATGATAGGATAGGTCTTGCCTTGAATCATCCGGGGTTAAATGTTCCCATTAGAATACCCTTTCGTCGGCTGCATGAATTGCATGGAGAGGATATCATGGCCATGGTAGAAAAAGTACACCAAAGCAACGACAATGCAAGGATTGATGCTGCCATGGACATTGAGTACCTCCATGTAGAGGACCCGGATCGCATTGGTGAAGGGCAAGGACACCGCTCAAAACACAGTCCCAAGAACCTGGCTACATTTTTGGAGAAGAAGCAATGCATAGTTAGGATAAAGAACTATGACGACTTGTGCTTCGCCCGAGCAGTGGTTGTAGGACTACACTATGCAAATAAACCTACACCATTTCGACGACTCGAGCCCAACTGCAAAGCGTGGGATGCCAGGAGAACTGCCCTGACAAGAACAAACAGGGCTGATGTTCAAAAAGCAGAGGCAGTTATAATGTTCAGAGGAATCGGCATTGAGCCTGGGCCATGCTTGGGTCGAGAAACTTGGGTCGAGAAACTTGGGTTGTTTTTAGCGAATACCTGGCACCGGAATATCAGCTCAAGGTGTATTCCCAAGATGTCTACAACAAGCTATTGTACAAGAGTGAAGTGGTAAACCCCTCTAAGGTCATTCACCTTTACCACCACAATAGCCACTATGATGTGATTACATTGATGACAGCTTTCACCGGGTACAGCGAATATTGTGAAGATTGCGACATTGGGTTTAACAACAAAGAAGACCATCACTGTACCAGGGAATGGGGATGTCACCAATCTAGGCGCCCTGGCTATTGTGGCAAAGTTGAAGATGAAGGGACCCGTGAAGGTCCCGGGGTAGAATAGGCCTTCAGCAACCCATGCTTGCCATAAAAGGTGACTATGCTTGTCGTAAGAGGCGACTAACGGGATCGGGTGGTCAGACTAGCTGACTTGGTTGACACATGTCATCGGTTCCCAATTGCGCAGATCGATGCTCATGTTGTTGATCACTGGATTGTCTGGTCCAGACTCGATTATTTACAGACCGTCGCCATATAGCTGGAATATTGCTGAGTGCGACGTAAAACTAAACTCACTCACTCACTCACTGAAGATGAAGGCATTCCATGCCTGGACTGCAAGAGGTGGTTTCCCACTTCCTATTGTTACCAGCGCCACAAAGAGATGCATCCGAACAAAGCTGGTATGTTGACTAGCACGTGCCAATCCTTACATCGTTGTTCCAACTGCCATCAGGAGGACAATACCTTCAACCATACATGTTCGGAACAACGACTATGTAAGAACTGCAAGGAGCCCCTTACCCAGAAACACCTGTGCTATGTCACACCCATAGTGGAGGACCAAGACACCGTCTCAAAATATGATCAACAAAAGTTTATATTTTATGACTTTGAATGTCAGCAGGAGACGGGTGTTCATATACCAAACTAGTGTGTAGTGCATCTTGGATGTGGTAGGTGTATTGGGGACACATCAACCGATCTGTGTGTTCGATGTCCTTGGAGAAAGGAAGATGTAGGGCCTTCTAGATCACTAGTCTTCAGAGGAGACAACACTTTGGAGGAAATGGGAGGGTGGCTTCTATCCCTTGTTGACAAGAAACCAAACAAGAAGAGAAAGAGGGATGTCCCTAATTCGGCTATACAGGAAGACCAAGCTGGTGAGGAAGACAAAGATGAGGTGTTGGTCATAGCCCACAATTATCGTGGATATGATGGTCATCTGCTGCTACAATACTTTAACAAGCACTTGGTGGCTGCTCCAAACATTGTACTCAGGGGCCAGCAGATTCTGATGATGAAAGTGGGGCGATGGACCTTCAAAGATTCTTTGAATTTCCTCAACATGCCGTTGAAATCATTTCCGAAAACCTTTGAACTGTCTGAGCTGTCAAAAGGGTACTTCCCTCATTTCTTCAATACGAAAGTCAACAATAATTACGTAGGAGCCTACCCTCCCATGGACACCTATGGTCCTGACAGTATGTCCTCAGGTGAACGTGAAACTTTCATCAAATGGTACAATGAGAAAAAGTCTGCAAATGCTGTATTCACCATGTCTGAGGACATACTGTCTTACTGCCAAAGTGATGTCGATATTCTGAGGAGAGGATGTGCTGCTTTCCGTGACGTATTCATCAGCCAAAACAACGTGGATCCTTTTCTAGATGCAACAACCCTGCCTATGGCGTGTATGCTCGTGTTCAGGAAAAACTACCTGGAGCCTAAAACCATTGCCATCATACCACCTCATGGATACAAACCGGAGAGACGCTACTCGATACAGTGTCTCCAGTGGTTAAGATGGTTAGTGCATCAAGACCCAAATCTCAAAATAGAGCATGCACGCAATGGAGTGAGTGAGTGAGTGAGTTAAAATTTAACGTCACATCGGCGATATCTCAGCCATATAGTGACGAGAACATCTAATATCAAAATTAATTATATGTCTACTATAAAACCTGTCAACGAAGGACAGTAAAACAACTAGAATATCACAAATGAAATTAAAACTAGCACGGAAAGTTAAAAACAACATCACCATTAGGACAATACACTATAAAATCAGGCTATAGATCGCCAGCAACTGAAGGTAGATCACCAAACTAGGGACCATGGGGACTTACAGTACCTTTGCTACCTGCATGGACCCTAGTTGGATTTACATAATCCCTTCAGCTGATGGCGATTGTAGGAAATTTTAGCCAAAATTAAAAGAACAAGAATACTACATTGAAAAATCCTGGTATGTTTACACTGACTTTGAACGATGTGGGACTTACGTACCCTCTCAGGGAGGACAATGATTTTACAATACTTCGACCCCCTTCGAGGGTACAGCCACAAACTTCCTAGTCTAACTACCAAACATTAAAATACATCTATCTACAGAACATATTATTCAGAATTCAACTAATAAATCGATTTCCTTTAAAAATCCAATAATTAAATGAGAACTAACTGTGTTAAAAAGATCTTTAACTGTTTTAACAGTAAAATATTTCTCCCTTGTGATGGAGAATTCAACACAGTCAAGCAGTATATGATTGACCGTGACTCTCTCATCACAAGGGATACAGAACGGTATCACCTTTTAATAAGTATTTGTGAGTATATCGTATGGCCAATGCGACATCGTCGCATGATGACCTCTTCAGATCTGGACTGACAACCCAAGTAGGTGTAACCAATGTAGGGTTTTCTTTCATGTAATTTATTGATACCTGCTTGAGTGTCCCACCTCTTCTGCATTAGATCAAGGGTTTAAGTTCCAATGCTAGCTTTGTAATCCGAGTAAGGAACAAGAAGTGGTGTCACAGATTTGTTGACTGCTGCCTTGGCAGCAAAATCGGCCATTGTGTTACCAGAAATGCCTACGTGGCTGGGTAACCAGCAGAGGACGATGTCGTATTGGCCAGTAGCAAGACCATTATATAGTTCAATAATTTCGATTAAAAGTGGATGTTTACACGATAGGTTTTTAATAGCCTGAAGGCAAGAAAGAGAGTCTGAATAAATTATATACTGTTTATGTTTAGGGTGTCTTTCAATATGTTTAAGAGCCGTTAATATGGCATTTGCTTCAGCTTTGAAAATAGAGGCATTGACCGGTATTCTAGACGATATTGTTGTAGAACCAATGACAGTGGCACAGGCCACAGCGCCACCGTCCTTGGACCCGTCTGTGAACAAGGATTTGTAAATGCTATATTTACCTTTTAACTGATTTGATCCTTGTTTTGTATTGTAATACATTTGTTTTGGATTTCGTAAACATTGTCAGGGTGAGGTCAATCTCTGGTCTAACCAATTGCCAAGGAGGAGACGAAAGAAGACGGGAAGGAGCTATATTTTGTAGCTTAATAACAGCAACAGAAAGGAAAGGTTTAATTCGTATTCCAAGAGGCGGAATAAGTTGTTTCCCATACAAATCCTTGCAAGAGAAGATTAAAAACGCAGTTGTATGCAGGGTTGGATTCATTGATTCATTAGAAAACAGTTTTGTAACATATTGCAAAGAGAGCTTAATACGCCGATGGTTCAAAGTAGGCTCATCGGCTTCAACATAAAGACTGTCAACGGGAAAAGTTCGAAAGGATCCAAGACAAAGTTTTAGACTGTAGTGATGAATAGAATCTAACAGTTTCAGGTTGCTTTTGCAGGCTCCGCCATACACAACGGAGCCGTAATCAAGTTTGGATCGTATAAGAGCTCGGTATAGTTGGAGGAGGGTTTTCTGGTCTGCACCCCACTTTGTATTAGATACGACCTTCAGCAAATCGAGGGCCTTCATGCGTTTATTTTTTAAATATTTAATGTGTGGTCGAAATGTTAAATGTTCATCAAAAAGTATGCCCAAGAATTTTGCTTCTTTAACAACTGTAACAGGTGTGTTATCTAGATACAGTTCGGGGTCTTTATGAGGTTTATACTTTCGGCAAAAGTGGATGCAATTAGGTTTGGATTTTGAAAATTTAAATCCATTTTCCGTACACCATTTATCAATCTTATTTAAACAAAGCTGGAGTTGTCTTTCAATTGTGTGCATGTTTTTCCCACGACAGGAAATATTAAAATCATCCACGAAAAGTGATCCATCAATTGAATCATTTAAAACCTTTGCTAAACTGTTGATTTTAATGCTAAATAAAGTGACAGACAAAATACTGCCTTGTGGGACACCCTGATCTTGAGCATAATAATCAGACAAGGTAGAACCCACGCGGACTTGAAATTGCCTGTCAGCTAAAAATTCGGATATAAATTGAGGCAGACGGCCTCGCAATCCAAAGTCATGAATATCTTTTAAAATACCGTGACACTGTATGCTGTTTGGATACAATGGCATTCTTTACGAATGATTCCAATCGAATCAAATGGTCAATGGTACTTCGATTGTTGCGAAAACCACATTGAATATCTGTTACCATATCAATCTGTTATTGACCATGCGTTCCATGGTTTTGCAAACGCAGCTAGTCAGTGAAATAGGTCTATAATTAGATGGATCAGTATGATCACGTCCAGGTTTAGGTATGGGAACAACTATGGCATCACGTCAGGATGAAGGAAATTAACCTGACGTCCAAATTTCATCAAAGATATTCAACAAAGTCTGTAAACACGATCCTGGTAAGTCTTTCAGGAGTTAATAATGTATACCATCAGCTCCTGTAGCGGTATTATTAGCTTGTTCAAGAGCATTATAAACGTCGTGGATAGAAAAGAGTTCGTTATAATCTTCCCCGTTGTCCGAAAGAAAATTGATGGGTTTCTTCTCCTGTTGTTCTTGGTATTTTTGAAATTTTGGAACATAATTGGACGAGGAAGAATGTTTGGCAAGCGTGTCACCCAATTTATTTGCGATATCGGATGGATCAGTTAACAACTGATCTCCAGATTTTAGATGGTAGATGCTTGATTTGGTCCCCTTACCTTTAATTTTCTGGATCATGTTCCAAACCTTTGACATTGGCGTTCGTGAAGTTATCTTTGACACATAATTTTGCCAAGACTTGCGTTTATTTTGTATAAAAATACGCCGGGCTTTAGCATTTAGTATTTTATATTTATTTAAGTTATGGACCATGGGATGGCGACGGAAATAATGTTCAGCCTTCTTCCGTGCCTTCCTAGCTTGTTTGCAATCAGTTGTAAACCATGGTTTACGTATGTGAGAATTTGGAGAGGACTTTGGAATACAATCTTCATTTTGAGAAGTTCAGCAGAGAAAGATTCTATAGGATCTGCAACATCTGTAAAAGCATCAGGTGTTAGTTTACTAGTACAAAGAGTTGCATACAAATTCCAGTCAGCCTTAGTGAAATTCCATCTGGATGATGGAGGAACATCAGATGGACACACAGCTGTGAGAACAGTAGGGAAATGGTCACTTTCGCACAAGTCATCGTGAACCGACCACTCGAATTCACCCAGTAAATTGGAATCCACTATTGACAAGTCCAGAGAAGAATAACTGCCAGTTCCAGGATGAAGATAAGTGTAAGAACTATCATTAAAAATACATAAATCATTGTTTGAGAAAAACTCCTCTAAGATTTTACCGTTTGTATTGATGTTAGTACTACCCCAAAGAGGGTTATGACCATTTAAATCTCCCAGGATGACACAGGGCTTCGGTACCTGGTCATATAATGTTTGAAGGTCAACCTGTTGGAGACAAAACGAAGGTGGAATATATAAAGAACAAAGAGTGAAAATAATATTCAGGGTTACAGCGACAGCCTGGAGAGGGGTATTAAGAGGAACAGGACTGTGAATAACACCCTGCCTCACCATAATAGAAGATCCTCCAGTAGCTTTATAACCTGGAGGGGAAAAGTGATGGTAAGAAGTACATGATCTCAAGGCAAAATTATCTGTAGCTTTAAGGAAAGTTTCCTGTAAGCAAAAGGCTGATGGTTTTAGATCTTGTATTAATAGCTGAAGATCATTACAATTATTACGAAGTCCTCTACAATTGACCCGTGAAGGTCCCGGGGTAGAATAGGCCTTCAGCAACCCATGCTTGCCATAAAAGGCGACTCAGCTTGTCGTAAGAGGCGACTAACGGGATCGGGTGGTCAGGCTCGCTGACTTGGTTGACACATGTCATCGGTTCCCAGTTGCGCAGATCGATGCTCATGTTGTTGATCACTGGATTGTCTGGTCCAGACTCGATTATTTACAGACCGCTGCCATATAGCTGTAATATTGCTGAGTGCGGCGTAAAACTAAACTCACTCACTCACTCCTCTACAATTCCATTGAAATAAAGTAGTGGAAGAAGTCATGGTGGTTCAATTGGAGATCGAGCACGTGGAGAAGGTCTTCGCTGATCTGATAGCGATGGCGTGACCTCCATGTCCAGAGGTTCAAAAGTGTTGTGAACCTCTGGAGGAACAGTTAAAGGAAGAGGCACTTCTATGTGCTTAAGTGCCCTAGTTTCTTTCTTTTTGAGTTGTTTTTCTGTTGTTTGTTCGTAAGACGTTTAGGTTTGTTTACCGATGCTGGCTGTACTTCAGGGTCTGAAAGAACTTCAGGTGCTGGCGATGTAGTGGTGGTTAATGGTGTGGGAGACATTGCTGGAAGCATATGGTCAGCTTCAGTCTCTGTCTGAGTGGCAGCACCATTTCTGGCACCAGAAACACTGTACAAAACAGTTTGGTCATCTAAGACCCAGGTGATCGCAGTTTGACATCCCTGATCAACCTTTGTACAAGGAGTAGAAACAGCTACTGTGTACGTCTTTGCAGACGACATGTGACTTGTAACTGGTAAAAGTTTCTTTGCTTCTTTGAAGGATATATTGTTGGTGTGCTTCAATTTCAAAATTTGTGCTTGTCTTTCATATGCTGGACATGATTTGGAAAATGACATATGGTTACCATTGCAGTTCGCACATTTTATTTCATTTGCGCAGTTGACATTTTCATGTTTCCCACTACAACGGGAGCAAACTGGGGAGCTGTGACATGACTTAGCTCCATGTCCAAACTGTTGACATTTGAAACATCGAAGCGGATTGGGAATATACACTTCCACGTCAATGTTAAAATATTCAGCTTTTATTGATTTTGGTAAGGACGTGAGACAGATAAACAGGTATGTATTCGTCCGAATGGTATCATCACCTATTTTCCTAGAGAATCTCTTGACAGTGGTGACACCCTGGGATTTCAGTTCAGAAGCAATTTCGCCTTCTGACATGTCAGCAAGACATTTTGCCCGATCACGTATGATGCCTCTGCACGTATTAAGAGTTTTATGAACGGAGACAGTAATCCCAGTATTCGCAAACTGGCGAGCTGCGAGCAAATTAACAGATTGCTGTCTCTTTGCACATTCAACTAACAGAGAACCTGTCCTGAGACGTGTTACATTTCTCACTTCACCACATATTCCAGCAATGGCTTTTGATATGGCAAAGGGGTTAAGCTTCAATGGTTGTCCATCAATTCCGTCCACAACTAAAAAGCGCGGCCAGGATTCACCACTGACAGCAGTAGAGTCATCATCAGAAGATGATAAACCATCTGTTTCTGATTGGGGGTAGCCATAATGAAGAAAGGATATTCGACAACCCTGCTCCCACCCACCATGGAGTGTCAACAAGGACGGTGTCGAAGTGGAAACCGACTCCAAACCACCAGGGTCACAGGGTTGTTATACTCTAGCACTACAGACACAGGTAGCTAAAATTGTCAAACAGAAGAAAAGTCATGTTGGTTCCGCCCATGGCTATTATCTGAAGACACATAGAACACGGAGGTCAGTATTGCCAGATTGGCCCATGAGCCACCGCCTTCTGGCATAGGACTCTAGGCATAGCAACAATTTTCAAACATGAGAAAAAATATCACAAAAATATTTCGTGGAAAAGATACAAAGATATACATAATCCACATTTGATGTTGACCATGCACAGGGCATGACATGACCAGCCCGTCTAGGTGAAGTCAGGGCCAAAGTGGTGTGTTGAGCAATAGGAACACGGTTGCAGGCACCTATTGCCCTCAACCACCAGGATCCCTTCCTCCACCGACACAGGGTTGCAACCCACGGCCAACGGGTTGGTGGACCAAATATCCCACCGGGTCCTCAACGGGGGTGTCGGCGAGCTCTTGGCGTTACCCAGCACCCACCACAAGGGGGTGGCTCGCCACGGGTGGAACTGCAGAGGACTTTGGTATACACTCATCAGCTATGGAATTCAGTTCATCAGAAAAGCATTTAATAGCATCAACAACGTCAATAAAACGTTCAGGTTTAAGTTTTGCAGCACACAGTGTTTCATATAAACCCCAGTTAGCCTTTTTAAAATTCCGTCTTGATGATGGAGGAACATCAGATGGAGTTACAGATTTTAAGACAGTAGGAAAATGGTCACTTCCACAGAGGTCATTGTGGACTGACCATTCGAATTCATTTAGTAGTTCTTAATTTGTGAGTGACACGTCGAGAGCAGAATAAGTCCCTGTACCAGGGTGTAAATATGTGTTGGAACCATCATTATAAATACATAAGTCATTGTCAGAACAAAAGTCCTCCAACAATTTATCTTTAGTGTTTGTAGTTACACTACCCTAGAGTGGGTTGTGCCCATTTCAATCTCCCATTATAATACAGGGCTTCGGGAGTTGGTCATATAGAGCTTGGTGATCAGTTTTGGCAAACGTCGAAGACGGCGAGACAAAGAGAGGGCACAGCGTAAACGCTACACGTAAAGTAATTCTCACTGCAACAGCCTGCATATTAGTATTAAGTGATAGAGGACTTTGAATAACGTTTTGTCTGACTAGAATGGATGATTCGCCAGTGGCCCTATCACCTGCAGGTGCAAAACAATGATATGCATTAAAATGACGAAGGTCAAATGTATCTGTTTGTTTTAAATATGTCTCTTGGACACATATCACTGAAGGTGTAAAATCTGGGACTAATAGCTGAAATTCATGTAAATTAGTCCTCAATCCTCTGCAGTTCCACTGTAGAATATTATTGCAATAAAGTATCTTTTGGGGCAATTTATTGGGGATCTACCCCTTGCCTTTCTAGAGGGCGACAAGCTATGTGCCCTGTGGGGGTTGTTTTCGGACACATCCATGTCCTCCAATGATCCCAATTTGTTAAACAGCTGGATTTTGTTTATTGAACCTTTCGAGGCTCTGCCACTTTGACATTTTTGTGATGAAGATACATTTCCTGATTTCACCGGGTGTTTAGGAAAGTCTTTCACATTTGTTTGAGAATCAGATTTAGATGGTGAGTGGGATTTAGATGCCTTAGCTATAGATGCATCCTGTATACGGGATGAGTCTGGAAGAACTTCTGCAGTCTCAATGGATATTTCAGGTGACAGAATCTGAGGTGAATCAGTATTTGTCCATGTCCAGTTGGTTTGACAGCTTATAGACATTTTGGTTATTTTGGCTGTATCAGACGGTGTTCGAGATACGGAAGCATAAGTTTCAGATTTTTGCACTTGTATTTTGGCTTCAGCAAAACTAACGTCTTGTGTAAAATATATTTTGTTGATTTCCATTTTGCTGTTTCCAAATGGGACACTCCTGTCAGGAAGATGAGTGGTTTCCTTCACAATTAGTACATTTTCTGAAAGTGCTGTTGCAGTTTTCTGTCGTGTGAGTTTTTCCGCTACAGTGAGCACATGTAACAGATGATTTACATGTATTGATACCATGGCCGTATCTTAGGAATGTAAGTATCCACATTGATGTTACAGTAGCCAGCCTTTATTGATTTTTGAGCAATTGGACAGGAAAGCAGGTATGTGTTTGTCTGAAGGGTTTCATTATTTCAACGAGTTTTGAATCGCTTAACGAAAGTGACTCCTTGATCCTTCATCTCTGACATGATATCAAATTCTGTCATGTCAGCAAACAAGTGATCACGGTCTCCCACCATTCCTTTACTTGTATTCAAGGTTCTGTGTGCTGAGACCAACACAGGAATGTTCACAAACGATTCAGTCGCCATCAGGTTCGTGGCTTGCTGCCGTTTACTACATTCAACAAGTAAAGCATCTGAACGCAAGCGTCTGATGTTTTTGACTTCACCCTCAATTCGTCGTATTCCCTTGGATACCACAAAAGGGTTCTATTTCAATGGAGTCTTATCCAGAGTCTCAATTACGATAAAACGTGGCCAGTAGTCAAATGCTTTGGTGGATCTGTGTTCAGTATTATCAAGATCAATGTCAAGTGGACGTTTTGTCTTTTTGGTAGGGGTTTGGCATTCCGTGGTTAGTATTTATTGGTTCATCACCCGAGCTCCCCACCCACTACGGAGTATCACAAGGACAGTGCTAAAAACAAGCGGATCTCCAGCTTGCAGCACCAAGGATACCCGGATGATATACTCCAGCAGAAAAATTAAAGTTTAATCATTCCACCAGATTGGCCCATGTACCACCGCCTTCTGGGCATAGGACTCTAGGCAAAAACATGAAAGTGTATATTTGAAATTACGAGGGTCCAAAAATTCGCCAAGACTTACAAGGAAAAAAATTTCAGATATTTACATTACATAATGTAACACTCAGGGCTTGGCGTGACCAGCTGATTGGTTGAACCGGGCCCATTCAATCACCCGTCTAGGTGAAGTAAGGGTCGAAGGGGGTGTTGAGCAAAGGGAACGCGGTTACAGGCTCCCAGTTCCCTCAACCCCCAAACTCCCGTCCTCCACCGACACAGGGCCGCAACCCAGGCCAAACGGGTTGAGGGACCAAATATCCCCCCCAGGTCCACAACGGGGTTGTTGGCGAGCTCTTAGCGTTATTCAGCACCCACCACGAGGAGGTGGCTCGCCACGGGTGCCTGTATTTGTTGATAAACTTACAGATTGAAATAAGAAAATGCAATATTCAGGTAAATATTTCCTCAAATATTCATTTTCACAAGGCAGAATAGTTTGTGTGGGGGTGGGGTGTTTGGCCCCAAATCCCTAAAACAAGTACTATTTTCAAGCTTTTGCTACTTGTACAGAAATCATTGCAAAGTGTTTATGTAATTGAGACAGTCGCGATGACTGAGCGGGTTAGGCTGCTGACTTTGCGTGTTGGCGATTAGGTGCCTGACTCTGAGGATGCGGGTTCGAACCACGGATGGCACGCTAAGTCAGCTGCCTAAACCGCTCAGTCATCGCGACTTCCACAAACAATGAAATGAAAGCCATTTCACACTTATCAGAGGGGTACACAAAGTACGCAGTCTAGACTACTAGTTGTCCGACTTTCATTTTTTGTGGAAGTCACGGTGGCTGAACGGGTTAGGCAGTTGACTTTGTGTGCTGGCAATTAGGTGCCCGACTCTGAGGGTGCGGGTTCGAATCACACACGGGACTCAACCAAACAAGTACTAGAATTTGAGAAATTAGAGAAAGTGAAATCCCAAATATGACATATGTTACACTGCTTTACTGTCATAACTTGGTCCCCTGGTTCAAGCAAGTCCAGTAAACCACACTTTGCTGTAATGTCTTTATCAGAAGTGCATCCGGTGTATAGGGAACTTACAAATGAGACATAGCCACAGGGCGTGATGCCTGTAAGTCCCTTTAAGGTTGTGTGGCTCTTGTAGTAAGAATAGAAGTTAGAGTTGAGAACTTTTGAACTGGGTGTCTGTACTTGCAACTCTGTACAGTCAATGATATATCTTGTCCTTGAGTAATTCTTTTTGAATTCCTGTGGCATGTTATTATCTATCTGTGTTCGTGATGGCCATATCTGTAGGCTACCCAACATGAAATATAAATAGTTTGCCCATGTTATCAACATACGGCTCACAGATGCTTGGGACACATTGAATTTGATGGACAAATCTAGTTCAGACAGTCCTTGGTGAACTCTGCACAGAAACATGAAGAACTGGTCAATGAGAGGTAAGGCTCGAAGACAAATGTCTCTGCATTTGATTCCATCTGACCATAACCACTGCTGTTGATTGCAAAGCTGAAAACACAGACTTCAAAGTATCATAGTCCTTAAACCCAGTATAGAAACTTATAGTCTGGGGTCACAACAAAATCGATCTAAGAAAAACAATTTATTCTTCGTTTCCTCAAGTTGTTGACGTAGATTATTGACTTCTTGTCTTGCTGCTTCCAGCTGACCTGCTATGGGTTTGGGTGTGACATGATAATCATGATCAGGGCACCGAAGTGGCACCTTATCCCTCTTGGTATTGTGCGGCACCCGTGGCGAGCCACCTCCTCGTGGTGGGTGCTGGGTCACGCTAAGAGCTCGCCGACACCCCCGTAGTGGACCCGGTCCACCAACCCGTTGGCCGTGGGTTGCGGCCTGTGTCGGCGGAGGAGGGGATCCTGGTGGTTGAGGGCAATAGGGGCCTGCAATCGTGGTCCTGTTGCTCAATACACCACTTTGGCCCTGACTTCGCCTAGACGGGTGGTCGAATAGGCCCGGTTCGACCAATCAGCTGGTCACGCCAAGCCCTGTGCTACATTTGTTTACTGTTGTGAGAAAATTACGAAATTATAACATGTCTAAAGACTTGGCGAATGTTTTGATCTTAATGTTGTTTGTTTTTGCCTAGAGTCGTATGCCAGAAGGCGGTGGCTCATGGGCCAATCTGGTGGAACTATTAATCTTTTAATTTTTCTGCTGGAGTATATCATCCGGGTATCCTTGGTGCTGCAAGCTGGAGATCCGCTTGTTTTTAGCACTGTCCTTGTGATACTCCGTAGTGGGTGGGGAGCTCGGATGATGAAATCTCAACCCTAAATATGGCTTATGAAATCCCCACAAAAAAAAACAAACGTCCTCTTGAAAATGATGTTGATGATAATGACCTTCGACCGTCCAGATCAATTGAGTTTTGGCCACGCTTTCTTGTAATCGAATCTGCTGATAAAACGCCTCTAAAATTGAACCCGTTCGCAGATGCCAAAGGTATTCAAGGTATTGCCGGGGAAGTTAAGAACATGAAACGGCTACGTTCAGGTGCACTGCAGGTTGAGTGTGGGAAACGGCAGCAGTCAGTCAATTTGATGAGCATAGAATCGTTTGTTGGAATTCCGGTTACTGTATCTGCTCATAAGACGTTAAACACGAGCAAAGGAATCATCAGAGACCATGATCGGTTGTTTTCTGACATGACAGAACTTGACATCATGACTGAAATGAAAGATCAAGGTGTGCTCGATGTCAAACGCTTTTCAGTCCGCAAAAACAATGAAAGTGTTCCAACCAATACTTATCTGTTCTCCTTTTCATCTCCGACAGCTCCAAAATCACTGAAGGCTGGTTACTGCAACATCAAGGTTGACGTGTACATTCCGAACCCGCTCAGGTGTTTTAAATGTCAGAAGTACGGCCATGGTGTAAATACTTGTACATTGTCCGTTGTGTGTGCCCACTGTGGTGAGAAGACACACACAACAGAAGATTGTACCAGTGATTTTAAAAAATGCACCAACTGCTCAGGCGACCATTCCTCATTTTCTAAACAATGTTCTGTTTGGAAAGAACAAATGGAAATAAATAGAATCAAATTCACTCAAAATATCTCTTTTTCCGAGGCCAAAAATATAGTAAAAAGATCTGATCTTCCAGAAAGCTATGCTGCAGTAGCAAAAACAACATTGGAGTCACGCTCTAAAATAACAAAATCATCCACAGGCTGCCAAACTACCTTGACTTGGGTAAATTGCGATTCTCCACAGCTTTTGTACCCTGCTATATCATCACAGACTGAGGAACCACTCCCTAGTAGCTCAAAGTCGTCTTCTGATCACAAATCATCATCATCTCAGTCACATTCAAGGTCTCAATCAACATCTGATAGTCAGCAAACGGTGAAAAGTAAACCAAAGCCAAAGCCTGATGCTTTAAAACAACACAGTAGCAGAGCTCCTAAGGGGTCACAAAATAAAATTCAATTGTACAATAAATACGGGTCTCTTGAAGATATGGACGTTTCTGAAAACGTCCATTCTAGGGCACATAGCTTGTCGCCCTCCAAAAGAGTGCGGGGTAGATCCCCAATAAATCCCCCTAAAAGATAGTTTATTCCAATAATATTGTACAGTGGAACTGCAGAGGATTGAGGACTAATTTACATGAATTACAGCTATTAGTCCCAGATTTTATACCTTCAGCGATATGTCTCCAAGAGACATATTTAAAACAAACAGATACATTTAATTTTCGTCAGTTTAATGCATATCATTGTTTTGCACCTCCGGGTGATCGGGCCACTGGCGGATCATCCATTCTAGTCAAACAAAACGTTATTCAAAGCCCTGTTTCACTTAATACTAATATGCAGGCTGTTGCAGTGAGAATTAGTTTACATGTAGCGTTTACGCTATGCTCTCTTTATATTTCTCCGTCTTCGACGTTTGCCAGAACTGATATTCAAGCTCTATATGATCAGCTCCCAAAGCCCTGTATTATAATGGGAGATTTAAATGGCCACAACCCACTCTGGGGTAGTGTAACTACAAACACTAAAGGGAAATTGTTGGAGGACTTTTGTTCTGACAATGATTTATGTATTCATAATGATGGTTCCATCACATATTTACATCCTGGTACAGGGACCTACTCTGCTCTCCTTGACAAATTCTGAACTATTAAATGAATTCGAATGGTCAGTCCACGATGACCTCTGTGGAAGTGACCATTTTCCTACTATATTAAAAGCTGTAACTCCATCTGATGTTCCTCCTTCATCAAGACGAAATTTTAAAAAGGCTAACTGGGGTTTATATGAAACACTGTGTGCTGAAAAACTTACAGCTGAAAGTTTTATTGACGTTCCCGATGCTATTAAATGCTTTTCTGATGAACTGAATTCCATAGCTGATGAGTGTATACCAAAGTCCTCTGTAGTTCCACACATAAGGAAACCATGGTTCAACGATGAGTGCAAACAAGCTAGGAAGGCAAGGAAAAAAGCAGAACATTATTTCCGTCGCCATCCTATGGTGCATAATTTAAATAAATTTAAAATTTTAAATGCTAAAGCACGGCGTACATTTAAACAGAACAAACGCCAATCTTGGCAAAATTATGTATCCAAAATAAATTCTCTGACACCTATGTCCAAGGTATGGAACATGGTCCAGAAAATCAAAGGTAAAGGTACTAAATCTAGTGTCCATCATCTTAAACAGGGACATCAGCTGCTTACTGATAAATCAGATATTGCTAATAAACTGGGTGAAACCCTTGCTAAACATTCTTCCTCTTCAAATTATGTACCAAAATTCTAACAATATCAAAAACAACAAGAAAAGAAAACTATTAATTTCAATTCTGATAATGGGGAAGATTATAATGAAACGTTTTCTATTCATGAACTCCATACTGCTCTTGATCAAGGTCATGACACTGCTACAAGAGCTGATAACATACATTATCAACTCCTGAAGCACTTACCAGAATCCTGCCTCGAAACTCTCCTAAATATTTTTGATGATATTTGGACATCGGGTAACTTTCCTCCATCATGGCGTGACGCCATAGTAGTACCAATACCTAAACCTGGACGTGATCATACCGATCCATCCAATTATCGGCCGATTTCGTTTACTAGCTGTGTTTGCAAGACCATGGAACGCATGATAAATAATCGACTTGTTTGGTACTTGGAAACAAATAAGCTTATAACTGATATACAGTGTGGTTTCCGTAAAAACAGAAGTACTGTCGATCATTTAGTGCGTTTAGAATCATTTGTTAAAATGCGCTAATTAATAAACAACATGCTGTGTCTATCTTTTTTGATCTCGAAAAAGCATATGACACAACCTGGAAATATGGCATTTTAAGAGACTTACATGACTTCGGCTTGCGAGGTCGTTTACCTCAACTTATAGCCAACTTTTTAAATGACAGACAGTTTCAAGTTCGAGTGGGTTCTACCCTGTCTGATCATTACAATCAGGATCAGGGTGTTCCACAAGGCAGTATTTTGTCTGTCACACTTTTAAGCATAAAGATAAATAGTTTATCAAAAGTTTTAAACGATTCAATAGATGTATCGCTTTTCGTGGATGATTTTAATATTTCTTGCCGAGGTAAAAATATGCATACTATTGAACGGCAACTGCAGTTGTGTTTAAACAAAATAAATAAATGGTGTCTTGAAAACGGCTTCAAATTTTCGAAGTCCAAAACTAATTGTATACATTTTTGCAGAACATATAAGCCACATAAGGACCCAGAACTATCTCTAGATGGCACTCCCATCAAAGTTGTAAAGGAGGCCAAGTTCCTGGGAGTAATTTTTGACTCACATTTAACCTTTCTACCACATATCAAATCTTTCAAAACTAAATGCCTGAAGGCACTTGACTTGTTGAAAGTCGTTTGAAATTCTAAATGGGGAGGGGACCAAGCTACCCTCCTGCAACTTTATCGATCACTGATCCGGTCAAAACTTGATTATGGCTCCATTGTCTATGGTGGAGCCTGTAAAAGCAACCTGAAACTTTTAGATTCTGTTCACCATCAAGGTCTAAGACTTTGTCTTGGCTCCTTTAGAACTTCACCTGTTGACAGCCTGTACGTTGAGGCCGACGAGCCATCTCTTGAGCAGCGACGTATCAAATTAGCTTTACAGTATGTAACAAAATTATATTCCAGTGAGTCAAACCCTGCATATAACTGTGTTTTCAGTCCTCTGTGTGAGGATTTACACAATATGAAATCTTCACTTGTACCGCCTCTTGGTTTAAGAATTAAACCATTCCTTGCTGCTGCGGGCATTGAGCTGGAAAATATAGCTCCTTCCCGTCTTCTTTCTTCTCCTCCTTGGCAGTTGGTTAGGCCCCAAGTGGACCTAACATTGACCACATTTAAAAAATCAGAAACTAATGAATTACAATATAAACAAGAATATAATGAATTGAAACATAAATATAGCAGTTATAAATCCTTATTTACAGATGGGTCCAAGGACGGTGGTGCAGTAGCTTGTGCCACTGTCATTGGATCCAGAACAATATCTTCTAGATTACCAGATAACAGTTCTAATTTTACAGCAGAAGCTAACGCCATATTAACAGCTCTTAAATATATTCAAAGACGCCATAAACATAAACAACATATTATCTATTCCGACTCTCTTTCTTGCCTTCAGGCGATTAAAAATCTTTCTTGTAAACATCCACTTTTAATTGAAATATTTGAATTATATAATGATCTTGCTACTGGCCAATACAACATCGCCTTCTGTTGGTTACCCAGCCACGTAGGCATTTCCGGTAACGCAATGGCCGATCTTGCTGCTAAGGCAGCACTCAACAAATCTGTGACACCACTTCTTATTCCTTATTCTGACTACAAAGCTAGCATTAGAGCTTACACTCGTAATCTGATGCAGAAGAAGTGGGACACTCAAGTAGGTATAAATAAACTACATGAAGTAAAACCCTACATTGGTTATACATACTTGGGTTGTCAGTCCAGATTTGAGGAAGTCATTTTGCGACGATGTCGTATTGGCCATACACGATACACTCATGCATACCTTTTAAAAAAAGGTGAGGATCCTCCATTTTGTATCCCTTGTAATGAGAGAGTCACGGTCAAACATATTCTGCTTGACTGTGTTGAATTCTGCATCACAAGGGATAAGTGTTTTACAGTAAAAACAATGAAGGATCTTTTTACAAACATTAATTCTCATTTAATTATAGGTTTTTTTAAAAGAACTTGATTTTTTGGTTGAATTTTGAATAACATGTTCTGTAAATAGATGTATTTTAATTATTGGTTGTTTAGATTTGTAACTAGAATTGTTAGTGGCTGTACCCTCAAAGGGGGTTGAAGTATTGTAAAATTATTGTCCTCCTGAGAGGGTACGTAAGTCCAGAAACAGTGAAAGTAAATTCTAAATTTCCAGGTTTTTAATCGTAGAATAAATGTATTTTTATTGTATGGCTAGATTTCACAAATTGCTGATGGCTGAGGGAATGATGTAAATCCAGCTAGGGTCCATGCAGGTAGCAAAAGTACTGTAAGTCCCCATGGTCCCTAGTATGGTGATCTACCTTCAGCTGTTAGCAATATATAGCCCATTTTTACATTGTATTGTCCTGTATAGATAAATTGTTTTAGGTATAGTTACTAGTTTTATATTCTAATCTGTGATATCCTAGTTGTTTTACTGTCCTTCGCTGACAGATTTTATAATAGATATATATTTCATTTTAGTATTAAATGTTCTCGTCACGATATGGCTGAGATATTGCCGATGTGACGTTAAATATTAACTCACTCACTCTTGGTATTGTGCTCTCGGGACTCACATGTACTTGATTCAGTGCTGTCATTCAAAATTTCTTTTGGTATGCTGGTTGTCTCTCTGAAATTAAGAGTGAAAATGAAGAGAAACATAAAAAAATTGTTCGTAAAACTATGTACCTTTTCACATGAGGTCCTATATGACTTCACACTAAAATGATAAAGTAACATTTATGATTTTTACTGCTGTAAAACATGTTGTCTTAGATTAAAAAATAGTGTATGACATGTATTGTGATATGAAACCACTGTAAAATTATTCACAGTCTGTTCAAAATAAGACTGGATAGTGAAACAGTGAAACATACCTAATGAATTTGAATAGAAGCATAAACCACTTTTCAGAAAACTGTCAATTGCGAGTATTAAGACATACCGATGTAAATAATATAAATAACTATGACATATATCACTTTGGGATGATATTGTAATGTAATTTTGGAAGTGGTTTGAAATCACACATGTAAGACATGTATTATAAAACATGCAGACATCCAACTATCAATCTATAATTGTACAATAGTCTGTAAATACCAATGACATTAACAATAATGTCCAGGGTGTATAGCAGGCATTTAGCTGGTTGATTAACTAGCTCATCCCAAGATTGCTTAGACAGGGAGTGAGATAGAGAACTTCGTCGACGGGCCATTTGCAGGATTGTCAGACAGGTTCTGATTATAGAATGGGTCAATCAATAGCAAATTTCAAACTTTTAATGGGCCCTTTTTTATTCTAATGTGCAACATGGCCTATCTCCCCTCCCTTTCCCAACCCCTGCTTATAACTAACACCCCCACCCAACCCACAACTCCCCGGCCTAACCACTCTCTTCCCGTTCAAGGTCCTTTGAAAGCACTTGATTCAAAGTGAGATGAAGACACTCGTGTCGCATGACTAAGCTGAAAAACACAGTTGTTATGTTATTATGTCGCTTTGGATTACTAACCGACGTTTTCGTTATCGAAACCAATTACAAAAATATCAATGACATGCTCAACTGATTTATCACTAACTTTGTCTACAAAGCACGAAAACTGCAGTGTAGATTTAGCTAAATGTCAGTTATATCTACTTTCCCGAAAATGTTGGCCTAAGTCCCTTCTGATCTTTATGATCCACTGTTTCCGTGGCTTACTGTCTGTAGGGAACTTGTGAAACGATAAAGACTTATCCGCGTCGTATCGAGAATCATTTGTGCACTGAGGTACACAGCAGTGATACGCCGCCATATTGATCGTTCTGTTTGCGTTCCCAGCCTCGCTTTTAGTTTCAAAATGGCGTCGCGTGAATAAGGCGTATACAAACCCCGATGTGAACTTTCGAAAGATTGGATAGTAAGGCCTGTCATGAAACCACCATAAAGTCATGTATATTTCACATTCAGCTGCGACAGATGCATTTTTGAATTCCTCGTGTATTTTAGAATAGATTAACAAATGGCCTTTGTCAGCAATACTAAATGTAGAAATATATTTGGTGTAAAAACGAACGCTATGTTGCTAAAACTGTGCTTGTTTGACATGCAAAGGCAGTCGCGTTTTTTTTTTTTTTTTTTTTTTTTACGTTTTTACACCGTGTAGCATTTTGTCAAATTGTCAAACATTCACCCACTTACAAAATTGTCAGTGTTTCTGACCATGTGACTGACCCGGATTCACCGGCCTTTCTAACTTCTCTACGCAGCAGTAAATGAATGGATGGATGAATGAATGAATGAATGAATGAATGAATAAATAGTCAGGACAGGAAGTGTCTGATTATCTACGTCACGTTCTCGTGTACAAACGACTCCTCCATAAAGGCATGATTCGTCAATAAATCATAGGTGCCGATGTCAATGACTTCGCCATTTTATAGAAGTCTGTCATTAGTAGTGATGTTGTATGTCAACATTGTTCAGACGTGATGTAAATGAAACCATTAAAGTGAATGCATTGAATGAATAACAGTTTCCAGTGGCCTACATGTTCGTCGCACCAGTTCAGAGAACAATATGCACGTGCATTAAGTATTTTGCTCGTGCCTGCTGGTGAAATGGATGCATGTACATCAATACATTATTTCGAGAGTAGTGCTGTGTGAGTTGACGACTCAGTAAAATGGCTCACGACCAGTTATCTGATCCCACAAAATGGCAAAATGAGAGACAGTGACATGTCCCTCCGATAGATTACAAGACGCGTTAACGTTTGTCACAACGTCATCAGCAGGTACGTGAAAGAAACACCGCAAGACGGGAGAAGTCAAGAATGTCGCCGGTCGAGGTTGACTCAAAAAGGCCGATTTGATGGATGACAGACGGCAGCTACGATCCGGGTTTGATTCCCCACGTGGGTATAGTGTGTGAAAGCCATGTCTGGTGTCCCCCGCCGGGGTGTTGCTGGAATATTGCTAAAAGCGAAGTAAAACTAGGCTCACTCACTCACTCACTCACTCACTCACACTATCAAATACATGTGTATAACACTTCGGCATCTGTGTTTGCCTACCGCCAAGACGATTTAAAGGCTTATCTCATGTTTATAGGAGAGATTTCAGCAATAATCATTGGCGACTTGACAAAACACACATGCTACTGATCGCTGATTGGCTGTTTTCAAACTTGAGTTCAATGGATACGTATCCAATATTTACATTTACATGCATGCATACAGTAAACGATGGCGAGAATTCGTCATGTGTCAAAATGGCGAGATTTACGACGTACATAATTACTGCCGGTCATTTCAGCAAATGCATTTCACCTAAAACAGTATGTTAGATTGAGAAACAGAGAAGTGGGGGAGATAATTTTGTCCTTCTGGTATCCAGGAAGAAATAAAACTCAGATTGTTTTGGGTGATGCTTGTTTTCAGTTGAATTTTATATATTGTGCGTTTAGTCACTGCAGAATAGGTGCATGTGACACCAAACTGTTTAAATTCTAGAATAATCAGCCACACACTTCCAGTCTCCTTTGTTAAGCGACAACGACGCCCTGGTATTTGACTAACACTGCTTGTGTTGTGTGACAGTGCGTCGCTATTACTGGCTGAGAAGACGGCCGCGCACCTCTGTATGTCTCCGACGTCACTGTCACTGTACAAATGGCGCCACGTCAGCTGGGTGAACCTCGGGTCAGTCTGAGGTCACAGAGTGCAGCGACATGTAAACAAACAGTTTGTTGTTGTCTGTTTCACAATTCATGATATTCTCAGAATAAAATTAACACAGAATTATGTCAAGACGGGCGGCATTCACGTACAATCACTCATAGTTTATGTTTACACTCACCTTACAATTTTCTTACCTGATCATGCGAGGTTCCAAACACAAACATGACAAAATGTCCTAAATAAATTCATCAACTTTTATTTATATTCAGAAAAAAAGGAAATCACGACTACATGAACGGCACACACCACGTCGGTGTCAGTAACGAGATGTGCTCCGTCTCTGTCCACACCAACACCGACTTCAGTGTGCACCACGTGACACCAGGAGATCCCACACTCGTTGATGTCTACTGATTCTCGCCAAGTCGACCGCTGTCTGCCCGTCGTTGTTCCTGGCGTTGACGTCCACCACGTTGAGGTCCAGGATCAGCTTCACCGTCTCCACGTCTCCACTCATACAGGCGAAGTGAAGGACGTTGTAACCGCGCCTGTCCACCAGTGACACATCAGCTCCTCTACCCACCAGGAACTCCACCACGTCACTGCGTCCCTTCACTGCTGCCGCCATCACCGGTGTCATGCTCCATCTTCTATAGTTGATGTCAACGTTCCCCGCGGCCAGGATCCGCTTCACTCTCTCCAGGTCACCATCCCTGCTGGCGTCGAGGAGGTGGCGGTCTGCTGCTGCTGCTGATGGAGTGGCTGTAACACAAAGTAAACTGTGTACACCAGACATCTTTGTCACACATCTACAATGTTTACATCATGTTGATACGTGACTTGGACATTGCTACATCATATAAACAATTACATCATGGCTGACAACAATCCAACATGACGGGAATGTCAACATGTGGTTTCTGGAATTAACGATGGCGTGTTTAATACACAACTTTCTCTTAGAGTCAGAAATTATAGCATTATTTTGCGTACGACTTGAGAGTACTGATGTTTGTTGAACTTTACCAGGTGACGGTGTCAGTACAACTGTTGCTGCTCAGTTTTCCACCTACCGTGGTCATCAGAGTCTTGTGTCGTCACTGGCGTCGGTGGAACCGTCGTGCTGGGTGTCAGATCCTCACTCGCGTCAGTCGTGGAGGCTAAAACAGGGAACATGTTGTTCAGAAGACTATACAAAGCACATAAACATTTCTGTTTTCGCCTTTCCAGATATGTTTTGCCTTTCAATATTATGTATGATTAAATTCTTAGTACATATCTTATGGACAAAGTATTAACCATATATCGTTCAGTTTAATAGCACGAAAAACGTTACACATCCTAATATTAATTTTTACAGTTTGAAATTCTCTTGATCGATACTGGGTGATATTCATCCCTCAAGTCAAAATCACCACGGGCATATACATCAGTGATTTAAATGTAGGGAGAATTAAAAACTGAGATTCCTGTCTGCTGGGTTTTCCTACCTACCCTGCAGGTCTTGGGTCGTCACGGGCGCTGGTGGTGAAACTATGTACTTCTGGCTCGGGTCAGTCGAGGCTGAAACAAGGAGAATTTTAATGAGAAAACTATACATAGTACAAAAATATTCAAATTATTACTACTGGCCTCAGGTTCTGCTTTCCACAAATGTTTTGTCTTTCAATATTATGTATTGATAAATTCAGTTATAACAGAGGTGTTGAATGTATGGTTTGCTTTCAATGAGATTTCATTTCCTAAATATATTTTCACGGTCTGCTTCAGTAAATGTAGTAAGGTGTGTTTTGTGCATTGACGGTGTGATGAGAGTTGAGATCGCCCCCTTTGTTGAAGTGTTGTAATTGCATAGATGCATATTTTCCTAAAACATAAAACTTGAATTTGAAATTTAAAATCATCTCTGCTCTGGGCAAACAATTTCAGTTCAACTTTCCGACCACTATGTAACTAATCCGATCATATTTATCAACTTAATTACGTATAGTTCCTCAGTGCATAATCTCGGCATTGTGCATATGGTGATCAAATTGTTACCATTTGATAAATAAAAAGCGAAAAACAGGAATTATGAAATTGTAAATTGTGTCTTAATACGTCTTGCACGACTCTGTACCCGGTATTTTAGACAAATTCTAATGTGAAGCAGATTAAAATTTCAGTTTTCTTCAGGCAGTGTGAAGGGCAACACGTCAACTTGAGTCAGTGTTTGTGCAACACAGTTGTAATTTGTGTCAGGCAGATTCTGTGAAGTGTGACAGTGCACAACATATGTTTGTATTCTTCATATTTGTATATTTATTTGTATGTATGTTTTCTGTATATGTTTGCCATTTGTATCTTTCTGTGAGTTCACATTCATTTTGAAGAGTTGCAATTTTGAAATTTCACATTAATTAGGCTTCATGTCATGGTACAAATTGATGTAACGCACCTGGCAAGAATAATTAACACAGGCCATATACCATTGAACATGTAACTCTAAATACTCAAGCTATTGTTTATTGCACCAGTAAATGTCTTAATCACACGTGGTCTAGACATCCAGACCACAACTGCAATAAATCCAGTCTGAATAACCCCAAGCTAATAAGCCCCAACTACTGTTGTCACGGCCAGGTGACATCAGCTGTAGGAAATTGTAAAACAAACAGTAATTAAGTCGGTGTAATAATCCTGTCACGGTCACGTGACTATCCTTCCAAAATTCATTTCGGCTTGTTCAATCAGTAACCAATAGTAAAAATATCCGATCTTGGTCAACCAATCAAAATGGTAATTAAAACACCGATTGTACCTTTTTGGCCAATCACAAAAGAATTCCAACACTGATCAGTGGTGTTTCGGCTATAAAAAGAGGTCAGTGATTTCTTGTCTACACACTTGACCTCACAATAAATGTTGAAACGTCTCCCTGACTGATCATTGACTTACGGAATTCTACATTCTATTTAAGGTAATCTTTCTTGTACAACTCTGATATTATATTATTTAATGCCATGACTAAAATGTCTTATTTATGAATAGAAAGTGGCAATATCATGTATATAGTGTCTTTGCATGAACATCGTCATGCATAATGTCAAAGTCGTTACTGACTATGTAATATTGTCTTTGCATGAACATCGTCATGCATAATGTCAAAGTCGTTACTGACTATGTAATATTGTCTTTGCATGAACATCGTCATGCATAATGTCAAAGTCGTTACTGACTATGTAATATTGTCTTTGCATGAACATCGTCATGCATAATGTCAAAGTCGTTACTGACTATGTAATATTGTCTTTGCATGAACATCGTCATGCGTAATGTCAAAGTCGTTACTGACTATGTAATATTGTCTTTGCATGAACATCGTCATGCATAATGTCAAAGTCGTTACTGACTATGTAATATTGTCTTTGCATGAACATCGTCATGCATAATGTCAAAGTCGTTACTGACTATGTAATATTGTCTTTGCATGAACATCGTCATGCGTAATGTCAAAGTCGTTACTGACTATGTAATATTGTCTTTGCATGAACATCGTCATGCATAATGTCAAAGTCGTTACTGACTATGTAATATTGTCTTTGCATGAACATCGTCATGCATAATGTCAAAGTCGTTACTGACTATGTAATATTGTCTTTGCATGAACATCGTCATGCATAATGTCAAAGTCGTTACTGACTATGTAATATTGTCTTTGCATGAACATCGTCATGCGTAATGTCAAAGTCGTTACTGACTATGTAATATTGTCTTTGCATGAACATCGTCATGCATAATGTCAAAGTCGTTACTGACTATGTAATATTGTCTTTGCATGAACATCGTCATGCATAATGTCAAAGTCGTTACTGACTATGTAATATTGTCTTTGCATGAACATCGTCATGCATAATGTCAAAGTCGTTATTTGAACATGTAAGTGAAGTAGATGTGCTGTCATGGATTAGTTGTGCCTGTGTTGCACTCATGTAAGGACACATTAGATGTACTTTGCATCATCATTATGCTAATAGTGAACGAAAGTGAATATTTGGTTCAATAGCAAATATCATTTATATATGTTTTACATAACGACAGCTGAGGCACAATTGAGATATGTGTTAAAAGGATTTGTATGAATATGCTTTCCCATTATGATTAGTATTTGATGTTATGTTGAAAAAGGAAATGTTATAACTGTTACATATTTAAGCTCGACCATTTGAGACGCTAATTCCCCATCAAAATGTGTTAATTCGATTACTGTTTAAATATCTTTTATGTATATGCATTTATGTATTACACACTTGACCTCACAATACATGTTGAAACATCTCCCTGACTGATCATTGACTTACGGAATTCTACATTCTATTTAAGGATCTAAGCTGGTTACCCCACACGAACCAGTTGACAGAAGCTCTCACAAAATGGCTGAATACCGAGTGACAGCGACAGAGCACACGCCTACTAACAGGCGGAAACTCATGAAGTCTTCCGTGACAGAGGTAAATGTCACCAGGTCAAAGGTTAACGGTAAGAGAGACCTCATAATTTGATAAAATATAACAGGACTATCAGGTGAAACGCTGCGTTGTTATGTTTCCCCAGACCTTCCATCGTCCCCCGTCGGTGACAGGCTAAACACAGGTCTGGGTGTAAACATTGTGTGAAGCAAACACTTGGTTCCTACAACATTCTTACTGCTTTACAGCAGTCATACGATTATACATTTACACTATCTCATCTAGTTTCATAAGTCAGTTTAAAGTGATAAAATGAGAACTTATTCACCAATAACGTACGTCCTAACAAGAGCGACACCTAACTGTTAGTTGAGAAATGCTTTGACTGGCGACGCCTCGAAGCACAGCTGCCAGCTATGACGTCATTGTGACGTGTTAGCATATGAGCACGACAATGTTTGGCGCTCGCCCGCTTGGACGGATCAACAACTGTATATGGAAATGTTTCCAATCGTCTAATGTTTGGTCTCTAGTTTTGCTTAGCATGTTACAACACAGTGCGCGTTACCTACGGCATGACCTGGACAACAATTGTATATTAGCATATTGGACACTACCCTAAATTGCACTAATTCACCGACTGTTTGTATTGCGTAATTCCTTATTTATGTGTTTAAAAAATATATAAGTCCCCTTTCAAAATAGGTCATATCTGGATATTAGTAGACCTCAATTACTTAGGTGTAAATAGCTGAGATCACTCTGTCAAACAAGGACATTGAGGTACTTGCATTGAGCGTATTCTGCTAAATATAACCTTGAAAGACAAACTGCTGTTTTCTGAGCCAGTTGCGCTAAGTGTAGACAGGTATTCCCCTCTAGATGTGAAATACAGATACCCCGATACAGGGCACCCTGATTATTATAATGTATATTGTCTTACGTGTAGACATACATTCCCCAGCAAAGTCTAGGTGTGAAATAGAGATACCCAGATATAGTGCAACCTGCTAATAATGTGTGATGTTAAGCTGACAGAAATACTAAAATAGTGGAATATTAAATCGAACTCCAAATGTTTTGGGACTTATGTTTCCTCTCAGGAGGACAATAATTTAACGGAACTTCAAACTAATGTGTTACCAGAGATTCCAACATGACTGGGAAGACAACTGAAAATGATGTCGAAGTGGCCAGTAGCAAGGCCATTATACAATTCAATAATTCAATAATAAAACTGGATGCTTGCGGGAAAGGTTTTTAATAGCCTAAAGGCACGAAAGAGTCTAAATAGAGTATATACTGTTTATGTTTCGAGTGTTTATCTTTGAATATATTTAAGAGCTGTAAATATAGCGTTTGCTTCTGTTAGAGCTGTTACTTGGTATTCTAGATGATATTGTTCTCCATTATTCCGGAGAATAAGCTTTTTTGAAACACACGGGCAACACGTCAACTAATCAAATAGATACATCTACTGACACTGTTTTAAACACCGTTTCAAGCAGGATACTTTTTGCAAATTATGTCCACATATTCCTTCAGATACACCATTGCTGTGTATTGTAGGAAACAGTACGCCAATATAAATGGAAAATACATATGCCATTTAAAATGCATTGAATATCAAAAGAAGACTCTATATATCCAATATGAATGGTAACAGTTATTGATACACACAGTGCCTCACTTTTGTTTCATATTATTTGCGATACAGGATGTAATAAAGTAAAACAGGCAAAACCACTACCATTTTAGAGTTCAAACAATCCTTCTAAATTTTTTTAAAATATATGACATATGACTTATAACCACGAAATACTTACCAAAACATTGCTTACATAATTTCCCTTTGGAAGCTAACTACAGGCTAAATAACCACTGAATTGTCGCCCGATTGAAAACTTAGTGAGTGTAAATAAATTGTAGGGAGTAGCATTCCTTCATGTGTGACATGACATATGCCTCGCTCTGCCGAAAATACCCCTCATCTATTTTAAAAAGGGAGTAAATGGTGAACTTCTACAATGGGAAGTACCATGGAACAACATAGACGCAGTATTGGATGGTTCAGGCCACTTTTGATGCACATATTGAGTAAGAAAAGCCGAAATGCGGAAGCCTCGAGCATACCCCGAATGCACACCATGACGAGCATGGCTACTAGAATCACAGTACTCAATCTCATACTCATGTTGCTGCTCCGGATGGGGGTATAGTCTAACCCGGGACCCCCAGGTAACAAGGAGGGGGACCAAAGAGTCACCAGAAGCACTGGATCTGCCAAACAACAACGTCTGACATGGTTTGATACGTCTCAGTCGAAACTGGACCATGTTTTCGAGGCAATGCAATCGCTGACATCAAAGTTTGAAGACATCGTCGCGTCAAAGGATATACACAATAAGTTGGAAACTGTTGATACTTCATTACAAAATATAAACAGAAAGCTGACTGATGTGGAAACGAGACGTGCCAGACTAGAAAACGAAAACAAACTTTTAAAAGACTGTGTCACTAAGATGGAGGGTAAAATTGATTACCTAGAAAATCATAGCAGACTGTCGAATATGATATTTTACGGGATACCTAAGACAAATCTGAACGAGACATGGGATGATTGTGAATCTGCAGTTAGAACTGTGATCAGGGACAAACTCGAGATTGATGAGTCCCTTATATCAATCAGTCGAGCTCATCGAATAATGAACGGTAAAGCAACCGTTGAGCTCGTACCCGATGATAAACATAGGCGGAGTATCTTCGCATCTTCTAAAAAACTCAAGGGTTCTTCGATATGGATTGGCGAGGACTTCTCTCGTACTGTTCGTGAGATACGAATAAAGCTGAACCCCATGATGATGGAGGCGAGGAGTCATGATCAGCGTGCTTATCTACGTTTCGACAAACTGATCATTGACAACTCCACGTACACATGGGATCTGGAAGGCGATTGTGTTATTGTTTTGAAAGATCAGCCAATCAGAGGACGGGACGCGTGCACACGTGATAACTGCGGTGACACCAGTACCGCCTAGAGGTGTGGCCAGGCCCTGAGTGACACTGAAATTAACACGATCAACACGTTCTCTACCCTGTCCTGGAATGTAAACGGGTTATCAAGTAAACTCAAAGATTGCGACTGTATATCTTTTGTGACAAGTTTTGATGTTTTTGGTTTTCTTGAAGTATGGGGTAGCTGTACACTGTCTGACATACAGGAGGAATTTCCCGATTACCTCATATGCATAAATCATAGATATTTTAACCATAGAGGAGGTGTAGCAGTCGGACTTCACCGATCTCTAGAACACGGCATACTTCAAGTAATAACCAGCTTCACTGATATAGTCTGTGTAGTTTTCGATAACACTGTGTTCAATCTACAAAACAATGTTTTGTTTTGCTACGTGTATGTCCATCCTAGTTACTCATCAGTAGCTATGGATACGAGACCTTGTAAAGGTATAGATTATTTAGAACAGTGTCTTACAGCGGTACTGTCTGAGTACACTAACTGTGACATCATTCTCCACTGCGATTTGAACGCGAGGACAGGCAACCTGCAAGATTATATCATTGATGACAATAATAAAAATATTCCAGTTATCGAAGATATGGACTATGTACCTGACTCTTTCAACAAATCCAGATGTACTACTGATGATGTTATCAATGCGTATGGAGAAGATTTAATTAGGTTATGTTGTATGTTTGGTATACACAAGCTCAATGGTAGATTTCCCGGTGATCGTTCTGGGTCGTGCATATGTTTTAAGGATAATGGTGCCAGCACGGTAGATTATATACTGTGTTCCACTGACTTACTTACCAGCGTTGTTGACTTTAATATTCACACTAGAGATAATTCAGATCATTTAACACTCAGTGTGACATTCTCATTTCCCGATACACAAGCAAACGTGACTGATAATGTTTAGTGCGAGTTGTAGTATACCTATGTTTTCATAGAGAGATGATTGCAGGGAGAGGTTTATTGATTGTTTACGTAATCTGTTAACTGACTTCAGTGTAGACCAGTGTGGTGAGTTGCTGAACCTGAGTATAGACTCTGCAGTGGAAAGACGTACGAACACTCTTCAAGCTTGCGCAGCTTGTTGTGGCTTACAGGCAAAACGGCATAACACCCAACAACTCAAATCTAATTTATGGTACGATGACGATTGTGAAAAACTGAAAAAAAACTAAGATGTCATATTTGAATGAATTCAGGCTTACTTGTGATAAAAATAAACTAAATGAGTATTGTGAAATCAGGAGTGCATGCCGAAACACGTGTAGAAAAAAGAAAGTACAATCTGACGAATATCAGATCAACGAACTTGTGAACTTGTCTGCGAATAATGACAGCGAAAGGTTTTTGGACTAGGGTCAAATCATTGATATGTTCTCGTAGCCAGTCGCCCAATATAACCTGCGCACAGTGGCCAGATTATTTTAAGGATGTATGTAATATTACTAATGAGTGAGTGAGTGAGTGAGTTAATATTTATCGTCACATCGGCAGTATCTCAGCCATATTGTGAGTGAGTGAGTTAATATTTAACGTCACATCGGCAATATTGCAGCCATATCGTGACGAGAGCATTTAATGAGTAATTAGGATAATACAAATGAATTAATAGCACTTACATTGTAAAACCCTGTCGACGAAGGACAGTAAAACTAACTAGAATATCACAGAGTAGAATGTAAAACTAGTGAATAGACCTAAAACAATGCATCTATAGAGGACAGTACAATATAAAAATGAGCTATAGGTTGCCAACAACTGAAGGTAGATCACCATACTAGGGACCATGGGGACTTACAGTACATTTGCTTCCTGCATGGACCCTAGTTGGATTTACATCATCCCTTCAGCTGTTAGCAATTTAGACAAATCTAGCCATAAACTAAAAACACACTTATTCTACGATTAAAAAGATGGAAAACTGAAATTTACTTCAAATGTTTTTGGACTTACGTACCCTCTCAGGAGGACAATTGTTTTACGGTACTTCAACCCCCTTTGAGGGTACAGCCACGAACGATTTGAGTTTCTAATTTAATCTTCCAATTTTAAAATATTTATCTATTTACAGTTCAATTAACAAATCTAATTCCTTTAAAAACGCAATAATTAAATGAGGGCTAATATTGCTAAAAAGATCCTTCATAGTTTGTGAATTAAAATACTGATCCCTTGTGATGGAATACTCAACACAGTCAAGCAAGATATGCTTGACTGTGATTCTTTCATCACAAGGGATGCAGAATGGAGGATCCTCACCTTTCAAAAGGTATTCATCTATATCTCGTATGGCCAATACGACATCGCCTCATAATGACCTCCTCAAAATCTGGACTGACAACCCAAGTGGGTATAACCAATATAAGGTTTTATTGCATGTAATTTATTTACACCCATTTGGGTGTCCCACCTCTTTTGCATCAGATCTCGGATATACGATCTAATTGTAGCTTTATAATCAGAGTATGGAATAAGAAGTGGTGTCACAGATTTGTTGAGAGCTGCCTTGGCAGCAAGATCAGCCATTGTGTTCCCGGAAATGCCTACGTGGCTGGGTAACCAACAAAAGACGATGTCGTATTGGCCAGTGGCAAGATCATTATGCAATTCAATAATTTCAATTACAAGTGGATGTTTACATGAGAGGTTTTTAATTGCCTGGAGGCAAGAAAGAGAATCGGAATAGATAATATACTGTTTATGTGTCGGATGTCTTTCAATATATTTAAGAGCCGTTAATATGGCGTTTGCTTCTGCTGTGAAAATAGAACTATTATCTGGTAATCTGAAAGATATTGTTCTGGATCCAATGACAGTGGCACAAGCCACTGCGCCACCATCCTTGGACCCATCTGTAAATAAAGATTTGTATGTATTATAGTTACTTTTTAATTGATTATATTCTTGTTTATATTGTAAATCATTTGTTTCTGATTTTTAAACCTCGTCAGTGTTAGGTCAACTTCGGGTCTAACTAACTGCCAAGGTGGAGACGAAAGTAGACGGGAAGGAGATATATTTTCTAGCTCAATGCCGCAAGCAGACAAGAAAGGTTTTACTCTAAGTCCCAGAGGTGGAACAAGAGAAGTCTTTTTATTGTATAAATCCACATAAAGAGGATTAAAAACACAGTTAAATGCAGGGTTGGCCTCATTAGAATACAGTTTTGTTATATACTGTAAGGAGAGTTTTATACGTCGTTGAGTAAGAGATGGCTCATCGGCCTCGACGTAAAGACTGTCAATAGGAGAAGTTCTAAATGACCCAAGACATAGTCTTAGACCTTGATGGTGGATAGAATCAAGTATTTTGAGGTTGCTTTTACAGGCTCCACCATAAACGATGGAGCCGCAATCAAGTTCCGAACGGATGAGAGATCTGTATAAGTGGAGTAGGGTAGTTTGGTCTCCTCCCCACTTTGAATTGGAAACAACTTTTAACAGATCAAGTGCCTTCGGGCATTTAGTTTTAAGGGATTTAATGTGGGGTAGAAAAGTTAGATGTGAGTCGAAAATAAGACCCAAGAACCTGGCCTCCTTTACTACTTTGATGGGGGTGCCATTTAAAAATAGTTCTGGATCTTTATGCGGTTTATACTTTCTGCAGAAATGCAAACAATTTGTTTTTGTTATCGAAAATTTAAACCCGTTTTCAAGTGACCATTTTTCAATTTTATTGAGACAAATTTGTAATTGCCTCTCTATTGTATGCATATTTCTACCTGTACAAGAAACATTAAAATCATCCACAAATAGTGATCCATCTACTGAATCACTTAAAACCTTAGAAAGACTATTGATTTTAATACTAAATAAAGTCACAGACAAAATACTGCCTTGTGGAACACCCTGATCTTGATGAAAGTAGTCTGAGAGGGTTGTTCCCACACGTACTTGAAACTGTCATTTAAGAAATTGGATATAAACTGAGGCAAGCGACCTCTCAACCCAAAAGAATGTAAATCTTTCAAAATACCATGCTTCCAAGTAGTATCATATGCTTTTTCGAGATCAAAAAAGATTGATAGTGCATGTTGTTTTTTAATGAAAGAATTTTTTACAAATGATTCCAAACGAACCAAGTGGTCAATTGTGCTTCGGTTTTTACGAAAACCACATTGTATATCAGTAATCAGACTGTTGGTTTCCAAAAACCAAACTAAGCGATTATTTACCATTCGCACCATGGTTTTGCAAACACAGCTAGTTAAGGAAATAGGTCGGTAATTTGATGGATCTGTATGATCCCTACCAGGCTTTGGAATAGGAACAACTATGGCTTTTCGCCATGAAGGGGGAAAATGTTGTGTTATCCAAATATGGTCAAAAATGCCAAGTAACGTTTCGAGACATGATTCAGGCAAGTGTTTTAAGAGTTGGTAATGGATATCATCAGGCCCTGTTGCAGTATCGTGAGCCTGTGATAGCGCAGTATGAAGTTCATGTAATGAAAATACATCATTATAATCTTCACCATTATCAGATTTAAAATTTACTGGTTTCTTCTCTTGGTGTATTTGATAAGTCTGGAATTTTGGATGATAATTTGAGGAGGATGAATGTTTAGCCAAAGTTTCACCCAACTTGTTTGCAATATCAGATTTTTCAGTTAGTATGTTATTATCATTTTTGAGATGCTGAATACTACTGGATTTGAAACCCTTACCTTTAATTTTTTGGATCATATTCCATACCCTTGACATAGGAGTACGGGAATTTATTTTGGAAACGTAATTTTTCCAAGTATGACGTTTAATGTGTTTAAACGTTCGTCGAGCTTTAGCGTAACTGATTTTTACATTATTTAAGTTATAAACAGTGGGATGAAGACGAAAATATTTCTCTGCTTTCTTCCTCTTCTTCCTAGCCTGTTTGCATTCATCATTAAACCATGGTTTACGGATGTGCGGATTTACAGAGGACTTAGGAATAGTTTCATCAGCTATATGTTTTAGTTTGTCAGAGAACATTTTAATTGGATGAGGGACATCCATGAATAGGTCTGGTTTAAGTTCCATAAGGCAGGTGGCCTGAAATAATGGCCAATTAGCCTTTGAAAAATTCCATCTTGTTACAGGCGGATCATCGGAAGGGTTAATTGCTGTAAGTACTGTAGGAAAATGGTCACTACCACAAAGATCATTATGGACTGACCATTCAAACTCATTATAAACGTTTGAATCAGTGAGTGACAGCTCTAAAGACGAATATGTTCCCGTTGCAGGATGCAAATATGTGTCAGAGCCATCATTGAATATACATAAATTATTATCAGATATAAATTCTTCAAGAACTTTCCCTTTACTGTTGGTATCAGGACTTCCCCATAATGGGTTATGACCATTGAGATCACCCATTATGATACAGGGTTTTGGTAATTGGTCATACAAATCTTGAAGATCATTCTGATGGGGAATGGAAGAAGGGGAGATAAAGAAGGAACAAAGGGTAAGGGTTATATGTAAAGTAAGACGAACAGCAACAGCCTGAAGATTGGTTTTAAGAGGAACAGGGCTATGAATAGTACCATGTCTCACCAATATGGAAGATCCACCTGTGGCTTTGTCACCAGGGGGTGAAAAAGAATGATAAGAATGGTATTTACGCAATTCGAATTTATCAGTTTGTTTCAAGTATGTTTCTTGAAAACTAAATGCTGATGGTTTATAATCCTGTGCTAGTAGTTGTACTTCATTAAAATTGGTCCTACGTCCTCTGCAATTCCATTGGATTAAGGAATTACTGTTCATTTAATAGCAGGTGGTAGTACTGGGGACCGACTTTTCCCCTTCCGAGGCGAACTGCTTCTATTTCGCGCACGGGGATGAGGAGAGACGTCCATGTCTTCTAAAAGTTGAAACTTGTTATAGACTTGTACAGGATCACGTGATCCCTTTTGTACTCGATCAGATTTTTGTCTATAATCTACTTTATGACAAGGATTTTTCACTGCAGGAGATATTGTTTGTGATTCAGTCTGGCAAGCTGATGTTGCATGAAACAGACAGCACAGATTTAGCATGAGGGCGAGCAACGACAGCAGAGTATGTTATACTTGATGACTGAGGCGAGGCTGCATTTACTAAACGTTTTGCCTCATGATAGGTGACATTCTTTTGAGTTTTGATTTTGATAATTTCATATTCACGTTTCCAGATTTCACATGACTTTGATGAAGACATATGGTCTCCCAGACAATTAACACATTTTGGAGAAGACAAACAGTCAGAACCTTCATGATCTTCTTCACCACATCTGTAGCATGTTGCACGATTCCTGCAAGATTGGGCACCGTGACCAAACTTTTGACACTTGTAACAACGAAGTGGATTTGGAATATATTGCTCCACTTCGATATTACAATATCCAGCTTTGATACACTTTGGATGTTTCGGTTGTGAAAAAGAAATCAAATAAGTATTTGTATTGAAAGTTTCTCCATTTTTCTTAAAAGTGAATCGTTTGACATGAGTGACTCCTTGATTTTGTAGTTCAGTGGCGATTTCTGTTTCACTCATGTGGGCAAGCCACCGGTCCTTGTCTCTCAAGATGCCTTTGCTGCTGTTCAAAGACTTATGGGGTGAAACAGATACTGCAGTATTAGCAAGCTGTTTTGTACCTATGAGGGTAGCTGATTGTTTCGCTGTTTTACACTCTATGAGGAGAAACCCAGATCTAATTTTTGTAACAGCTTGGACATCCCCAACAAGTCCATAAATTGCTTTTGATGTGGCAAATGGATTAAGTTTTAGAGGTTCACCGTCAGCAGAAGATACAACCAAAAATCTGCTCCATGTATCCGGTAATCTGTTTGTAGCACTGTCCTCGTCCGAGGACAAACACTCATCTAGTGCTCGTTTGTGTTTTTTGGGTTGAGCCATGGTTAATAATAGAAAGTTCACCATCCCAGCTCCCCACCCTCCACCGAGTATCACATGGACAATGCTATATACCAGTGGCTCTCCGACTGGCAGCACCAAGGATACTGGAATGGTATACTCCAGCAGAAGACTAATTCAAAATTAATCGATCCACCAGATTGGCTCATCAGCCACCGCCTTCTGGGCATAAGACTCTAGGCAAAGTTCATAACGTCAGTTTTCAAATCTAAAAGTTATACATGAATGAAAAAGCCAAGACCAAAATTGAAACAGTACATCAAATCTGTGCAATTACATAAATAATCCACGCACAGGGCTTGGCATGACCAGCCGATTGGTCGAACCGGGCCCATTCGACCACCCGTCTAGGCGAAGTCAGGGCCAAAGTGGTGTATTGAGCAACAGGAACACGGTTACAGGTCCCTATTGCCCTTAACCACCAGGATCCCCTCCTCCGCCGACACAGGACCGCAACCCACGGCAAACGGGTTGGTGGACCAAATATCCCCCCGGGTCCACTACGGGGGTGTCGGCGAGCTCTTGGCGTTACCCAGCACCCACCACGAGGAGGTGGCTCGCCACGGGTGCCCAGCCATATTGTGACGAGAACAATACAAAAAACATGATATATATCAACAATACTTGAAACAATCTAAAATCTGTTGACAAAGAACAGCAAAATCACTAGTATATCACAGACATTCATTTAAAACTAGTAATAATATCTAAAACAGTTTAATTACTGAGAACACTACAATATAAAAGCGGGCTATAGATTGCCAACAACTGAAGGTAGATCACCATACTAGGGACCATGGGGACTTACAGTACTTTTGCTACCTGCATGGACCCTAGCTGGATTTACATCATCCCTTCAGCCGTTTGCAATTTCGTCATATATAGCCATATATTAAAACTACACGTATGCTACGAGTAAAACAGTGGAGAGCTTTAATTTACTTCGAATGTTATGGGGCTTACGTACCCTCTCGGGAGGACAATACTTTTACTGTACTGTAACCCCCCTTGAGGATACTGCCACTAACAATGTCAGTTACTAATTGAAACTTCCAGTCGTAAAATATTTATCTATTTACAGCTCAGACAACAAATCTAACTCTTTTAAAAAAGCAATAATTAAATGAGAACTATGATTAATAAAAAGATCCTGCAAAGTTCGTGATGTAAAATATTTATCCCTTGTGATGGAATACTCAACACAGTCAAGCAAGAGATGCTTGACTGTGATTCGTTCATCACAAGGGATACAAAACGGAGGATCTTCACCTTTCAATAGGTATTGATGTGTATACCTGGTGTGGCCAATACGGCATCGTCGGATGATGACCTCCTCAAATCTGGACTGACAACCCAAGTAGGTGTAACCAACATAGGGTTTTACCGCATGTAATTTATTGATACCTACTTGAGTGGCCCACCTCTTCTGCATGATATCCCGGATATAAGATCTGATAACAGCTTTATAATCAGAGTAGGGGATAAGAAGTGGTGTCACAGATTTGTTGAGTGCTACCTTCGCAGCACGATCGGCCATTGTGTTCCCAGTAATACCAACGTGGCTGGGTAACCAACAAAAGACGATGTTGTACTGGCCAGTAGCAAGATCATTATATAATTCAATAATTTCTATTAAAAGTGGATGTTTACATGATACATTTTTAATAGCCTCAAGGCAAGAAAGAGAGTCTGAATAGATTATATATTGTTGATGTTTAGGGTGTCTTTGAATATATTTAAGAGCCGTCAATATGGCGTTTGCTTCAGCCGTGAAAATTGAACTGCTATCGGGTAATCTAGAAGATATTGTTTTAGATCCAATGACAGTAGCACAAGCCACTGTGCCACCGTCCTTTGATCCGTCTGTAAATAAGGATTTGTAATTGCAATATTTATTTTTTAGTTGATTATATTCTTGTTTATATTGTAATTCATTAGTTTCTGATTTTTAAATGTAGTCAGTGTAAGGTCTACTTGTGGCCTAACCAACTGCCAAGGAGGAGAGGAAATCAGACGGGAGGGAGCTATGTTGTCTAACGCTATGCCAGCAGCAGAAAGGAAAGGTTTCACTCTTAGTCCAAGAGGCGGAACAAGGGAAGACTTCTTGTTATACAAATCCTCATACAGAGGCTTAAAGACACAGTTAAATGCAGGGTTTGACTCGTTGGAATATAATTTGGCTATATACTGTAAAGATAATTTTATACGGCGTTGTTTAAGAGATGGTTCATCAGCCTCAACGTACAGGCTGTCGACGGGTGAAGTTCGAAATGAGCCAAGACAAAGTCTTAGACCTTGATTGTGAACAGAATCTAAAAGTTTTAGGTTGCTTTTGCAGGCTCCGCCATAGACGATGCAGCCGTAATCAAGTTTTGAACGTATCAATGATCGATAAAGTTGCAGGAGGGTAGCTTGATCCCCATCCCCACTTACAATTAGAAATGACTTTCAACAAGTCAAGGGCCTTCAGGCATTTAATTTTAAGGGACTTAATATGCGGTAAAAAGGTTAAATGCGACTCAAAAACTATACCTAAGAACTTAGCTTTCTTTACCACTTTGATGGGAGTGCCATTGAGAAATAGTTCAGGGTCCTTATGCAGTTTATATCTTCTACAAAAATGTATACAATTAGTTTTCGATTTAGAAAATTTAAAACCGTTTTCAAGACACCACTTGTTAATTTTGTTTAAACACAACTGCAGTTGTCTTTCAATAGTAGGCATATTTTTACCGCGACAAGAAATATTAAAATCATCAACAAAAAGTGATCCATCAATCGAATCATTTAAAACCTTAGATAAACTGTTGATTTTAATGCTAAATAAAGTGACAGATAAAATACTGCCTTGTGGAACACCCTGATCCTGATTATAATGATCAGACAGGGTAGAACCCACTCGGACTTGAAATTGTCTGTCATTTAAAAAGTTGGAAATAAATTGAGGCAGTCGGCCTCGCAGTCCAAAGTCATGCAAATCTTTCAAAATGCCATGTTTCCATGTAGTGTCATAGGCTTTTTCTAAATAAAAAAATATAGAGACTGCATGTTGTTTATTAATTATAGCGTTTTTGACAAATGATTCTAAACGCACTAAGTGATCAATGGTGCTTCTGTTTTTACGAAAACCACACTGAATATCTGTTATGAGGTTATTGGTCTCTAAGTACCAAACTAGTCTATTGTTTATCATTCGTTCCATGGTTTTGCAAAAACAGCTTGTGAGAGAAATTGGTCGATAATTTGAAGGATCAGTATGATCACGTCCAGGTTTAGGGATTGGGACTACAATAGCATCTCGCCACGAAGACGGAAATTTTCCCGAAGTCCAAATGTCATCAAATATATTTAAAAGGGTTTCTAAGCAAGATTCTGGTAAGTGTTTCAGGAGTTGATAATGTATATGATCAGCTCCTGTAGCAGTATCATGAGCTTGTTCAAGAGCAGTATGAAGCTCATGAATAGAGAATATTTCATTATAATCTTCACCATTATTTGAACTGAAATTTATAGCTTTCTTTTCTTGCTGACTTTTATATTTCTGAAATTCAGGCACATAATTTGAAGAAGAGGAGTGTTTGGCGAGGGTTTCACCTAGTTTATTTGCGATATCGGATTTGTTTGTCAGTAGTTGGTCCCCATCTTGAAGGTGTTGAGTGCTGGATTTAGTGCCCTTACCCTTGATTTTCTGAATCATGTTCCATACCTTTGATATCGGCGTACGTGCATTGATCTTTGATACATACGTTCGCCAAGAATGGCGTTTACTTTGCTTGAAGGTACGTCGAGCTTTAGCATTAAGAATTTTATATTTGTTCAAATTGTGGACCATAGGATGGCGGTGGAAATAATGTTCAGCTTTTTTCCGTGCCTTCCGAGCCTGTTTGCAATCATCGTTGAACCACGGTTTTCTAATATGTGGAGTTGCGGAGGACTTAGGGATACACTCATTGGCTATTTTGTTCACCTCATCAGTAAAACACTTTATAGCATCAGCAACATCAGTGAAAAGTTCAGGTTGAAGTTTGTCAGCACAGAGAGTTTCATATAAAGGCCAGTTAGCCTTCTTAAAATTCCATCTGGATGACGGAGGAACATCAGAAGGGGTTACAGGTGTTAGAACTGTAGGAAAGTGATCACTTCCACAAAGGTCGTCATGGACGGACCATTCAAATTCATTCAGGAGGATTGAGTCAGTGACAGATAAATCAAGACTAGAATAATTACCATTCCCAGGATGTAGATAAGTGTAAGTCGTTATAGATGCATAAATCATTATTTGAAATGAACTCTTCATTCTTTTATTGCTTGTATGCACACTACCCCATAGTGGGTTATGACCATTGAGATCACCCATAATGATGCAGGGCTTTGGAAGTTGGTCGTAAAGTGCTTGAAGATCAGTTAATTGAAGCAACGATGTTGGGGGAATGTAAAGAGAGCACAAAGTAAAAACAACGTGCAGCGTTATTCTAACTGCAACAGCCTGAAGATTGGTATGAAGTAAAACAGGGCTATGAATCACACCCTATCGAACTAAAATTGAAGATCCACCAGTAGCTTTAGTCCCTGGTGGGGAGAAGGAATTGTAGGTACTGTACTGACGTAAATCAAAGTTATCAGTTTCTTTAAGGTAAGTCTCCTGCAGACATATTGCTGATGGTTTATAATCTTGTATCAATAAATGCAAATCATTGAGATTGGTCCTAAGACCTCTGCAATTCCATTGAATAATTGAACTAGAAACGCCCATGTTAAAGGTGGTTGTACAGGGGATCTGTGTTTCCCTTTTCTAGGCGACTTACTGGTGGTGCGCCGATGAGGGAGAGGAGATACATCCATGTCCTCTAAGGTTTGAAAACGATTCTGTATCCGTACAGGGTCACGCTGACCCTTTGGAATACGATCAGAACGATTAGAATGGTCAGATTTTTGGTTGCCGTTTTCAAATCAGACGATGGTTTCGGTACCGACCGCAGGTTCACTGTTGAAGTCATCGGCGAGTGTGAGACAATTGTAGATGGATCATCCGTTTGAGATGAAGAACTAGATGACTGTCGAGGAGATGTAGTGAGGATCGGAGCAGAGGATTCCATCCATGTATAATCAGTTTGACAACATACGGACTGATATGAAACCGATCTAGAAGTTGGAATTGAGACTGAAGCAGGAAAGAGACATTTCGTTCATGTTTTATTTTCGAAATTTTTGACTGGAGTTCCCATGTAGGGCATGTTCTGGACGACGAAGGATGATTTCCAGAGCAGTTTACACACGCTGGAGGTTTATCACAGAGTTTGAGTGAGTGAGTGAATATTTAACGTCACATCGGCAATATTTCAGCCATATCGTGACGAGAACATTTTGATATTGAAATGAAATATGTATACATTATAATCACCTGTCGTCAAAGGACAGTAAAACAACTAGAATATCACAGTTACAATTAAAACTAGTGTGGAGAGTTAAAACAAATACCACTATTTGGACAATACAATATAAAATACGGGCTGTAGATCGCCAACAACTGAAGGTAGATCACCATACTAGGGACCATGGGGACTTACATTACTTTTGCTACCTGCATGGACCCTAGCTGGATTTACACCATCCCCTCAGCCGTTGGTGATTGTAGGAAAATGTAGCCGAAATTTAAAATGACAAAAATACTACGTTTAAAAAATTGGTCAGTTTAGATTTCACTTTGAAAGTTTTGGGACTTACGTATCCTCTCAGGGGGACAATAATTTTACGCTACTTTAACCCCCTTTGAGGGCACAGCCACTAACGATCGCAGTTGACAATTCTTACCACCATGGTTAAAATATCAGCTTTCTATTTACAAAACATATTATTCAAAATTTATGTAATAATTCTATTTCCTTTAAAAATTCAATAATTAAATGATAATTAACATTAAAAAGATCCTTCATTGTTTTGACATTAAAATATTTATCCCTTGTGATGGCAAAATCAATACAGTCAAGCAAGATATGCTTGACCGTGATTCCCTCATTACAAGGGATACAAGACGGAGGATCCTCACCTTTAAGTATATATTCGTGAGTGTATCTAGTATGGCCAATGCGACATCGTCGCATAACAACCTCCTCAAATCTGGACTGACAACCCAAGTAAGTATAACCGATATAAGGTTTTATTTCATGTAATTTATTTATACCTACTTGGGTGTCCCACTTCTTCTGCATCAGATCACGGATATAAGATCTTATTGTAGCTTTATAATCTGAGTATGGAATAAGAAGTGGTGTCACAGATTTGTTGAGTGCTGCCTTAGCAGCAAGATCGGCCATTGCGTTACCGGAAATGCCAACGTGGCTGGGTAACCAACAGAAGACGATGTCGTATTGGCCAGTAGCAAGATCATTATATAATTCAATAATTTCAATTAAAAGTGGATGTTTACAAGAAAGATTTTTAATAGCCTGAAGGCAAGAAAGAGAGTCGGAATAGATTATATATTGTTTATGTTTATGGCGTCTTTGAATATATTTAAGAGCTGTTAATATGGCGTTAGCCTCAGCGGTAAAAATAGAACTGTTGTCTGGTAATCTAGAAGATATTGTTCTGGATCCAATGACAGTGGCACAAGCTACTGCGCCACCGTCCTTGAACCCATCTGTAAATAAGGATTTATAACTGCTATATTTATGTTTCAATTCATTATATTCTTGTTTATACTGTAATTCATTAGTTTCTGATTTTTTAAATGTGGTCAGTGTTAGGTCCACTTGGGGCCTAACCAACTGCCAAGGAGGAGAAGAAAGAAGCCGGGAAGGAGCTATATTTTCCAGCTCAATGCCGGCAGCAGCAAGAAATGGTTTAATTCTTAAACCAAGAGGCGGTACAAGCGAAGATTTCATATTGTATAAGTCCTCACACAGAGGACTGAAAACACAGTTATATGCAGGGTTTGACTCACTGGAATATAATTTTGTTACATACTGTAAAGCTAATTTGATACGTCGCTGCTCAAGAGATGGCTCAACAGCCTCAACGTACAGGCTGTCAACAGGTGAAGTCCGAAAGGAGCCAAGACAAAGTCTTAGACCTTGATGGTGAACAGAATCTAAAAGTTTCAGGTTGCTTTTACAGGCTCCACCATATACAATGGAGCCATAATCAAGTTTTGACCGGATCAGTGATCGATAAAGTTGCAGGAGGGTAGCTTGGTCCCCTCCCCATTTAGAATTTGAAACGACTTTCAACAAGTCAAGTGCCTTCAGGCATTTAGTTTTGAGGGATTTGATATGTGGTAGAAACGTTAAATGTGAGTTAAAAATTAATCCCAAGAACTTGGCCTCCTTTACAACTTTGATGGGAGTGCCATCTAGAGATAGTTCAGGGTCCTTATGTGGCTTATGTGTTCTGCAAAAATGTATACAATTAGTTTTGGACTTCGAAAAATTGAAGCCGTTTTCAAGACACCATTTATTTATTTTGTTTAAACACAACTGCAGTTGCCGTTCAATAGTATGCATATTTTTACCTCGGCAAGAAATATTAAAATCATCCACGAAAAGCGATCCATCTATTGAATCGTTTAAAACTTTTGATAAACTGTTGATCTTGATGCTAAAAAGAGTAACAGATAAAATACTGCCTTGTGGAACACCCTGATCCTGATTGTAATGATCAGACAGGGTAGAACCCACACGGACCTGGAATTGTCTGTCATTTAAAAAGTTGGCAATAAATTTAGGCAAACGACCTCGCAAACCAACGTCATGTAAATCCCTCAAAATACCATGTTTCCAGGTTGTGCCATATGCTTTTTCAAGATCAAAAAAGATAGACACAGCATGTTGTTTATTAATTAGTGCGTTTTTAACAAATGATTCCAGTCGCACTAAGTGATCGACAGTACTTCTGTTTTTACGGAAACCACACTGTATATCTGTGATAAGATTATTTGTTTCCAAGTACCAAACAAGTCGATTATTTATCATGCGTTCCATGGTCTTGCAAACACAGCTAGTTAGTGAAATAGGTCGATAATTGGACGGATCCGTATGATCACGTCCAGGTTTAGGTATTGGTACTACTATGGCGTCACGCCATGACGGAGGAAAGTTACCCGATGTCCAAATATCGTCAAAAATATTGAGAAGAGTTTCTAGGCAGGATTCCGGTAAGTGCTTCAGGAGTTGATAATGTATGTTATCAGCTCCTGTAGCAGTGTCATGAGCTTGATCAAGAGCAGTATGGAGTTCATAAAGAGAAAACGTTTCATTACAATCTTCACCATTATCAGAATTGAAATTAATAGTTTTCTTTTCTTCTTGTTTTTGATATTGCTGGAATTTTGGTACATAATTTGAAGAGGAAGAGTGTTTAGCAAGGGTTTCACCTAGTTTATCAGCAATATCTGATTTATCAGTAAGCAATTGATCTCCATGTTTAAGATGATGGACAGTAGATTTAGTACCTTTACCTTTGATTTTCTGGACCATGTTCCATACCTTGGACATAGGTGTCCGAGAATCTATTTTGGACACATAATTTTGCCAAGATTGGCGTTTGTTTTGTTTAAATGTACGCCGTGCTTTAGCATTTAAAATTTTAGATATATTTAAATTATGCACCATAGGATGCCGACGGAAATAATGTTCCGCTTTTTTCCTTGCCTTCCTAGCTTGTTTGCACTCATCGTTGAACCATGGTTTTCTTATGTGTGGAACAATAGAGGAATTTGGTATACACTCATCAGCTATGGAATTCAATTCATCAGAAAAAGATTTAATAGCATCGGGAACGTCAATAAAACTTTCAGGTTTAAGTTTTTCAGCACACAGTGTTTCATATAAAGCCCAGTTAGCCTTTTTAAAATTTCGTCTTGATGATGGAGGAACATCGGATGGAGTTACAGCTTTTAACATAGTAGGAAAATGGTCACTTCCACAGAGGTCATCGTGGACTGACCATTCGAATTCATTAAGTAGTTCTGAATTTGTCAATGACAAGTCAAGAGCAGAATAGGTCCCTGTACCAGGCTGTAAATATGTGCTGGAACCATCATTATAAATACATAAATCATTGTCAGAACAAAAGTCCTCCAACAATTTCCCTTTAGTGTTTGTAGTTACACTACCCCAGAGTGGGTTGTGCCCATTTAAATCTCCCATTATAATACAGGGCTTCGGGAGCTGATCATATAGAGCTTGGTGATCAGTTCTGGCAAACGTCGAAGACGGAGAAATATAAAGAGAGCATAACGTAAACGCTACATGTAACGTAATTCTCACTGCAACAGCCTGCATGTTAGTATTAAGTGAAACAGGGCTTTGAATAACGTTTTGTTTGACTAGAATGGATGATCCGCCAGTGGCCCGATCACCCGGAGGTGCAAAACAATGATATGCATTAAACTGACGAAAATTAAATGTATCTGTTTGTTTTAAATATGTCTCTTGGAGACATATCGCTGAAGGTATAAAATCTTGGACTAATAGCTGTAATTCATGTAAATTAGTCCTCAATCCTCTGCAGTTCCACTGTACAATATTATTGGAATAAACTATCTTTTAGGGGATTTATTGGGGATCTACCCCGCACTCTTTTGGAGGGCGACAAGCTATGTGCCCTAGAATGAACGTTTTCAGAAACGTCCATGTCTTCCAGAGACCCATATTTATTGTACAATTGAATTTTATTTTGTGACCCCTTAGGAGCTCTGCTACTGTGTTGTTTTAAAGCATCAGGCTTTGGCTTTGGTTTACTTTTCACCGTTTGCTGACTATCAGATGTTGATTGAGACCTTGATGATGATGATTTGTGATCAAAAGACGACTTTGAGCTACTAGGGAGTGGTTCCCCAGTCTGTGATGATATAGCAGTGTACAAAAGCTGTGGAGAATCGCAATTTACCCAAGTCAAGGTAGTTTGGCAGCCTGTGGATGATTTTGTTATTTTAGAGCGTGACTCCAATGTTGTTTTTGCTACTGCAGCATAGCTTTCTGGAAGATCAGATCTTTTTACTATATTTTTGGCCTCGGAAAAAGAGATATTTTGAGTGAATTTGATTCTATTTATTTCCATTTGTTCTTTCCAAACAGGACATTGTTTAGAAAATGAGGAATGGTCGCCTGAGCAGTTGGTGCAGTTTTTAAAATCACTGGTACAATCTTCTGTTGTGTGTGTCTTCTCACCACAGTGGGCACACACAACGGACAATGTACAAGTATTTACACCATGGCCGTACTTCTGACATTTAAAACACCTGAGCGGGTTCGGAATGTACACGTCAACCTTGATGTTGCAGTAACCAGCCTTCAGTGATTTTGGAGCTGTCGGAGATGAAAAGGAGAACAGATAAGTATTGGTTGGAACACTTTCATTGTTTTTGCGGACTGAAAAGCGTTTGACATCGAGCACACCTTGATCTTTCATTTCAGTCATGATGTCAAGTTCTGTCATGTCAGAAAACAACCGATCATGGTCTCTGATGATTCCTTTGCTCGTGTTTAACGTCTTATGAGCAGATACAGTAACCGGAATTCCAACAAACGATTCTATGCTCATCAAATTGACTGACTGCTGCAGTTTCCCACACTCAACCTGCAGTGCACCTGAACGTAGCCGTTTAATGTTCTTAACTTCCCCGGCAATACCTTGAATACCTTTGGCAACTGCGAACGGGTTCAATTTTAGAGGCGTTCTATGAGCAGATTCGATCACAAGAAAGCGTGGCCAAAACTCAATTGATCTGGACGGTCGAAGGTCATTATCATCAACATCATTTTCAAGAGGACGTTTGTTTTTTTTGTGGGGATTTCATAAGCCATATTTAGGGTTGAGATTTCATCATCCGAGCTCCCCACCCACCACGGAGTATCACAAGGACAATGCTAAAAACAAGCGGATCTCCAGCTTGCAGCACCAAGGATACCCGGATGATATACTCCAGCAGAAAAATTAAAAGATTAATAGTTCCACCAGATTGGCCCATGAGCCACCGCCTTCTGGCATACGACTCTAGGCAAAAACAAACAACATTAAGATCAAAACATTCGCCAAGTCTTTAGACATGGTATAATTTCGTAATTTTCTCACAACAGTAAACAAATGTAGCACAGGGCTTGGCGTGACCAGCCGATTGGTCGAACCGGGCCTATTCGACCACCCGTCTAGGCGAAGTCAGGGCCAAAGTGGTGTATTGAGCAACAGGAACACGATTGCAGGCCCCTATTGCCCTCAACCACCAGGATCCCCTCCTCCGCCGACACAGGCCGCAACCCACGGCAAACGGGTTGGTGGATCAAAAAAGCTGGAGGCCCGCTTGCTTCAGCATTGTCCTTGTGATACTCCGTGGTGGGTGGGGAGCTCGGATGATGAACCATATGATACCAACCATGGCTTATGACATACCCCCCAAAAAAACAAAACGTCCACTTGAAATTGATCCTGTTGATACTGACCACAGACCGTCTCTATTGATTGAGTATTGGCCACGTTTTCTTGTTATTGAGACTCCCGACAAGGCACCATTAAAGCTGAACCCTTTCGCAGTATGGAAGGGTATTCAAGGTATTGCTGGGGACGTTAAGAACATTAGACGCTTACGTTCGGGTGCGTTGTTAATTGAATGTGGTAAAAAGACAGCAATCAACCAACTTGATGAATATTAAATCTTTCGTGGGCATTCCGGTCACGGTTTCTCCGCATAAAACCTTGAACACAAGGGATCGATTGTTTGATATGTAGGACCTTGATAAAGGATCTGAAATGAAGGATCAAGGTGTACTCTACGTCAAGCGCTTTTCAACCCGGAGAAACAACGAAACCATCAAAACCAATACGTATCTGTTTACTTTTTGGTTGATAATTACATCCCCAACCCGCTCAGGTGTTTTAAATGCCAGAAATATGGACACGGTGTATCTACCTGCACATTGTCTGTTGTGTGTGCTCACTGTGGTGAGAAGACACACACAACAGAAGATTGTGACAGTGACGTTAAAAAATGCACCAACTGCTCAGGCGACCATTCTTCTTCTTCTTCGAAACAGTGTCCAATCTGGAAAGAGCAAATGGAGATAAACAGAATAAAGTTCACTTAAAATATCTCCTTTTCTGAGGCAAAAAAACTGGCGAAGAGATCTAACCTTACAGAAAGCTATGCTACAGTCGTAAAACCACCATCTGAGTCCAGATCTAAAATAACTAAATCATCTTCAGGCTGCCAAACTACCTTGACTTGGGTCAACTGCGATTCTCCACAGCTTTTATCAACTACTATGTCATCTCAGAGTGAGGAATCACTTCCTAGTACCTCAAAGTCTTCTTCTGATCACAAATCATCATCTCAGTCACACTCAAAGTCTCAATCTACAGCTGAGAGTCAACAAACGGTGAAAAGTAAACCGAAGCCAAAGCCTGATGCTTCAAAACAACAAAGTGGCAGAGCTCCTAAAGGGTCACAGAACAAAATTCAATTGTTCAATAAATACGGGTCTCTTGAAGACATGGACGTTTCTGAAAACGTCCATTCTAGGGCACATAGCTTGTCGCCCTCCAAAAGAGTGCGGGGTAGATCCCCAATACATCCACCCAAAAGATAGTTTATTCCAATAATATTGTACAGTGGAACTGCAGAGGATTGAGGACTAATTTACATGAATTTCAGCTATTAGTCCCAGATGTCACAACTTCAGCGTTATGTCTCCAAGAGACATATTTAAAACAAACAGATACATTTGACCTTCGTCATTTTAATGCATATCATTGTTTTTCACCTCCAGGTGATAGGGCCTCTGGCGGATCATCCATTCTAGTCAGACAAAACGTTATTCAAAGCCCTGTTCCACTTATTACTAATATGCAGGCTGTTGCAGTGAGAATTACTTTACATGTAGCGTTTACACTATGCTCACTCTATATTTCACCGTCTTCGGTGTTTGCCAAAACCGATCTTCAAGCTCTATATGACCAACTCCCGAAGCCCTGTATTATAATGGGAGATTTAAATGGACACAACCCACTTTGGGGTAGTGTAACTACAAACGCTAAAGGTAAATTGTTGGAGGACTTTTGTTCTGACAATGATTTATGTATTTATAATGATGGTTCCAACACATATTTACAGCCTGGTACAGGGACCTTGTTCTGAAGGTTCTTGTGTGAATATATCTAATCAACTAAACGTGATAACACTTATTGTCTGTGAGGAACTAAACGTGATAACAATTATTTCTAATGAGCAGCTGAAGAACTAAATATGATAACACCTATGCGTAAAAAGGAATGTGTGAAGTACTGATTAAATGTTCAAACTTTTTCTTGATGAATTTCTAGGAATTTAGCTAAATTTACTAACTCCTAGTATCTAAATGCTAACTCTGCTAATGTTCTACACCCGACTAATACCACACTAATCTTACCTCGAAATGTCTAACTTCTAACTTTCTTTACTTAAAAAAAACCCAACTGATTGTTTAAACCAAAATATAAACCTAACCTAACTCAAAACGTCTGTCATCTGCGATGTTGAAAAACCAACTAACAAAAATGTTTAATATTGAATCTGGGATCTGTAAGTTCACTCGCATGTAAATCTCGTGCAGTCAGTGTCTATGGAATGAGCGAAATGGATGTGTTCCTAAGAATGTTTGTTTATTCCATAAACACTAACTGAATGAGATGCGTTTTTGTGAACACTCCCGAACAGACCTATTTTGCTCTTGACTTGTCATTGACAAATTCAGAGCTACTAAATGAATTGGAATGGTCAGTCCACGATGACCTATGTGGAAGTGACCATTTTCCTACTGTATTAAAAGCTGTAACTCCATCTGATGTTCCGCCATCATCAGACAATTGCACTGTTTGCAGTTTTGAGAAACCTTTCACACATTGTTGCTGTACATTTTCAATACGTTTACAGCATGATGTCCCCTATACTTCTGTACACTTACACACCATAGGAGGAATCAAAGCATTAAATACCATATTACATGTGTACAATGCCATAACATCCTTTTTACTGTGTGAACCAAGAGTAGTTAGTGCATTAAATACCATATTACATGTGTACAATGCCATAACATCCTTTTTACTGTGTGAACCAAGAGTAGTTAGTGCATTAAATATCACATTACATGTGTACAATGCCATAACATCCTTTTTACTGTGTGAACCAAGAGTAGTTAGTGCATTAAATATCACATTACATGTGTACAATGCCAAAACATCCTTTTTACTGTGGGAACCAAGAGTAGTTAGTGCATTAAATACCATATTACATGTGTACAATGCCATAACATCCTTTTTACTGTGTGAACCAAGAGTAGTTAGTGCATTAAATATCACATTACATGTGTACAATGCCATAACATCCTTTTTACTGTGTGAACCAAGAGTAGTTAGTGCATTAAATACCATATTACATGTGTACAATGCCATAACATCCTTTTTACTGTGTGAACCAAGAGTAGTTAGTGCATTAAATATTATATTACATGTGTACAATGCCATAACATCCTTTTTACTGTGTGAACCAAGAGTAGTTAGTGCATTAAATATCACATTACATGTGTACAATGCCATAACATCCTTTTTACTGTGTGAACCAAGAGTAGTTAGTGCATTAAATACCATATTACATGTGTACAATGCCATAACATCCTTTTTACTGTGTGAACCAAGAGTAGTTAGTGCATTAAATACCATATTACATGTGTACAATGCCATAACATCCTTTTTACTGTGTGAACCAAGAGTAGTTAGTGCATTAAATATCATATTACATATGTACAATGCCATAACATCCTTTTTACTGTGCGAACCAAGAGTAGTTAGTGCATTAAATATCACATTACATGTGTACAATGCCATAACATCCTTTTTACTGTGCGAACCAAGAGTAGTTAGTGCATTAAATATCATATTACATGTGTACAATGCCATAACATCCTTTTTACTGTGTGAACCAAGAGTAGTTAGTGCATTAAATATCATATTACATGTGTACAATGCCATAACATCCTTTTTACTGTGCGAACCAAGAGTAGTTACTGCATTAAATATCACATTACATGTGTACAATGCCATAACATCCTTTTTACTGTGTGAACCAAGAGTAGTTAGTGCATTAAATATCATATTACATGTGTACAATGCCATAACATCCTTTTTACTGTGTGAACCAAGAGTAGTTAGTGCATTAAATATCACATTACATGTGTACAATGCCATAACATCCTTTTTACTGTGCGAACCAAGAGTAGTTAGTGCATTAAATACCATATTACATGTGTACAATGCCATAACATCCTTTTTACTGTGTGAACCAAGAGTAGTTACTGCACTAAATATCACATTACATGTGTACAATGCCATAACATCCTTTTCACTGTGTGAAGCAAGAGTAGTTAGTGCATTAAATATCACATTACATGTGTACAATGCCAAAACATCCTTTTTACTGTGCGAACCAAGAGTAGTTAGTGCATTAAATACCATATTACATGTGTACAATGCCAAAACATCCTTTTTACTGTGTGAACCAAAAGTAGTTAGTGCATTAAATATCACATTACATGTGTACAATGCCATAACATCCTTTTTACTGTGCGAACCAAGAGTAGTTAGTGCATTAAATACCATATTACATGTGTACAATGCCATAACATCCTTTTTACTGTGCGAACCAAGAGTAGTTAGTGCATTAAATATCACATTACATGTGTACAATGCCATAACATCCTTTTCACTGTGTGTACCAAGAGTAGTTAGTGCATTAAATACCATATTACATGTGTACAATGCCATAACATCCTTTTTACTGTGCGAACCAAGAGTAGTTAGTGCATTAAATACCATATTACATGTGTACAATGCCATAACATCCTTTTCACTGTGCGAACCAAGAGTAGTTAGTGTATTAAATATCACATTACATGTGTACAATGCCATAACATCCTTTTTACTGTGTGAACCAAGAGTAGTTAGTGTATTAAATACCATATTACATGTGTACAATGCCATAACATCCTTTTTACTGTGCGAACCAAGAGTAGTTAGTGCATTAAATACCATATTACATGTGTACAATGCCATAACATCCTTTTTACTGTGTGAACCAAGAGTAGTTAGTGCATTAAATATCACATTACATGTGTACAATGCCAAAACATCCTTTTCACTGTGTGAACCAAGAGTAGTTAGTGTATTAAATACCATATTACATGTGTACAATGCCATAACATCCTTTTTACTGTGTGAACCAAAAGTAGTTAGTGCATTAAATACCATATTACATGTGTACAATGCCATAACATCCTTTTTACTGTGTGAACCAAGAGTAGTTAGTGCATTAAATGCCATGTTACATGTGTACAATGCCATAACATCCTTTTTACTGTGTGAACCAAGAGTAGTTAGTGTATTAAATACCATATTACATGTGTACAATGCCATAACATCCTTTTTACTGTGTGAACCAAGAGTAGTTAGTGCATTAAATACCATATTACATGTGTACAATGCCATAACATCCTTTTTACTGTGCGAACCAAGAGTAGTTAGTGCATTAAATATCACATTACATGTGTACAATGCCATAACATCCTTTTTACTGTGCGAACCAAGAGTAGTTAGTGCATTAAATACCATATTACATGTGTACAATGCCATAACATCCTTTTTACTGTGCGAACCAAGAGTAGTTAGTGTATTAAATATCATATTACATGTGTACAATGCCATAACATCCTTTTTACTGTGTGAACCAAGAGTAGTTAGTGCATTAAATATCATATTACATGTGTACAATGCCATAACATCCTTTTTACTGTTCGAACCAAGAGTGGTTAGTGCATTAAATACCATATTACATGTGTACAATGCCATAACATCCTTTTTACTGTGTGAACCAAGAGTAGTTAGTGCATTAAATATCACATTACATGTGTACAATGCCATAACATCCTTTCACTGTGTGAACCAAGAGTAGTTAGTGCATTAAATATCACATTACATGTGTACAATGCCATAACATCCTTTTTACTGTGCGAACCAAGAGTAGTTAGTGCATTAAATACCATATTACATGTGTACAATGCCATAACATCCTTTTTACTGTGCGAACCAAGAGTAGTTACTGCATTAAATATCACATTACATGTGTACAATGCCATAACATCCTTTTCACTGTGCGAACCAAGAGTAGTTAGTGTATTAAATATCACATTACATGTGTACAATGCCATAACATCCTTTTCACTGTGTGAACCAAGAGTAGTTAGTGTATTAAATACCATATTACATGTGTACAATGCCATAACATCCTTTTTACTGTGCGAACCAAGAGTAGTTAGTGCATTAAATACCATATTACATGTGTACAATGCCATAACATCCTTTTTACTGTGTGAACCAAGAGTAGTTAGTGCATTAAATATCACATTACATGTGTACAATGCCAAAACATCCTTTTCACTGTGTGAACCAAGAGTAGTTAGTGTATTAAATACCATATTACATGTGTACAATGCCATAACATCCTTTTTACTGTGTGAACCAAGAGTAGTTAGTGCATTAAATGCCATGTTACATGTGTACAATGCCATAACATCCTTTTTACTGTGTGAACCAAGAGTAGTTAGTGCTTTAAATACCATATTACATGTGTACAATGCCATAACATCCTTTTTACTGTGTGAACCAATAGTAGTTAGTGTATGAAATACCATATTACATGTGTACAATGCCATAACATCCTTTTTACTGTGTGAACCAATAGTAGTTAGTGCATTAAATACCATATTACATGTGTACAATGCCATAACATCCTTTTTACTGTGTGAACCAAGAGTAGTTAGTGCATTAAATATCACATTACATGTGTACAATGACAAAACATCCTTTTCACTGTGTGAACCAAGAGTAGTTAGTGTATTAAATACCATATTACATGTGTACAATGCCATAACATCCTTTTTACTGTGTGAACCAAGAGTAGTTAGTGCATTAAATACCATATTAAAAGTTGTACAATGCCATAACATCCTTTTTACTGTGTGAACCAAGAGTAGTTAGTGCATTAAATGCCATGTTACATGTGTACAATGCCATAACATCCTTTTTACTGTGTGAACCAAGAGTAGTTAGTGTATGAAATACCATCTTACATGTGTACAATGCCATAACATCCTTTTTACTGTGTGAACCAAGAGTAGTTAGTGCATTAAATACCATATTACATGTGTACAATGCCATAACATCCTTTTTACTGTGCGAACCAAGAGTAGTTAGTGCATTAAATATCACATTACATGTGTACAATGCCATAACATCCTTTTTACTGTGCGAACCAAGAGTAGTTAGTGCATTAAATACCATATTACATGTGTACAATGCCATAACATCCTTTTTACTGTGCGAACCAAGAGTAGTTAGTGTATTAAATATCATATTACATGTGTACAATGCCATAACATCCTTTTTACTGTGTGAACCAAGGGTAGTTAGTGCATTAAATATCATATTACATGTGTACAATGCCATAACATCCTTTTTACTGTTCGAACCAAGAGTGGTTAGTGCATTAAATACCATATTACATGTGTACAATGCCATAACATCCTTTTTACTGTGTGAACCAAGAGTAGTTAGTGCATTAAATATCACATTACATGTGTACAATGCCATAACATCCTTTTCACTGTGTGAACCAAGAGTAGTTAGTGCATTAAATATCACATTACATGTGTACAATGCCATAACATCCTTTTTACTGTGCGAACCAAGAGTAGTTAGTGCATTAAATACCATATTACATGTGTACAATGCCATAACATCCTTTTTACTGTGCGAACCAAGAGTAGTTACTGCATTAAATATCACATTACATGTGTACAATGCCATAACATCCTTTTCACTGTGCGAACCAAGAGTAGTTAGTGTATTAAATATCACATTACATGTGTACAATGCCATAACATCCTTTTCACTGTGTGAACCAAGAGTAGTTAGTGTATTAAATACCATATTACATGTGTACAATGCCATAACATCCTTTTTACTGTGCGAACCAAGAGTAGTTAGTGCATTAAATACCATATTACATGTGTAGAATGCCATAACATCCTTTTTACTGTGTGAACCAAGAGTAGTTAGTGCATTAAATATCACATTACATGTGTACAATGCCAAAACATCCTTTTCACTGTGTGAACCAAGAGTAGTTAGTGCTTTAAATACCATATTACATGTGTACAATGCCATAACATCCTTTTTACTGTGTGAACCAAGAGTAGTTAGTGCATTAAATGCCATGTTACATGTGTACAATGCCATAACATCCTTTTTACTGTGTGAACCAAGAGTAGTTAGTGCTTTAAATACCATATTACATGTGTACAATGCCATAACATCCTTTTTACTGTGTGAACCAATAGTAGTTAGTGCATTAAATACCATATTACATGTGTACAATGCCATAACATCCTTTTTACTGTGTGAACCAAGAGTAGTTAGTGTATGAAATACCATATTACATGTGTACAATGCCAAAACATCCTTTTTACAGTGCGAACCAAGAGTAGTTAGTGCATTAAATACCATATTACATGTGTACAATGCCATAACATCCTTTTTACTGTGTGAACCAAGAGTAGTTAGTGCATTAAATATCACATTACATGTGTACAATGCCATAACATCCTTTTTACTGTGCGAACGAAGAGTAGTTAGTGCATTAAATACCATATTACATGTGTACAATGCCATAACATCCTTTTTACTGTGCGAACCAAGAGTAGTTAGTGTATTAAATATCATATAACATGTGTACAATGCCATAACATCCTTTTTACTGTGTGAACCAAAAGTAGTTAGTGCATTAAATACCATATTACATGTGTACAATGCCATAACATCCTTTTTACTGTGCGAACCAAGAGTAGTTTGTGCATTAAATACCATATTACATGTGTACAATGCCATAACATCCTTTTTACTGTGTGAACCAAAAGTAGTTAGTGCATTAAATACCATATTACATGTGTACAATGCCATAACATCCTTTTTACTGTGTGAACCAAAAGTAGTTAGTGCATTAAATACCATATTACATGTGTACAATGCCATAACATCCTTTTTACTGTGCGAACCAAGAGTAGTTTGTGCATTAAATACCATATTACATGTGTACAATGCCATAACATCCTTTTTACTGTGTGAACCAAGAGTAGTTAGTGCATTAAATATCACATTACATGTGTACAATGCCATAACATCCTTTTCACTGTGCGAACCAAGAGTAGTTAGTGCATTAAATATCACATTACATGTGTACAATGCCATAACATCCTTTTTACTGTGTGAACCAAGAGTAGTTAGTGCTTTAAATATCATGTTACATGTGTACAATGTCATAACATCCTTTTTACTGTGTGAACCAAGAGTAGTTAGTGCTTTAGTCCAAATAAGTTTAGCTGTTAAGATACTACCCAGTATCTTTATCAAAATATAACTTCTAGAAACACACCATGAAATTAAGATGTAAAAAAAAAATAAAATCACAATAATGAACTGGTCACTGAGCACTGTACTGAGCAAAATCCTCAAAATTCAAAAACAAAATCACTGATGGTGAGTTAATTTATCTATGCATGCACTGATATAAAGTATAAAAATAAAGCAAACGGTCCAGAGCAGCCTTTAACTTTATTATTTTATTTATTAACTGATATCTATCTTAATAATTGCTGATGTCAGATGATTTGTATCACATGTATGACAAGAACACCAGGGTTATCATGCTCAAAATAATCAAAGTACAGTACACTGATACTGGCTTCAAGCAAAACAAATACAGTTCTTATGACAGGTTTCATAGGTAAAAATCACCCTTAATTCAACAGTTCAGAAACATTGGAATGTTTATCTATCTTATAAGCTCTTCCCTTATATGTGTATGCCAATGTATTAGCATACTAATCATACCATTATTTGGGTGTACTCAGTTTAGGAATATAAAGTACCAAATTCATTTTTGAGCTGTAGATGTGTGTGTATTTTTGTAGATTGATAATTTCATTCACTGTGTTTATCATAATCCTAAACATTTCTGAATCATACTGGCATATACGTTAACTGTTTCATTTTCTTTTGTAGAGGCTAAATATCAGAATGCCAAACCCTCGCTTTACCTTGTAATTTCACAAGGCCGTCGAAAAATATATCCGCTACACCTACCCTGACGCGATGGATGACACGGGACGTAATGGGCGATATTTTCGTCATCAAATGTGCAAAAATGAAGATGCTAACTGTTTCAAATCAGTGTGGTCGTTCAGATCTATGTTTTATGTGTACCATTCCGTGGTAATAGCGAGCTGACACGAAATATCAAAGCACATGTCGGTGATGAAAGTAGGGTGTGTGTCATTGTTTACATATCGCCTATGTAACGACGATTTTCGTGTCTCGAAACTTCTTAAATAACGTTTTCCAACACTGAAAGTAACGATGGTCGTTGTTCTGTTGACGTACACTTTGCCATAGTATCGATGAAAATGCTATGGAAGACTTCTAACCACCCGTCCTCGGATTTTTCTATAGAAAATGTATGGCGTGTCTCCCTGCAGTGAACGCCGCCATGCGACAGTGGTTGTCTGGGTCAGTGTCGGAGCGTTAGTGCAGGCGCATCAGACCCAGGGAACCAGGCTGTATGAAGCATTGCCATAGGTGATGTTACATGCCAGCCTGCAGACTACTAGATGTTGAGACAGTTCATCACGAATGACGCAGCAGAGTCACAATTGATGAAGAGGCCTAAGTGGAGGGTGATACAGAACGAAGCTACTGATTATGTAATGACTTGCATGAAGCTTCCGCTCCTTCCATAGTGGCGACAATAGGTGACGTCACAGACGATTCTCACTACGAGACTGATAACATGAATGAGACTGAATGTAATCCGTGATATATTTAGAAGCAGTTTACTGGTCAGGAAACATGTGATGATGCTCCACCAGCAATTTCTCAGCCATGTGAGAAGTGGAAATCCCAATTTCCTGTTACTTAATCATTCACCATTCTCATTTGAAGCCAAGCGGACTGTATTTGCTGTGGATCTAAGGTGTTTCTGTGGAGCGCAAGTTATAATATTGAATATAAAGACTATGTATTTTTCCTTGGCCTCATGCCATATCACATTGCTGGCGTTTGTCTGAGTTATGAGTTTAACTCGGAAATATGAGTGGAACTCATAACTCCCTTTGGTTAACGCTGGTCTCAGATACAAAGTGATCAAGAAGCGCCTGTGTAAGTCGAAGCTGAAGTTCCCTTGACAAGAAATGATCTGAGATGACAGCAGGAAATTGGAGCTGTCTATGGCTAATATCTATCTCGGATGTAAAGTGAACACAGGAAAATGGATTGTAGCATTGGTCTCTACCATTAATGAACTTGTATGTTTTCGAAGCTAACATGGCCCCAGACGTAAGGTGAATTAAGAGCACTATCAATTTATCATTGATCACTGATAAAAAGCTCCTTCTTTTTAGGCTGGACAGGGACTTGATTCATTGGTCTCTAACGTTTTCAACTTGTAACTTGCTTCAGTTGAGTGCTGCCCACAAATATAGGGTAAGATTGTTAACTTTAGTCACAATTCTAAGTCTTTTTCGCCACCATTTGTATCAGTTCTAAGATGGACGTGAAACACCAGATAATGTGCACTGATCTAGCATATTTGGAAAACATAAATGATGACGAAAACATCTGTACAAATACATACACAGATAATAGATGAAGAGCTTCGAAATTTATGTTAGGTGAGTATATGAGCGATCATATCAAACATACTGGATATTACCTTCTACGCAAACCTCTTTTCCAGATCGAGTCTTCAAATATCGTTGACCTGCGTTGCACATACCAGATGGAACCTCAAAAATGGAGAAGGAAGAATCAGGTTATGTTCTCCTCTATACTTCATCTAATAATATAATTTTGAATATATATATGAATATATATATATATTACCCATGTTACCCTTCTAGTGATTTGATTGACATTACCGGTACTACGCTGCATGCTTAAATATAAATTACGATATAGTTCCCTTTTATTCACATTTAGCTTTCTTCTCAGCCCGCCACTGATGGCTGACGTTCAGGCGAGATTTAGGTCACGTAGCTCAGTTTAAAATGTTTCCACTTCACACGCGTTTTGATGAATTTCGTTGCTGCATTTGAAACAAATCCTCAAGTGAGAAGAATTAAATTTGGTTTCCAACTTGATTCTATCGTACTTTGTTTATTTTCTGACTCGTTATAGGAAAGACAGTCCCTCTACGCAGCATACATTTTGCTGGAGTGAAGCGGTTGACCAGTATGATGTATATATTAATCCAGACTGTATCACCTATTTCAGCACGGCTCCCTTGGGAGGTGCATTCGCCGCCTTACACGCGCATGCTGCATGTCGTTGGATAGCACGACCCTGGCGCACCACGGAGAACTTTTCCATTTGTTTTTTTGGGCAAATTTATAGCCGAGCTATTAAGATTTCTGTGATTTCAGGCTGTCTGAATTTCTTCCACAGAAGTCTCGGTGGAAGATTTTTCTTCCATCCAGCCTCCGGTGGAAGCCGCTCGCCCCATTGTACATTGGAAGCCTTTTACTTTGTCATATCTATGCATGTTATACATGGTTGGAAACTCGAGGAAACGCTCTCTCAAAAAATGCAAAGGTGAATCTTATGCTGCCCATGGTAACCAGTCCGCATTGAATCTCCGATATGATGGTTTGTGTAATTTTCATGAACTTCAATTCCTCCATATCGTTTCACCATCATCCGGCCATGGTGTAATGGCAGCCACACTTACGAGTCACCTCAGAAAATGCATTTTTATAGTGCGTTTAAAGGCCATTTAAAACGCCCACGTTGCGCATTTCGTGATGGAGCTATATAGGTATTAATGTGCGAAATGCAACAGATACCGGAGGTGATATGAATTGGCGGAATTTAGATGAATCTGTACACTGGCTGCACCGGCGTCGTTACTATTTACAACTGTAAAGCATTTGCAAGATCATTTATTCTGGATTCTGGAAATATGTAACATGCGGGTGTGCAACATTAGATAGTCGAGCTACACAAGAATCAATATACTTGACAGAGCTAAAGTTGCAATAGATTGGAATAAAGCCATAAAAGCAATACCTGTAGTCTTAATATATAAACTTTTACTGTGGTGGAAAGCCCTTGAAAGTGCGGTTCTGCCCAGGTGTAATGTGCATTCGAGTCGCGTCTGATAATATGAGGCAATGCGCGTCATTATGTAACAGCACTTGCGCTCATAGTCCGTGAAGTATTCGGGGATCTGGCGCGCGTCTCCCATCCGTATTATGGCGCTTATAATTTCACGACCCATCATCCAAAATTTAATGTATAAAATGCATCGCAAAACCCTTGCAAGTGCAGCTCTTCCAAGTTATAATGTGCATTCAAAGCACGTCTGATAATCAGATGGTACTAAAAATTACATGTTAGCTGTCAAACCCTTTCACAGTTACTGCCAAACATATGTTAAGATGTCACCAATTTGCGTAGGTTTACAAGTGCTACACATTGTTCATATATAGGTGTCCGTAGCCAGTATAAACGGGAAGAGGCCCGTAAATCTGTTACAGATTTCAGAGATGAAACCAGACAACTGCCGCCCACTTCCGTGTTAAAAAGGGGTACACTGATCCCGCAACCAGACTGGAGGTGAGGGACATTCTGGACCTGGCCAAGGCAGATCAACTGAGGACGATAAGCGCCTGGTGATGCGGTTCTTCTCTTGTGGGATAATTCAACATGGACATGCCCAAAGACCTTCAGTGGCGTCGTGTATGAAGCTGGCTGATTTCAATAAGGCTCGGCGTGTTGCCGGGTTGTACCAAATTTGTGTTGCATAGGAGGCGAGGGGACGATCCCGCGAGGTGTGCCGATGATTGTGAAAGGGTAGGTGGCGCACCCCACACCCGTCACACCCGTTCGACAGGAGGCCCAAAGGCGATTTGGTGGTAATTGTTCAAGATTTGCCGAGTCAAATATTTGCGATTCCCTAAGGTGTGGCATATGGAAAGTGAACTCTCTACTGCTGTAGTGTCTACAGCTATTTACGTGAGGCATCTACTTATTACATATTTGTGTAAACACATTTCAGCTATCTGTCCAGTATGTTCGGCAATTGTACGGGTATTGAATTCGTGAGCTACGGTTATCATGGTGCATACTAAATTAAAAGAAGAAGCTAACACCGTTCCTCTCTAATCTAAAACAGTAACCTCAAATCAAAATAACGTAAAATTAATACGTGAAGTCTACGTCCTTCTCTCTACACTAACACAAACCAAAATAACCTAAATGACATAAATTTAAAGCTAAAAAGCATCAATACCGAGGCCCTTAAAACTGAATGTAAACACTGAACTAATAGTACTTGTAACTGAAAGAAGGTAAAACTTGAGATAAATGCAAACCTAAAAGCACAAATTAACGCCGCCTAAAACAGTAACGCCAAACCAATCTAACATAAAAATAGCGTGAAAAGTATCAATAGAGAGAATCTAACAATACTGATAAGAATATAAGCTCCAAGAAAGCAAACCAGAAATAAAAAAAGAGAAATTGGGTAGTTGAGATGTAACCCTTGACACAAGTGAAATTCTATACATGCATCAAAGTCAATCGGTCGGCCGAGGCATTGAAAGTATGTTTCCAGGTGAAGGTGACATATTTTCAATGACTACAAACTACCATGGAGAAAATGTCTGTTTCCGAGGGTGAACCCAAGCAACATGACGGTCCCTGCTTACAAGCGGAAGGTGGAGGAGGCGAACCGGCGCTTGAAGGAGATGTTGCGACGCAGTCTGGATGTCAGCACATCAAGATTCGACCTGCACTCCTGGCGAAGGATGGCGTCCACTTGACATCAAAAGCCTATGGGCAGTTCTGGATTTCAATTCATAAGTGTATGTGTAACACTCACTCACTCACTCACTCACTCACTTTTGGATCCCACCACATGCACGGGCCTTGGCTTTGGGTGGCTTTAAGGGTGGAAAAACATGACGACACCCACATGTGTCGCACTTGACATGAAAACCAAACACAGGGCTTCCGGTCCATAGTAAAAATAAAAGCCTGAAGAGAACGCGCATCGTGAAAAGCTGCCTAAATCCCGTTAAATCGGGCTTAAAAGCGTCCCGACGACGAACCTTTTGACGACAGGTCATTTCTGATGACACCACAAGGAAACCAGCTTTACGTCGATGTGCAACATGTGAATGGGTCGTGAATGTTCAGCGCCCGTACGGCCGTTGAGGGCACCCAACGTGTCTTGTCCCCTGATATAGGCAATGGTCCCTAGTATGGTGATCTACCTTCAGTCGTTGGCGATCTGGTATAGCCCGTGTTTTATACGGTATTGTCTGCTTTTATTACCACAATTTTTACTTTTCAATGCTAGTTTTATACCCATATCTGTGACACCCTAGTATTTTTACTGTCCATCGTGACAGGCTTCATTCTTCAAAGTGTTTTCATTTTTCTCTCATAAATTGTTTTCGTCAAGATATGGCTGAAATATTGCCGATTTGACGTTAGATTTTAACTCACTCACACATTTATGTTCCTAATATACCGCAGTGGTCGCTCGATGTCGCCCACTGCGAGGGGCATCTGCTACCAAAATCCACTGGCGATATCTCTCCCAGAGGCGTGAAATGGTCCTTTGGTGAGCATTCATGCGTCGGGCACGTTGAGACTGGTCAGCTTCAAGGAGACCAATGGTGATATGACGGTTGGATTCACTTTACACGTAGCAATTTCGCGTTCGTCAGTAATATTCCAAGTACAGTTAATAATCGATAGACAGCGATCAACCTTTGATACCCATTATTGAGGCTATCTGATCCCGAACGTTCACATGCATTGCATTGTATATTCTGCGACACTACACGCCAAAATTAACAATCATACCGTTAAATACGGGTATTTTACGGATGGTGCGTTTTGTTGTGATTTTTCAAGACATAAGCACCATAGGACTCATAAACAGAGCCAAGCTCTTGTAAAAGCATACATAATAATTCAAGAAGAAGCAAGATGTACTGTAAGCAAATATCTCTGATCAGAGTTCAGTTGTATTGGGGACAACATATTTGGCCTAGCAATGGGTACTAGTTATATACCCCTCTGATGTGTTCACATACAATTCTGAAGGTGTATACAAACTGCACATTGAAAACAGGAAGTTTGTTCAAGCGGTTTAACTTTATTGACGATTTGACTTCGTTCAAATAGCCAGATCGATTAACCCACTAAATCTGATAATGGCCAAATCAACCACTCCCTTCCACCACTTTATCACCCTCAGTAAATTTTATGTTCCATGTCTCGATGTATTTGGAAAGTAAGCCTGTCACAAACTTCTGCATGACAAAAGATATGAGTTTCTGACAACTGCTTTATGTGCGGTAATATTTTTCCAGCTCAAACACTCAATTTCAAAAGCTGTTTTCAGGATGTTGCAGTCAGCACGTGGAAGTCAGGGCATCATCTTCTGTGTTTCGCATGTCCACCAAATTCTGAACATGGGTTGCTTGGTCGGGAATAAGTTTAAAAAAGACAAAATGATCTCAATAACGTTTTTGATTTTCATCTGTTGTAAACGTTATTACAGTTCTGATTTAAACTTAAGCAAATTTATATGGCAATATGGTAGGTTTCAGGCTCGAGTTGGCGGTGTTTGAATAAAACAAAATAAGACAAAACAAAAGAAAATTAGAAGAATCGGACGGGCAATGAAAAAGAAATAAAAACAAAAAATAACATACACACAAAATTATAAAAGACGCTCAGATATTTCCAAAAGGCATCAAGGACTACATGTTTGAAACATGTGCTTATTGAGTACCCATTTATGACAAGCCTTTCGGAACGTTTACTTACGTGTGAGTGGCTTCGTGCAAGATTGGCAGGTCCTTCCTTCTCGATAGGTGATTCATCTAATGATAAACGGCAGGTTAAAGTCTCAGCATCATAGTCAATATTCACACACTGACCATGTTCAGCACATTTAAGCTGGCACAGCTTGATACCAATGTTCTTGATGACATAACCGTCAATCTTCTTAGGTATAGACTGCTTCGTGCTTCCTGTTGAAATCACAAACATCAGCAAAATCGTTAATGTCAGGAGCAGTTTCACACGGTCGCTCATATACCCTGGTGCCATGTCCGAGAGCTATTGAAATCACCACCCGTGAGATGATGCACGACTACCACTGTCAATGCAAAGACTATTTTCACTAATGTCTGGAGGCTATCACCAAGTAGATAGTCAACTCAAAGTTATGAACAACTGTGTCTGATACACAGTGAGCAAAAGATTTGAACAGCTGTATCTAGAAGCTACCACCGGGTAGACAGTCAGTACAAGAAACCTGGCTTGAGGTATACGGCAAACACAAGAACACAGAAAGTTGCACCGATTGTCATGAATATGCAGAGAGTACGTGTCAGTTGTTCCTCTCAGCCAAAGGACTTCTCAACACCTGATTGGTCACACAACACGGTATCGATGTGTTACACGACGAGATATCAACATAATGACGTCATTTGGTTCAGAAGGGTTTTCCAAGAGGAAAAGAAATAATATGTCAAACTAGGTCTCATTTCAGAGATATTGATATCAATGTTTTGACATAGCCATAAGTTTCCCGCGTCTTTGTCTCTGTTGATAAATGAAACCGCAAACCCTCCCTTGTTCTTGCTCAGTCTTAATCAGTATCAGTGAGAACCAACGGGACAAAGCGAAATTGTGTTGACGGATGTTCATTATACACCAGACTCAATCATTGCATGCCATCATCTTGGAATCTGAACATTTCTGTGTGCACTGTTAAATTATAAACACTACACCCATAAGTCACCCTTAAATGACTGAGCTAGATGTAGCTTTGGACATTAATCTACATTGAGGCTGGATCATTCACTTATGGATACAGTTGATATCTTTGTTAGTCATACTTCATTCCACTGTGCTTATACAGTTGGGCTAACTTTTCTGACATTACCAATCTATATGGACATGGCCCTGCTAAGGCAATGGCACCTCAGAACATTTAGTTACCCATATAGTGACAAAGACTCCTCCAGGCACTTAGCAATACCTTACACGACAATATAAATTTCTGGACTACGAATGCATATGCCCACTAAATAACCACAAGAGAGACCGTTCCTTATGCCCGTCACTTTGACCCCTGAGGTACCCGACATCCAACAGCAAAACAAGGAGTTATCTACAAGTCAGTTATATCTTTGACTAACGATTAGCATTACCACTGATCATCCGTCCATCCGTGAATGAGTGAGTGAGCGTAGGTTTACGCTGTACTCAGCAATATTTTATCCATGTGGCGTGGGTCCATAATTTATCAAAATTCACAGTTTGTTTTCTGTGTTGATGTGTAAATTGACATGAACGTGTTCATTGGAAACGGTTTCACGACTTCCTCTTTAAATATTCATATTGTAGATGTTGTCAAGAACTATTTGAAATCTAAGACACTTCTTGTGTAGTCGTTGACAGCTGGCTGATCATGTGTCCTTCAAGATAGGATCACATTTTAGTAACGGCCCATTTCCATACTTACCGTCCCATTTGGAGAAATAATTCTTAATGGGAATTCTTGGCGATCTACAGTCTAGTTTTACATTGCATCGTCCTCTTTAATTACACAAGCTTGCTGAGCTATGGTGTCCACCCCTGTTTAAATAATGAGCTGACCCAGAGTCACTTCAGAGTCTTGTAACAACACACACGTGTTAAGTTTAATAAACATATAGAATCTACCCTGAGATGATACTTTTAGATCCGGGTGCTATCCCTGTATAGACAAATCACAAACATCCTTTAAAAATAAATAAATAAAAGAAACGCAGAATGCAATTAAAAAATGTTTTTAACGAATGTTTACACATATGTAAACTCAAACATTTTGTAGGGTTGCATGTGTTTTTAGAAGATCATGCTTGATCGAACGCATCCAAAAATGCATTTGAACGGTTTTATCAAGCAGGATTGCCATGATGTACGTGGATGTCATGGAACACGGATATCAGGCACAATGATTGTTTCTCACGTGCAAAACATGAGTACAGCATGTCACTATAAAAGACCTAAATGAATCTCACAATTCCACCCACGATCTTTGCAAGAACTGTACACGATAATGGGACGTCTCAACGCTGCCGATCAAAATAAGGCAATTGGTCATTTGTAAGCTAGCGAATCAAAGAGTGAGGTGGCAAGGACCTTCAACGTTCATCCCAACACAATAACTCGATTGTGGAATCGTTCAAACAAATCCATCAAACAAATTCGACAAATGATCGACCAAGATCAGGAAGACCTGAAGTCACCACACCTGCCCAAGATTGGTACATCCGGACAACACACCTACGTGACTTCCATCTTACCAATCGAGATACACCACAAGAACAATTTGGAGTCTAAAGAGTGTCCGATCAGACAATCAGGAAGTGTCTCCGAGAAGTAGGAATACGTGCCAAACGTCCAAAATGTGCCCCGTTCTTGACACGGCCACACCGACGATGTAACACGGGACCTGGCAAACTGGAGGTGCATATGGTTTAGCATTGAACCACGTTATCTCCTTAGGCATGTGATGGTAGAGACCCTGTCTACAGACGACGTCATGTACGTTTTGCTCCTAACTGCATCAGACAGGTGGACAGATTCGTTGCTGAAAGTGTTAAGGTGTGGAGAGGGATCTCATACACCAGTAACTTGTGCTTGTCCAGGGCAATCTGACGGCCAATCGATACATCGACGTCCATTAGCCTGTTAACCGTCAACGACAGCTCTTCTAACGGGACAACGCCAGGCCCCACAAAGCATGTGTCGTCATGGAGTACCTGTCCAGTAACAACATCAATACCCTCCGCTGGCCCTCCAGATCCCTGCATCTAAACCCAATCGAGGACTTTTGGGATCAGATCGATAGACGGGTACGTCGAACTTCATAACCCACAACAGAATCTTCAACATTTGTTCCAACAACTTATTGATTCTGTGCCCAGGTGGTGTCAGGCAGTGGTAGCAGCCGGAGGTGGTCATATTAGGTACTGACTTCAACACAACCTGGTGGACGAGTAATGACTGTGATGACCGTTATACTCATGAAATATGTACAAGATAGTAATGCATGGCTCCATAAAATTTTATTCATGCGTCTTTGTTTTCCACTGATGTGCATGTCCTTGAATAACACCAAATTTTCAGTGATATTTTGGGTTTTGTGTTTCTTTGTTTTTTTAAGAGTGTGCTTTTCTCTGTCTCAGCTATTTCGGCATCAAATAACTTCAGTTAGCAGGCAATAGATATATTAACCATCATTAAAACACCAGGCTTTTGGTGAACTATGTCGTTTGTGATTCCAATCTTAAGATATAAACCTCAAAATATAAGTATTACAGAATGTGTTCATTTAATGTTTTTCCAAAAAGTTGGGGTAAAGTATTAAATATTTTATTATTGATAGTTTAGATTCGTAACTTATATTTTTAGTGGCTGTATCCTCAAAGGGGGGTTGAAGGATTGTAAAATTAGTGTCCTCCTGAGAAGCTACGTAAGTCCTGAAACATACAAAGTGAATTTAAACTTACCAGGATTTTTAAGCGTAGTATTTTTGTTATTTTAATTTTGAGTAAAATTTCTTACAATCGCCAACGGCTGAAGGGATGATGTAAATCCAGCTAGGGTCCATGCAGGTAGCAGAAGTGCCCCTGGTCCCTAGTGTGGTGATCTACCGTCAGTTGTTGGCCTATCCATAGCATGTTATTCTAATGTATTGTCCCTTCTAGCCAAAATGTTTTATATTTTCTGACTAGTTTTACATGTATACCTGTGATATTCTAGATGTTTTACTGCCCCTTGTCGACAGATTTATAACATACGCATACATCCCATTTTAATGTTAAATGTTCTCGTCAGTATATGGCTGAGACATTGCCGATGTGATGTCAAATATGAACTAACTCACTGACTTACTTGGGGTAAAGGAAAAGTACTCATTACATGTTCTGTTCAGAGAGGAGAAAGAAACCATGAGATTAACCACTGACAATCACACAAAAACGGTATACTTTTGGACCAAATTGACTTCACTCATGTCTTATCTCAGGTATCTAATGTATAGTTTCATTTTCATTTCATACTTATTGCCTTTAAAAGATCGACAGATAAATAGAACTGCATTCCAGGAATGTATATACAAAAACACACACACACACAGACAAACACAAACACACACACACACACACACACACACACACACACACACACACACACACACACACACACACACACACACACATATATATATATATATATATGTATGTATGTATATATATACGAAGAAAGTGATGAATAATAACACAACGCGGATCCTACAGAATGAACACTCTGATCTGGAAGTAACAGCTAAGGGAAGATTCTGTTTTTGTATTAAACTGAACGCTGAGTGTGTTGTTACAATACTCTGTAATGACTCTGGGTCAGCTCATTATTTAATTACGGGTGGACAGCATGGCTCAGAAAACTTGTGCAACTAAAGAGGTCACATGACCAGTTAGCTGGCGATGGCTACACTCGTGTTTTAGATTTCAAATAGTTCTTGACAACATCTACAACATGAATATTTAAAGAGGAAGCCGTGAAACCGTTTACAATGAACACATTTACGTCAATGTACGCATCAACACAGAAAACAAAATATGAAATTTGATTAATTATGGACCCACACCATATAGCTCAAATATTGTTTTAGTACAACGTGATGTGTTTCTGTGTATTATATTTCAAATAGTTATTGACAACATGTACATCTTCAATATTTAAAGAGGAACACAGTTGTGTCAACTGACACAACAGAACAGAAAACAATGTGAATTTTCTAACAACGTAATGTATTTTCCAAACAGCGCACCAACAACAAAAGTGGTCTAATGACTCACACGCATTAACCTCACATGACTATGATTCCCAGTTCCATACATACTGATTGCATTTGCCAAGTAACAGCTGGGTCTTCAATACAGGCGCACTCTGAAGAAGGTTTGTCGAATTTCAGAACTTCTGTGAACCAAAAAATCGAATTTAGGTTAAAGCCCGTTCTCACGCTAGTAATAACTTGAACTTGAAGTAACAACTTGCCACAGCAAAAATAACTTGGTTTCCGTTCTTGCGGAAACCTGATGGATACTGGGTAATGTAGGTTTCCGCTAGGTTTCAGTTTCAGGAAACGCGCAATGAGAGTTTCCGCATAGTTGCCACAACTGAAACTAACAAGTCTTAGTTTCCGTCATGTTTCCGTCAACTGAAACTGTAGTTGGAAGTTTCCATTTAGTTTCAGTTTACTGAAACCTTTATAGCTGGAGTGAGTAAGTTTCTGGTCTTGCGGAAACCTTGTGGATCTTGGGTAATGTAGGTTTCCGCTAGGTTTCTGTACAAGGAAGATGACAATGAGAGTTCGCTTAGTTTAGAAAGCTGAAATATGTTGTATTATCTTGTTATATTTATTACATATTTATTTGAACAAAAAACAAACGCTGGGAATATTATGATCCAACTGTTTCATTTCTTTGAAAAGCTCACATTTTAATGCAACAGGGCAGTTGCAGTAGTACACAATTCGCTGTATTAAGAAACTGGGGCGGTCAGAGAAGAGTAACAGAATTCTCTGCACACAAGCATTGCTCAGGAAGTAGGCACACTGAATGAAGACGTGCTAGCCAGTACACAAAGTGCTTTGTTCTTCTGTAGATGTTTGTTGGTGTATGCGAGTCCTGGTTAATATCTGGCGAAACATCTGAATCCGAATCAATCAGGCTCTCACATTGTGGTGGTAATAGCTCGCAAACCTTGAATGTGCTGTTAATATCTTGGTCACTGTCAGTGTCTGGAAAGGAAAAGGACATTCAGTTTGAATCATCAATTCAACTGAGAGACAATTCAATGAATGAAACACAGCCATATATATGATAATGCAGATAACATGTATTACAAATATTAAATACGTATTACCATTTGCTCACTTTCAGTTATTACAGTTACATGTATGATACATACATTAAATATATTAAACATGGATAGCAAAGTGACAGTGCAAACTCGATTTTTAGTGAAATCTAAAACTTCTTTGATGACTAACCTGATGAAACATTTGTCATTCACCCGAAAAATCTTTACAAACTAACAAACATCTTGTTACGGAGATGGAGATAACGTGTTTTTCTTGAAACAGACGTCTAGCAGTGAGGACAGAAAAGCCGTATTTCTCCTGGAATTTAAAATATATGTATATATTATGCTTGAATCCATGTACAGTTACACTTTGAGTGAGGTCAAAAAGGTTTGTTGTATGTATTAACATAGTGTCAGCTTCATTATAAAGCTATATGAATAATATTGTTATAAAAGAGATTCCCTTACCGGGCATCATTCTCCGAGTTTGTTGGTCCACAATCCATATCTGTAAATCAAATAACTGACACAACGATTCTTTCAGAAATATGAAACTTGAGGAGTGATGATAATGTCAATGCATTGTAGGGCTAACACATGCAACATGTACTGATGGACAAGGTTTTAATGGTTATAAAACAAATATCAAACCAGGAAACTGATTAACTGGTACAACTGGATACACAGAACTGACACAGGACATAAGATACTAGATAATTTGATGAACTAATAAATGTATGATGTGACTTGGTTGAAATATTTCTGGAGCACAGATTATATGAATAGATATAACGAAGACATATATGCGGAATATCTCTGGGTACCCATGTTAAAACAAATATTGTAGAAACCAACCATATTTCAGAAACGTATTTCTCGTGATTTTAGGCTGTTTTTCTTGACAATTACTTGTCGCAATGTCCACAAAGAACTGTGTCCCTGCAGCAGAAAGTGCCACGAATAGTCTACAGAAATTATGCATGTACAAATCATAGCCAAAGGGTCAGTGGGATTGTGCTTCATTCTTCATTCACATTGACAAATGAATTAAGGTTTCAAAGAAATTGTGACACATCACAAATTATATTAGTAATAGTAGTAAAGTTAACTTAAAGGGTAGATAGGGATAGTAGATCTGGGTGTATAACTGAAAAGAACAAACAATGTTAATATTTCTAACCCCCGTGCATGTTGTGAGCACAGTGCGTAAATTACTTACATGGTATGTGGTGGTGGTGGTGGGGGGGGGGGGGTCCATCCAGCAGAAATATATCCGGATACTACCTTCTCCAGACAGGATTTTAGAAAATAACTTATTTGCCACAATAAAGTTTCCCATGAGTGCTAAATCAGTAGGACTCATGACGCTCGGGCATGTTAAAGTAAGGTGAACATGTTTTCACAATTAATCACTGTTAATAATAACAAGGTCTACATATTGATGCTTGACACTGAGAAAAAGCAATCAGTGACGCTAATGCGATGAAAAGACTGCTAAAACCATAACTGCTCACTGTTGTCACTTTGAGTACTTACATTCAATCCGCTGAATTCCACTTTTCACACTCCCCTTTGATGTCGGCAATGTAAACAAATAAACGAATGGCGACAGGATCACGTCCACGCGAGACTATCTAATTGTTAACAAAACAACTCACAACAGGGTGTACCTTCCTCTTTTGTTGTAGAACGAGGAAATCTACTGTCAAATGGTCACATTAGATTTATTTTAAAAAACACAATGACAAAACTGTCTATTTCCCGTGAGTGTTAGCGAGACGCCATCTTGTTTGGCGGGTAGGAACAAATTTGTTTTCCTAGCAATTATTTTTCAAAACTTTAAGCATAAGATGGCTGCGTCGTGTAAACTTTGCCATGGCCACCTCACTTTCCCCAAAAGCACTCGACGAAAGAATTCGCGACTTGGAGAAGAAAGCAGAGAACGGATGCGAGCAACTCGGAGTACCTCGGATGTGTCAGGTAAGACCGAGGGTATTTTATTGTAAATAACGTTTAAAGAAATATTGCGTTAATGACAGAAATCCGGATAGATTATAAAGTTTATCCCGCGAATGTATATTTTCGCTGGTATTATTTTTAAATGTTATCGTTAAATCTAAGTAAAATAGGCCTGAAAAATAAGTTTGTTTATATTCCATTTCAATAGATCGACATGGTATAGAATACACCAAGCTTGTATTTGTAAGTAACTATCTTAGTACTAACCACAAGTATTTATTTAAGTTTAAAGGGGTAGACTTTTTATTTTAGTGCTCCTGTTAATAGTTTGCAAATTTGAGCGTTGCAACTCGGTTAGCACTTGTACAAAAGGTGTGTGTGTGTGTGTGTTGGGGGGGGGGGGGGGGATGAATTACGATCTGCATCAAAAAGATCCGCCATGTGTAGTGGTTCACTCATGGGTTTACTGGGTATTGCAAGATGTATTTCACCAATTCAGATATATTTTAAAGAATGATAAAAATGATGGGCTTTTACAATGGCAACATTTCGGTGTAATTTATTAAATGCAATCCTGGATCATTAGTGAAATGAAATTGTTTACCCCCAAATTCGCTCAGAGGGGTCAGATGTGTTTCTGAACTATTTGAGGCAAACACTAAATTCATATAAGAAACTGTTAGCTCTGCATAGGATACATTTAAAATTTCATGTAATTTTTCAATAATTTAATACATACGTGTTGAGCATAATCATATATATATATACCTGTTATATTTAACGTATTTGATTTAATCTTTTAGGCTGTTGTGAGAAAAATCTGGACATGACCCTTGTCTATCGAAGGTATGTGCTCATGTTACTAGGTAAATTCACTTTGAATATTTCATTAATTCACTTCCCTACGTACGTTTTCTCAAAATGAAAAATACATGAAAGTATCATTTGCAAATGGATTTGAATAGCCGGTAAACTAAATCAGTTTAACGTTACACCTGTGTGAAATTGCCATCAAACTGACCCCTTGATTTTACAATGCTTAATTGCTGCAAGGTTATGTCATGTGATATAACTAAACTTCTTTTATCATGATCTTTATGTCAGTTGTTCACTTACCGGTTGCATAACTTTGGCAAACAGGATGTACATAGAATTTGCACGAAATAACACAAAGGATGGTTAGCCTTTTTGGAAGTTATTTTAAATCATTTAACTACAAAATGGTAAACTTTCAGAACAATATGTGTATTCAAAGTTATAAATCTGCAGTTTACTTGGTTGTATAATTTTCACTGACGATCGTTAATTTTAATAGACATTGTGTTGAATGCATGATTGAATGAAGTGCAAGAAAAATGACGTTTGCTTTTTATGTCAGTAAAGCCGATGACGAGGACTCTATGAATATAGTAGTCAAAGAAACAAGTGACTATATCACGACCAAGGATGGTCAATAGGATCTTGTGAAGGTAATTTTCACTCACCTGCCTGTCATTATAAATAGTTAATGATTTAAATAATAGTGTAAAGACAGATTTATGGATGTTAACTTCAGTAACCAAGCCAGCATGGCATATATAAATACCTTTGCCTAACAGATGAACTAAAATGTGTGAAACATGCTGTATAGTACTTTAAACATTTATTTTCAGAAGCGCTTTGTAGAGTGTGGCGGAACAGGCGTGATGATCTCAGTAGACAAGAAACCGGAAAGAAAGTGTCACACAGAACAGCAGCAAAAAAAACAAAAACAAAACGAATGAAATCCGTAAGTATATCTATTCGAATAATAACATGTAACAATTCTTCTCATTACAATGTGTGACAGATTCTAAGTTCCGGAAATATACATTTAAAATGTTTATGGATTATTGCTTTTTACATTCTTAAGATGTGTAACACATGATTCAGATCATAATTTCATAAATCGTAACATGAGAATGAAGTCAGTTAATGATGATATATAAACATGTTACTACACTTCAGAGCAACAGATTGTGTGTTGATAAGAAAATAGGATATGTCATTAAATGTGATGAACTGCTTAACTTGTGTTGGGGTGATTAATGAAGTAAATAATTTTTCACGACACTTCCTTTTTAATAATTTGCAATCCATCTTGGCATTATGGTTTATCTGTTGATTGATTTTTGTTTAATTTTCAGAAAATTGCACTGCGCATGAAAAGCCTGAAAACTATTGACTGGCCAGATCGACGAAAGGAAAGGGTTTCAACTATACTTACCTTGGAAATGACTTCACCAGTTGTGAGTGATGAAGAAGATGCCAATTCATTGCTCTCTTACCCCTTTACCTGGGAATCTAAACTCAAGATGTCTGCACTGGACTCAGCCACAATTTTCAACGCCACCACCAAAGCTAAGGCCAACATGAAGACCAGGATGCGGCATCCAACCACAATGACAGAGATATCCGCTCAAGGATGCCCAAGTGGGCTAGTAAATAGCTAATCGATCACATGAACGTAATTTTATCTGTGATCAATTAAATTTGAATTATTCTCAATGTAAAACTTTAATAGTTTTGATATTCTGATTGTATTTCAATTAATACAATTTTATTCAATCTTAATTTTTATCTATTTTCCAAGAGACCTTTGTTTACTTTAAATACATTTTTTGTACTTTCAATGTAACCTAAGTTCTTTATTGCATTTTATTTCATTGTTGTATTGTATTGCATGGTGTGTGTTATTATATGTTTAGCATTGACTGACTGGGGTGTGTTTTTCTGTGTCAGCGTGAGGAGGTGCAGGAGGAGTCAAGGGATGCAACTGTTATAGCATGTTTTTAGAAATATTTTTGTCATAAGTGACAAATATTGATCTGTTATCTAGTGCTATATCTTTTTATTATTTATCAGATATATGTTTGATCCATATTTGTCTAAAAATAAAGCAGTGAATCTTATTGTATCTTTTGTTTTTCTTTATGTATACGTGATGATTGTACACAAACTCCTTATATTGTCTTTGCCAACCAGGAGTAACAAGAATGTTATATGCAATGACACACATTGAATGACTCCTGTGAACCCGAGTAAATGAAATGCTGTGGAAAGTTTTCTGGCAACAGAAACTCTGCGGAAACCTGATGGAGTCTTGTTAACTGAAACTCTGCGGAAACCTGATGGAGTCTTGGTGACTGAAACTCTGCGGAAACCTGATGGATCTCTAACTTAACTGAAACTCAACGGAAACTTGTTGGAGCATGGGTAACGGATACCGTGCGGAAACCCTTAGAAAGTGGGTAATTGACAGTTTCCGTCATTGCGGAAACTCAGTGTAAAAGAACGGAAACTCACTGGATTCTTGGTGGAAACTTAAGTTTCAGTCCACTTTCCATCAGGTTTCCGCACTGCGGAAACCAGGTTATTTTTGCTGTGTGTCCTTAAAGTAACGCTATTGAAATGCCAGTACAGCATTTCAATGAATGCTCTGGTCATTTGTTTTTGTGTCATGAAACTGTCAGGTTTTCTTTTTATTTATCACAGTTTGAAATGTAAAATAGGTCTGTGATGACCGTCGTCTACCATGGGATTATTACGAGATGGCCAACTACTGCTACAACTACTACTACTGACTTCAACAACTGCTTTGAATGAGAAGACCATGTTCTACCATGGTTTTGTCAAGGATGACCAAGGTCTGCCATGGTAAAATGGTAATGACCATGGTCAACCATGGTTTCTGGTGAACATGGTCTATGATGACCATGGTCAATCATGGTGCAGTTTCAGCTGGATGACTATCATCCTAGGTAATTAATATTTTTTCATTCTTATCATCAATCTTTGAAAGTCATTACATAGGACATGTTCTAGGTTCTAGTTTCATTGCTCAGTCCAAGTAATTCTAGACCTAAAGGTTCACCCTTGACTTTTGGTTACATTCTCGACTATCAGTAATTACATTTTTAATTTTAATTTTAGTTATCAGATCTGCCATTACTATTTCATAGCTTGATTCATTTTGCTGAACTTCTGTTTCCCGGATTTTATCTGCAAGTTGTTTTTCGCTGTTATTCCTTCCATTATTCAGAATGAAAAATACCTCATGGTTTGAATAATGAATTTGCCATCATGTTATATGAAACAGGGGAGACTGATTAATGTGACACACATGAAACATCAATTCATTTCCAGTAATTTGACTCGGGATTCATGGTAATATAGGTCTTTTATAAAGAATCTAGTTGTGAAAATTCACAATTTCATTCATAAGTTCGTATATGATAGATAGGAATCAGGTGATATGTTATCAATAGCGAGTGTAACCACTTGCCATCAGTCATGGCACCATCAATCAGCGGATGATCTCAGCAGGAATCGATATTTCAGAAATCCAAGAGAGATCGTTCAGGTTTGTATTGGTTTACAGGAGTTAACAAACGCTGTCTCAGCTGATACACAAGATGATACTAGTGGAGTTCATACCTGGCGAAGGTTAACACTGTGTAGGCATTCTCAAACAATTCTGTTACAAGAATGACACAGTGCCTTCCATACCATGAAACCTTTTCCATTGAACGGATAACCATCTTGAAGGCACTTTGGGGCCATTAGCTCTCGTCTACGTCGCAAAACTCAAACTCTGCCATTGTTTCTGCACCAACTGAACCGGCGTTCATATACAACCACCCTACCCCCACCTCTCCCAGCCCTATCATCATCGTTGACGTCTCTGTCATGAATCTGTTCCAGAGGTGGATCTGCCGTATGTAGCGATTTTGGGATGTGTGGTAACTCTTCATCTTGGGCAGTCTTGGGTTTGGTTGTGTGCGGTTTTCTGCTTTGGTTGTGTGCGGTTTTCTGCTTTGGTTAAGACATGTATCAACTTTTCAGACTTCCTTTGCCTGGTAGTTTATGTTGCGTCACACTTGACAGGCATATTGATTGCATGGCAAAGAAACAAATCTTAACCGAGCTATCAATGTGTCTGACGTGCTGTCAGTCATAAACTATTCAAAACCCAGCATTAGGTTACTCAACCCAAATCTTGAATCTTTGGTCTTGCAGGTCGTTCTCCTGTGGGGATACTGCACCATCTGTGAACACTCTATGATGGGGTTGCTGTGTTCACGTAGCAGTCTGCAGATGGCTTTAAGAGCAGCTGTTTACTTCATGTTTGTACTGACCACATGTAACACCAGGGAATGTCGACTTCAGTTAGGACAGAAAGCCAAGGAAAGATCTGTCATTCTGGGGAATACTGACATCAGAAGGTGCCATGTTGACTGTGTGGAAGATGCCTTTATTTTGGCATGGTGTCTTCAATTACGTGACTCGAGGCAGCCAGGGATGCCAGACGGAATCAGTCCCGAGAAACGTAATAACGTAAGTTATTGGTCAATTGTTATTTGTACTATAATCGTTTTGTTAGTTTTGGCCACGGATCAGCTGACCTATGTAAATGATTTTAACATTAACTGGAGTATTTAAAGGTCAAGGTCAAAGGTAATGAACATGCACATAGTGAGAATGCCGGTAATGGACAGACCATATGATACAAACATGCTATAGATGCTAACACGTTGTTTCAGATATTCCATGAGAGCTAACAAGCCTCTTCCAATCATGTACCATGTTGTTTAAGTTATTCCATGAGAACTAACAAGCCTCTTCCAATCATATACCATCTTGTTAATGTTAACACGCTGCTTGTCACACGATATCTGTCATTTATGCTCTGTCACTTTTACGTTGATAACGATGTAAGAATCTTCATTAAAACGTCTTCCGTAAAGTTGAATGTTTCAAATGAGACACTACATTTTAACTAGGCAACATGAAGGTGTTTTCCCCTCTCACCTGTCCATTCTTTGTAAACAAGTATTTTAATTTATGATACTTGAAGATGATTATTTGATGATAATGTTCGCTTTAATGAGTCACACTATCTTCTGTTTAAATGATGTTCCAAGGAATAATATTGGATTTTTCACATGTGTAATTAATTACCAGCTGCACAACAAAACTTGCAGGGTCAAGGTTAGGGTTAATTCAAATCTGTACAACAAAACTTGCAGGGTTAAGGTTAGGGTTCATTAAAATCTGTACAACAAAACTTGCAGGGTTAAGGTTAGGGTTAATTAATATCTGTACAACAAAACTTGCAGGGTTAAGGTTAGGGTTAATTAATATCTGTACAACAAAACTTGCAGGGTTAAGGTTAGGGTTAATTAAAATCTGTACAACAAAACTTGCAGGGTTAAGGTTAGGGTTAATTAATATCTGTACAACAAAACTTGCAGGGTTAAGGTTAGGGTTAATTAATATCTGTACAACAAAACTTGCAGGGTTAAGGTTAGGGTTAATTAATATCTGTACAACAAAACTTGCGACGTTTTGGTATAGGCTCAAACATGTTATCAAGCTAAGTATGTAATGACATGTAAGACCATGCTGAATGAGACAAAAACCATTGCTACACATCGACAGGTGTACCCAATACCGACAAAACACATAGATACACCATGCAGCCTTGTTTCCTTGTTCCTTTAGGTTCTGACAACACCGTGTGGAGTTTGCAACACCACTTCAGTGTGTCTGGATAGGGGGTGTTCAAAGGAGTGTGTGCAAGGTACGTGCCCACTCATCATTAGTTCTTGATGGTTTGTATCAACTGACTCCCCTGAGCATAGAATATAGCTACTTAGGCTGTTTAATATATGACAGAAAGAGTTCCCATCTACCATCCTCAAAGTGTACTATATCTACGTGTAAGGGTGTTGTCTATGTGTAGTGTAATACTTCCAGAAGGGGTCAATCTAGACACAGTGTCTTGCAATGAATGGTTGTTGTATTTCTTGTGCACACTGGTGAGGTAGCACTAAGTACACAACTAATACACAACAGTAGAGATTACCGGGGGAGGCGTGGTAAGACTGTCACTTGAGCAGTAGAAGGCTGGACTGACTGGTCAGTTCACCCCTTCAAGTCCCTGGTTTGCCTATTCTGCTGATCTGTCCATGCCCTTCCCGATGTCTGTCAGCTCACTCATGTACTTGCATATCCTCCTTGCTTTTATATGCACACAAACAGTAAACAGTTTTGTAATGTGTTGGCATAAATGGCTGCCTTCACAATGTGCTCAAGGTAGCCCATGAAGAAAACCTTTGACGTAAATGGCTGCACTGTATGATATATTTGGGATCATATTTTCTTATAAAGTAAAGCTGCTAATACTTTTGGGTTGTGTCACATCCGAACTTCAGTGGCTGTTGAGATCATACTGTACTTGTTGGGATCATACAGAGATTCCTAAGATCAAACAGTGGCCGTTGAGATCATATTCTACTTGTTGAGGTCATACAGGGGTTCCTAAGATCAAACAGTGGCTGTTGAGATCATACTGTACTCGTTGAGATCATAAAGGGGTTCCTAAGACCATTTAGTGGCTGTTGAGATCATACAGGAATTCCTAAGATCATACAGTGGCTGTTAAGGATGTCGTAAAGTGGCCGTTGAGGACAGTATAGAAACGTTGTTGAGGAGACAATACAGTGATCGTTGAGATCATTCAGTGATCTCTGAGAACACACATTTGTTGCTAAGGAGATCATACAGTGGTTCTTGTGGAGAGCACACTTTGTTTCAGAGGAGATCATACAGTGGTTGTTGAATAGAGTATACATTTGTTGCTAAGGCGAACATACAGTGGTTGTTGAGGAGAGTACACATTTGTTTCTGAGGAGATGATACAGTGGTTGCTGAGGAGAGTACACATTTGTTTCTGAGGAGATCATACAGTGGTTGTTGAGGAAAATATACATTTGTTTCAGAGGAGATCATACAGTGATTGTTGAGGAGAGTACACATTTGTTGCTAAGGAGATCATACAGTGGTTGTTGAGGAGAGTACACATTTGTTTCTGAGGAGATCATACAGTGGTTGTTGAGGAGAGTACACATTTGTTTCTGAGGAGATCATACAGTGATTGGTGAGGAGAGTACATATTTATTGCTGAGGAGATGATACAGTGGTTTTAGAGGAGAGTACACATTTGATGCTGAGGAGATCATACAGTCGTTGCTGAGGAGATCATACAGTGGTTGTTAAGGAGAGTACATATTTGTTGCTGAGGAGATGATACAGTGGTTGTTGAGGAGAGTACACATTTGATGCTGAGGAGATCATACAGTCGTTGCTGAGGAGATCATACAGTGGTTGTTGAGGAGAGTACATATTTGCTGCTGAGGGGATGATACAGTGGTTTTTGAGGAGAGTACACATTTGATGCTGAGGAGATCATACAGTCGTTGCTGAGGAGATCATACAGTGGTTGTTGAGGAGAGTACATATTTGTTTCTGAGGAGATCATACAGTGGTTTTTGAGGAGAGTACACATTTGTTGCTGAGGAGATCATACAGTGGTTGTTGAGGAGAGTACATATTTGTTGCTGAGGAGATCATACAGTGGTTGTTGAGGAGAGTACACATTTGTTGCTAAGGAGATCATACAGTGGTTGTTGAGGAGAGTACACATTTGTTTCAGAGGAGATCATACAGTGGTTGTTGAGGAGAGTACACATTTGTTGCTGAGGACATCATACAGTGGTTGTTGAGGAGAGTACATATTTGTTGCTGAGGAGATCGTACAGTGGTTGTTGAGGAGAGTACACATTTGTTTCTGAGGAGATCATACAGTGGTTGTTGAGGAGAGTACACATTTGTTGCTAAGGAGATCATACAGTGGTTGTTGAGGAGAGTACACATTTGTTGCTGAGGAGATCATACAGTGGTTGTTGAGGAGAGTACACATTTGTTTCTGAGGAGATCATACAGTGGTTGTTGAGGAGAGTACACATTTGTTGCTAAGGAGATCATACAGTGGTTGTTGAGGAGAGTACACATTTGTTGCTGAGGAGATCATACAGTGGTTGTTGAGGAGAGTACACATTTGTTGCTAAGGAGATCATACAGTGGTTGTTGAGGAGAGTACACATTTGTTGCTAAGGAGATCATAGAGTGGTTGTTGAGGAGAGTACACATTTGTTTCTAAGGAGATCATACAGTGGTTGTTGAGGAGAGTACACATTTGTTGCTAAGGAGATCATACAGTGGTTGTTGAGGAGAGTACACATTTGTTTCTGAGGAGATCATACAGTGGTTGTTGAGGAGAGTACACATTTGTTTCTATGGAGATCATACAGTGGTTGTTGAGGAGAGTAAACATTTGTTGCTAAGGAGATGATACAGTGGTTGTTGAGGAGAGTACACATTTGTTTCTGAGGACATCATACAGTGGTTGTTGAGGAGAGTACACATTTGTTGCTAAGGAGATCATACAGTGGTTGTTGAGGAGAGTACACATTTGTTTCTGAGGAGATCATACAGTGGTTGTTGAGGAGAGTACACATTTGTTGCTGAGGAGATCATACAGTGGTTGTTGAGGAGAGTACACATTTGTTGCTAAGGAGATCATACAGTGGTTGTTGAGGAGAGTACACATTTGTTTCTAAGGAGATCATACAGTGGTTGTTGAGGAGAGTACACATTTGTTGCTAAGGAGATCATACAGTGGTTGTTGAGGAGAGTACACATTTGTTTCTGAGGAGATCATACAGTGGTTGTTGAGGAGAGTACACATTTGTTGCTAAGGAGATCATACAGTCGTTGTTGAGGAGAGTACACATTTGTTGCTGAGGAGATCATACAGTGGTTGTTGAGGAGAGTACACATTTGTTTCTGAGGAGATCATACAGTGGTTGTTGAGGAGAGTACACATTTGTTGCTAAGGAGATCATACAGTGGTTGTTGAGGAGAGTACACATTTGTTGCTGAGGAGATCATACAGTGGTTGTTGAGGAGAGTACACATTTGTTTCTGAGGAGATCATACAGTGGTTGTTGAGGAGAGTACACATTTGTTGCTAAGGAGATCATAGAGTGGTTGTTGAGGAGAGTACACATTTGTTTCTAAGGAGATCATACAGTGGTTGTTGAGGAGAGTACACATTTGTTGCTAAGGAGATCATACAGTGGTTGTTGAGGAGAGTACACATTTGTTTCTGAGGAGATCATACAGTGGTTGTTGAGGAGAGTACACATTTGTTGCTAAGGAGATCATACAGTGGTTGTTGAGGAGAGTAAACATTTGTTGCTAAGGAGATCATACAGTGGTTGTTGAGGAGAGTACACATTTGTTTCTGAGGAGATCATACAGTGGTTGTTGAGGAGAGTACACATTTGTTGCTAAGGAGATCATACAGTGGTTGTTGAGGAGAGTACACATTTGTTTCTGAGGAGATCATACAGTGGTTGTTGAGGAGAGTACACATTTGTTTCTGAGGAGATCATACAGTGGTTGTTGAGGAGAGTACACATTTGTTGCTAAGGAGATCATACAGTGGTTGTTGAGGAGAGTACACATTTGTTTCTAAGGAGATCATACAGTGGTTGTTGAGGAGAGTACACATTTGTTGCTAAGGAGATCATACAGTGGTTGTTGAGGAGAGTACACATTTGTTTCTGAGGAGATCATACAGTGGTTGTTGAGGAGAGTACACATTTGTTGCTAAGGAGATTATACAGTGGTTGTTGAGGAGAGTACACATTTGTTGCTAAGGAGATCATACAGTGGTTGTTGAGGAGAGTACACATTTGTTGCTAAGGAGATCATACAGTGGTTGTTGAGGAGAGTACACATTTGTTTCTAAGGAGATCATACAGTGGTTGTTGAGGAGAGTACACATTTGTTTCTGAGGAGATCATACAGTGGTTGTTGAGGAGAGTACACATTTGTTGCTAAGGAGATCATACAGTGGTTGTTGAGGAGAGTACACATTTGTTGCTGAGGAGATCATACAGTGGTTGTTGAGGAGAGTACACATTTGTTGCTGAGGAGATCATACAGTGGTTGTTGATGAGAGTACACATTTGTTGCTAAGGAGATTATACAGTGTTGCTGAGGAGAGTACACATTTGTTGCTGAGGAGATCATACAGTGGTTGTTGAGGAGAGTACACATTTGTTGCTGAGGAGATCATACAGTGGTTGTTGAGGAGAGTACACATTTGTTTCTAAGGAGATCATACAGTGGTTGTTGAGGAGAGTACACATTTGTTGCTAAGGAGATCATAGAGTGGTTGTTGAGGAGAGTACACATTTGTTTCTAAGGAGATCATACAGTGGTTGTTGAGGAGAGTACACATTTGTTGCTAAGGAGATCATACAGTGGTTGTTGAGGAGAGTACACATTTGTTTCTGAGGAGATCATACAGTGGTTGTTGAGGAGAGTACACATTTGTTGCTAAGGAGATCATACAGTGGTTGTTGAGGAGAGTACACATTTGTTTCTGAGGAGATCATACAGTGGTTGTTGAGGAGAGTACACATTTGTTTCTATGGAGATCATACAGTGGTTGTTGAGGAGAGTAAACATTTGTTGCTAAGGAGATGATACAGTGGTTGTTGAGGAGAGTACACATTTGTTTCTGAGGACATCATACAGTGGTTGTTGAGGAGAGTACACATTTGTTGCTAAGGAGATCATACAGTGGTTGTTGAGGAGAGTACACATTTGTTTCTGAGGAGATCATACAGTGGTTGTTGAGGAGAGTACACATTTGTTGCTGAGGAGATCATACAGTGGTTGTTGAGGAGAGTACACATTTGTTGCTAAGGAGATCATACAGTGGTTGTTGAGGAGAGTACACATTTGTTGCTAAGGAGATCATACAGTGGTTGTTGAGGAGAGTACACATTTGTTTCTAAGGAGATCATACAGTGGTTGTTGAGGAGAGTACACATTTGTTTCTAAGGAGATCATACAGTGGTTGTTGAGGAGAGTACACATTTGTTGCTAAGGAGATCATACAGTGGTTGTTGAGGAGAGTACACATTTGTTTCTGAGGAGATCATACAGTGGTTGTTGAGGAGAGTACACATTTGTTGCTAAGGAGATTATACAGTGGTTGTTGAGGAGAGTACACATTTGTTGCTAAGGAGATCATACAGTGGTTGTTGAGGAGAGTACACATTTGTTGCTAAGGAGATCATACAGTGGTTGTTGAGGAGAGTACACATTTGTTTCTAAGGAGATCATACAGTGGTTGTTGAGGAGAGTACACATTTGTTTCTGAGGAGATCATACAGTGGTTGTTGAGGAGAGTACACATTTGTTGCTAAGGAGATCATACAGTGGTTGTTGAGGAGAGTACACATTTGTTGCTGAGGAGATCATACAGTGGTTGTTGAGGAGAGTACACATTTGTTGCTGAGGAGATCATACAGTGGTTGTTGATGAGAGTACACATTTGTTGCTAAGGAGATTATACAGTGTTGCTGAGGAGAGTACACATTTGTTGCTGAGGAGATCATACAGTGGTTGTTGAGGAGAGTACACATTTGTTGCTGAGGAGATCATACAGTGGTTGTTGAGGAGAGTACACATTTGTTTCTAAGGAGATCATACAGTGGTTGTTGAGGAGAGTACACATTTGTTGCTAAGGAGATCATAGAGTGGTTGTTGAGGAGAGTACACATTTGTTTCTAAGGAGATCATACAGTGGTTGTTGAGGAGAGTACACATTTGTTGCTAAGGAGATCATACAGTGGTTGTTGAGGAGAGTACACATTTGTTTCTGAGGAGATCATACAGTGGTTGTTGAGGAGAGTACACATTTGTTGCTAAGGAGATCATACAGTGGTTGTTGAGGAGAGTACACATTTGTTTCTGAGGAGATCATACAGTGGTTGTTGAGGAGAGTACACATTTGTTTCTATGGAGATCATACAGTGGTTGTTGAGGAGAGTAAACATTTGTTGCTAAGGAGATGATACAGTGGTTGTTGAGGAGAGTACACATTTGTTTCTGAGGACATCATACAGTGGTTGTTGAGGAGAGTACACATTTGTTGCTAAGGAGATCATACAGTGGTTGTTGAGGAGAGTACACATTTGTTTCTGAGGAGATCATACAGTGGTTGTTGAGGAGAGTACACATTTGTTGCTGAGGAGATCATACAGTGGTTGTTGAGGAGAGTACACATTTGTTGCTAAGGAGATCATACAGTGGTTGTTGAGGAGAGTACACATTTGTTTCTAAGGAGATCATACAGTGGTTGTTGAGGAGAGTACACATTTGTTGCTAAGGAGATCATACAGTGGTTGTTGAGGAGAGTACACATTTGTTTCTGAGGAGATCATACAGTGGTTGTTGAGGAGAGTACACATTTGTTGCTAAGGAGATCATACAGTCGTTGTTGAGGAGAGTACACATTTGTTGCTGAGGAGATCATACAGTGGTTGTTGAGGAGAGTACACATTTGTTTCTGAGGAGATCATACAGTGGTTGTTGAGGAGAGTACACATTTGTTGCTAAGGAGATCATACAGTGGTTGTTGAGGAGAGTACACATTTGTTGCTGAGGAGATCATACAGTGGTTGTTGAGGAGAGTACACATTTGTTTCTGAGGAGATCATACAGTGGTTGTTGAGGAGAGTACACATTTGTTGCTAAGGAGATCATAGAGTGGTTGTTGAGGAGAGTACACATTTGTTTCTAAGGAGATCATACAGTGGTTGTTGAGGAGAGTACACATTTGTTGCTAAGGAGATCATACAGTGGTTGTTGAGGAGAGTACACATTTGTTTCTGAGGAGATCATACAGTGGTTGTTGAGGAGAGTACACATTTGTTGCTAAGGAGATCATACAGTGGTTGTTGAGGAGAGTAAACATTTGTTGCTAAGGAGATCATACAGTGGTTGTTGAGGAGAGTACACATTTGTTTCTGAGGAGATCATACAGTGGTTGTTGAGGAGAGTACACATTTGTTGCTAAGGAGATCATACAGTGGTTGTTGAGGAGAGTACACATTTGTTTCTGAGGAGATCATACAGTGGTTGTTGAGGAGAGTACACATTTGTTTCTGAGGAGATCATACAGTGGTTGTTGAGGAGAGTACACATTTGTTGCTAAGGAGATCATACAGTGGTTGTTGAGGAGAGTACACATTTGTTTCTAAGGAGATCATACAGTGGTTGTTGAGGAGAGTACACATTTGTTGCTAAGGAGATCATACAGTGGTGGTTGAGGAGAGTACACATTTGTTTCTGAGGAGATCATACAGTGGTTGTTGAGGAGAGTACACATTTGTTGCTAAGGAGATTATACAGTGGTTGTTGAGGAGAGTACACATTTGTTGCTAAGGAGATCATACAGTGGTTGTTGAGGAGAGTACACATTTGTTGCTAAGGAGATCATACAGTGGTTGTTGAGGAGAGTACACATTTGTTTCTAAGGAGATCATACAGTGGTTGTTGAGGAGAGTACACATTTGTTTCTGAGGAGATCATACAGTGGTTGTTGAGGAGAGTACACATTTGTTTCTAAGGAGATCATACAGTGGTTGTTGAGGAGAGTACACATTTGTTTCTGAGGAGATCATACAGTGGTTGTTGAGGAGAGTACACATTTGTTGCTAAGGAGATCATACAGTGGTTGTTGAGGAGAGTACACATTTGTTGCTGAGGAGATCATACAGTGGTTGTTGAGGAGAGTACACATTTGTTGCTGAGGAGATCATACAGTGGTTGTTGATGAGAGTACACATTTGTTGCTAAGGAGATTATACAGTGTTGCTGAGGAGAGTACACATTTGTTGCTGAGGAGATGATACAGTGGTTGTTGAGGAGAGTACACATTTGTTGCTGAGGAGATCATACAGTGGTTGTTGAGGAGAGTACACATTTGTTTCTAAGGAGATCATAGAGTGGTTGTTGAGGAGAGTACACATTTGTTGCTGAGGAGATCATACAGTGGTTGTTGAGGAGAGTACACATTTGTTTCTAAGGAGATCATACAGTGGTTGTTGAGGAGAGTACACATTTGTTTCTAAGGAGATCATAGAGTGGTTGTTGAGGAGAGTACACATTTGTTTCTGAGGAGATTATACAGTGGTTGTTGAGGAGAGTACACATTTGTTGCTGAGGAGATCATGCAGTGATTGTTGAGGAGAGTACACATTTGTTGCTAAGGAGATCATACAGTGGTTGTTGAGGAGAGTACACATTTGTTGCTGAGGAGATCATACAGTGGTTGTTGAGGAGAGTACACATTTCTTTCCAAGGAGATCATAGAGTGGTTGTTGAGGAGAGTACACATTTGTTTCTAAGGAGATCATACAGTGGTTGTTGAGGAGAGTACACATTTGTTGCTAAGGAGATCATACAGTGGTTGTTGAGGAGAGTACACATTTGTTTCTGAGGAGATCATACAGTGGTTGTTGAGGAGAGTACACATTTGTTGCTAAGGAGATCATACAGTGGTTGTTGAGGAGAGTACACATTTGTTTCTGAGGAGATCATACAGTGGTTGTTGAGGAGAGTACACATTTGTTGCTAAGGAGATTATACAGTGTTGCTGAGGAGAGTACACATTTGTTGCTGAGGAGATCATACAGTGGTTGTTGAGGAGAGTACACATTTGTTGCTAAGGAGATCATACAGTGGTTGTTGAGGAGAGTACACATTTGTTTCTGAGGAGATCATACAGTGGTTGTTGAGGAGAGTACACATTTGTTTCTGAGGAGATCATACAGTGGTTGTTGAGGAGAGTACACATTTGTTGCTAAGGAGATCATACAGTGGTTGTTGAGGAGAGTACACATTTGTTTCTAAGGAGATCATACAGTGGTTGTTGAGGAGAGTACACATTTGTTGCTAAGGAGATCATACAGTGGTTGTTGAGGAGAGTACACATTTGTTTCTGAGGAGATCATACAGTGGTTGTTGAGGAGAGTACACATTTGTTGCTAAGGAGATTATACAGTGTTGCTGAGGAGAGTACACATTTGTTGCTGAGGAGATCATACAGTGGTTGTTGAGGAGAGTACACATTTGTTGCTAAGGAGATCATACAGTGGTTGTTGAGGAGAGTACACATTTGTTTCTGAGGAGATCATACAGTGGTTGTTGAGGAGAGTACACATTTGTTGCTAAGGAGATTATACAGTGGTTGTTGAGGAGAGTACACATTTGTTGCTAAGGAGATCATACAGTGGTTGTTGAGGAGAGTACACATTTGTTGCTAAGGAGATCATACAGTGGTTGTTGAGGAGAGTACACATTTGTTTCTGAGGAGATCATACAGTGGTTGTTGAGGAGAGTACACATTTGTTTCTATGGAGATCATACAGTGGTTGTTGAGGAGAGTAAACATTTGTTGCTAAGGAGATCATACAGTGGTTGTTGAGGAGAGTACACATTTGTTGCTGAGGAGATCATACAGTGGTTGTTGATGAGAGTACACATTTGTTGCTAAGGAGATTATACAGTGTTGCTGAGGAGAGTACACATTTGTTGCTGAGGAGATCATACAGTGGTTGTTGAGGAGAGTACACATTTGTTGCTAAGGAGATCATACAGTGGTTGTTGAGGAGAGTACACATTTGTTTCTAAGGAGATCATAGAGTGGTTGTTGAGGAGAGTACACATTTGTTGCTGAGGAGATCATACAGTGGTTGTTGAGGAGAGTACACATTTGTTTCTAAGGAGATCATACAGTGGTTGTTGAGGAGAGTACACATTTGTTTCTGAGGAGATCATACAGTGGTTGTTGAGGAGAGTACACATTTGTTGCTAAGGAGATCATACAGTGGTTGTTGAGGAGAGTACACATTTGTTGCTGAGGAGATCATACAGTGGTTGTTGAGGAGAGTACACATTTGTTGCTGAGGAGATCATACAGTGGTTGTTGATGAGAGTACACATTTGTTGCTAAGGAGATTATACAGTGTTGCTGAGGAGAGTACACATTTGTTGCTGAGGAGATCATACAGTGGTTGTTGAGGAGAGTACACATTTGTTGCTGAGGAGATCATACAGTGGTTGTTGAGGAGAGTACACATTTGTTTCTAAGGAGATCATAGAGTGGTTGTTGAGGAGAGTACACATTTGTTGCTGAGGAGATCATACAGTGGTTGTTGAGGAGAGTACACATTTGTTTCTAAGGAGATCATACAGTGGTTGTTGAGGAGAGTACACATTTGTTTCTAAGGAGATCATAGAGTGGTTGTTGAGGAGAGTACACATTTGTTTCTGAGGAGATTATACAGTGGTTGTTGAGGAGAGTACACATTTGTTGCTGAGGAGATCATGCAGTGATTGTTGAGGAGAGTACACATTTGTTGCTAAGGAGATCATACAGTGGTTGTTGAGGAGAGTACACATTTGTTGCTGAGGAGATCATACAGTGGTTGTTGAGGAGAGTACACATTTCTTTCTAAGGAGATCATAGAGTGGTTGTTGAGGAGAGTACACATTTGTTTCTAAGGAGATCATACAGTGGTTGTTGAGGAGAGTACACATTTGTTGCTAAGGAGATCATACAGTGGTTGTTGAGGAGAGTACACATTTGTTTCTGAGGAGATCATACAGTGGTTGTTGAGGAGAGTACACATTTGTTGCTAAGGAGATCATACAGTGGTTGTTGAGGAGAGTACACATTTGTTTCTGAGGAGATCATACAGTGGTTGTTGAGGAGAGTACACATTTGTTGCTAAGGAGATTATACAGTGTTGCTGAGGAGAGTACACATTTGTTGCTGAGGAGATCATACAGTGGTTGTTGAGGAGAGTACACATTTGTTGCTAAGGAGATCATACAGTGGTTGTTGAGGAGAGTACACATTTGTTTCTGAGGAGATCATACAGTGGTTGTTGATGAGAGTACACATTTGTTGCTAAGGAGATTATACAGTGTTGCTGAGGAGAGTACACATTTGTTGCTGAGGAGATCATACAGTGGTTGTTGAGGAGAGTACACATTTGTTGCTAAGGAGATCATACAGTGGTTGTTGAGGAGAGTACACATTTGTTTCTAAGGAGATCATAGAGTGGTTGTTGAGGAGAGTACACATTTGTTGCTGAGGAGATCATACAGTGGTTGTTGAGGAGAGTACACATTTGTTTCTAAGGAGATCATACAGTGGTTGTTGAGGAGAGTACACATTTGTTTCTGAGGAGATCATACAGTGGTTGTTGAGGAGAGTACACATTTGTTGCTAAGGAGATCATACAGTGGTTGTTGAGGAGAGTACACATTTGTTGCTGAGGAGATCATACAGTGGTTGTTGAGGAGAGTACACATTTGTTGCTGAGGAGATCATACAGTGGTTGTTGATGAGAGTACACATTTGTTGCTAAGGAGATTATACAGTGTTGCTGAGGAGAGTACACATTTGTTGCTGAGGAGATCATACAGTGGTTGTTGAGGAGACTACACATTTGTTGCTGAGGAGATCATACAGTGGTTGTTGAGGAGAGTACACATTTGTTTCTAAGGAGATCATAGAGTGGTTGTTGAGGAGAGTACACATTTGTTGCTGAGGAGATCATACAGTGGTTGTTGAGGAGAGTACACATTTGTTTCTAAGGAGATCATACAGTGGTTGTTGAGGAGAGTACACATTTGTTTCTAAGGAGATCATAGAGTGGTTGTTGAGGAGAGTACACATTTGTTTCTGAGGAGATTATACAGTGGTTGTTGAGGAGAGTACACATTTGTTGCTGAGGAGACCATGCAGTGATTGTTGAGGAGAGTACACATTTGTTGCTGAGGAGATCATACAGTGGTTGTTGAGGAGAGTACACATTTGTTGCTGAGGAGATCATACAGTGGTTGTTGAGGAGAGTACACATTTCTTTCTAAGGAGATCATAGAGTGGTTGTTGAGGAGAGTACACATTTGTTTCTAAGGAGATCATACAGTGGTTGTTGAGGAGAGTACACATTTGTTGCTAAGGAGACCATGCAGTGATTGTTGAGGAGAGTACACATTTGTTGCTAAGGAGATCATACAGTGGTTGTTGAGGAGAGTACACATTTGTTGCTGAGGAGATCATACAGTGGTTGTTGAGGAGAGTACACATTTCTTTCTAAGGAGATCATAGAGTGGTTGTTGAGGAGAGTACACATTTGTTTCTAAGGAGATCATACAGTGGTTGTTGAGGAGAGTACACATTTGTTGCTAAGGAGATCATACAGTGGTTGTTGAGGAGAGTACACATTTGTTTCTGAGGAGATCATACAGTGGTTGTTGAGGAGAGTACACATTTGTTGCTAAGGAGATTATACAGTGGTTGTTGAGGAGAGTACACATTTGTTGCTAAGGAGATTATACAGTGGTTGTTGAGGAGAGTACACATTTGTTGCTAAGGAGATTATACAGTGGTTGTTGAGGAGAGTACACATTTGTTGCTAAAGAGATTATACAGTGGTTGTTGAGGAGAGTACACATTTGTTGCTGAGGAGATCATACAGTGGTTGTTGAGGAGAGTACACATTTGTTTCTAAGGAGATCATAGAGTGGTTGTTGAGGAGAGTACACATTTGTTTCTGAGGAGATCATACAGTGGTTGTTGAGGAGAGTACACATTTGTTTCTAAGGAGATCATACAGTGGTTGTTGAGGAGAGTACACATTTGTTTCTAAGGAGATCATAGAGTGGTTGTTGAGGAGAGTACACATTTGTTTCTGAGGAGATTATACAGTGGTTGTTGAGGAGAGTACACATTTGTTCCTGAGGAGATCATGCAGTGATTGTTGAGGAGAGTACACATTTGTTGCTAAGGAGATCATACAGTGGTTGTTGAGGAGAGTACACATTTGTTGCTGAGGAGATCATACAGTGGTTGTTGAGGAGAGTACACATTTGTTGCTGAGGAGATCATAGAGTGGTTGTTGAGGAGAGTACACATTTGTTTCTAAGGAGATCATACAGTGGTTGTTGAGGAGAGTACACATTTGTTGCTAAGGAGATCATACAGTGGTTGTTGAGGAGAGTACACATTTGTTTCTGAGGAGATCATACAGTGGTTGAGGAGAGTACACATTTGTTGCTAAGGAGATCATACAGTGGTTGTTGAGGAGAGTACACATTTGTTTCTGAGGAGATCATACAGTGGTTGTTGAGGAGAGTACACATTTGTTGCTAAGGAGAATATACAGTGGTTGTTGAGGAGAGTACACATTTGTTGCTAAGGAGATTATACAGTGGTTGTTGAGGAGAGTACACATTTGTTGCTGAGGAGATCATACAGTGGTTGTTGAGGAGAGTACACATTTGTTGCTGAGGAGATCATACAGTGGTTGTTGAGGAGAGTACACATTTGTTTCTGAGGAGATCATACAGTGGTTGTTGAGGAGAGTACACATTTGTTGCTAAGGAGATTATACAGTGGTTGTTGAGGAGAGTACACATTTGTTGCTAAAGAGATTATACAGTGGTTGTTGAGGAGAGTACACATTTGTTGCTGAGGAGATCATACAGTGGTTGTTGAGGAGAGTACACATTTGTTGCTGAGGAAATCATACAGTGATTGTTGAGGAGAGTACACATTTGTTGCTGAGGAGATCATGCAGTGATTGTTGAGGAGAGTACACATTTGTTGCTAAGGAGATCATACAGTGGTTGTTGAGGAGAGTACACATTTGTTGCTGAGGAGATCATACAGTGGTTGTTGAGGAGAGTACACATTTGTTGCTAAGGAGATCATACAGTGGTTGTTGAGGAGAGTACACATTTGTTGCTGAGGAGATCATACAGTGGTTGTTGAGGAGAGTACACATTTGTTTCTGAGGAGATCATACAGTCGTTGTTGAGGAGAGTAGATGTTTGTTGCTGAGGAGATGATACAGTGGTTTTTGAGGAGAGTACACATTTGTTGCTAAGGAGATCATACAGTGGTTGTTGAGGAGAGTACACATTTGTTGCTGAGGAGATTATACAGTCGTTGTTAAGGAGAGTACACATTTGTTGCTGAGGAGATCATACAGTGGTTGTTGAGGAGAGTACACATTTGTTGCTAAGGAGATTATACAGTGGTTGTTGAGGAGAGTACACATTTGTTGCTAAGGAGATCATACAGTGGTTGTTGAGGAGAGTACACATTTGTTGCTGAGGAGATCATACAGTGGTTGTTGAGGAGAGTACACATTTGTTGCTAAGGAGATTATACAGTGTTGCTGAGGAGAGTACACATTTGTTGCTGAGGAGATCATACAGTGGTTGTTGAGGAGAGTACACATTTGTTTCTAAGGAGATCATACAGTGGTTGTTGAGGAGAGTACACATTTGTTTCTAAGGAGATCATAGAGTGGTTGTTGAGGAGAGTACACATTTGTTTCTGAGGAGATCATGCAGTGATTGTTGAGGAGAGTACACATTTGTTGCTGAGGAGATCATACAGTGGTTGTTGAGGAGAGTACACATTTGTTGCTGAGGAGATCATACAGTGGTTGTTGAGGAGAGTACACATTTGTTGCTGAGGAGATCATACAGTGGTTGTTGAGGAGAGTACACATTTGTTGCTGAGGAGATCATACAGTGGTTGTTGAGGAGAGTACACATTTGTTGCTGAGGAGATCATACAGTGGTTGTTGAGGAGAGTACACATTTGTTGCTAAAGAGATTATACAGTGGTTGTTGAGGAGAGTACACATTTGTTGCTGAGGAGATCATACAGTGGTTGTTGAGGAGAGTACACATTTGTTGCTGAGGAAATCATACAGTGATTGTTGAGGAGAGTACACATTTGTTGCTGAGGAGATCATGCAGTGATTGTTGAGGAGAGTACACATTTGTTGCTAAGGAGATCATACAGTGGTTGTTGAGGAGAGTACACATTTGTTGCTGAGGAGATCATACAGTGGTTGTTGAGGAGAGTACACATTTGTTGCTAAGGAGATCATACAGTGGTTGTTGAGGAGAGTACACATTTGTTGCTGAGGAGATCATACAGTGGTTGTTGAGGAGAGTACACATTTGTTTCTGAGGAGATCATACAGTCGTTGTTGAGGAGAGTAGATATTTGTTGCTGAGGAGATGATACAGTGGTTTTTGAGGAGAGTACACATTTGTTGCTAAGGAGATCATACAGTGGTTGTTGAGGAGAGTACACATTTGTTGCTGAGGAGATTATACAGTCGTTGTTAAGGAGAGTACACATTTGTTGCTGAGGATATCATACAGTGGTTGTTGAGGAGAGTACACATTTGTTGCTAAGGAGATTATACAGTGGTTGTTGAGGAGAGTACACATTTGTTTCTAAGGAGATCATAGAGTGGTTGTTGAGGAGAGTACACATTTGTTTCTGAGGAGATCATACAGTGGTTGTTGAGGAGAGTACACATTTGTTGCTGAGGAGATTATACAGTCGTTGTTGAGGAGAGTACACATTTGTTGCTGAGGAGATCATGCAGTGATTGTTGAGGAGAGTACACATTTGTTGCTAAGGAGATTATACAGTGGTTGTTGAGGAGAGTACACATTTGTTTCTAAGGAGATCATAGAGTGGTTGTTGAGGAGAGTACACATTTGTTTCTAAGGAGATCATACAGTGGTTGTTGAGGAGAGTACACATTTGTTGCTAAGGAGATCATAGAGTGGTTGTTGAGGAGAGTACACATTTGTTTCTAAGGAGATCATACAGTTATTGTTGAGGAGAGTACACATTTGTTTCTGAGGAGATCATACAGTGGTTGTTGAGGAGAGTACACATTTGTTGCTAAGGAGATCATACAGTGGTTGTTGAGGAGAGTACACATTTGTTGCTGAGGAGATCATGCAGTGATTTTTGAGGAGAGTACACATTTGTTGCTAAGGAGATCATACAGTGGTTGTTGAAGAGAGTACACATTTGTTTCTAAGGAGATCATAGAGTGGTTGTTGAGGAGAGTACACATTTGTTGCTAAGGAGATCATACAGTGGTTGTTGAGGAGAGTACACATTTGTTTCTAAGGAGATCATAGCGTGGTTGTTGAGGAGAGTACACATTTGTTGCTAAGGAGATCATAGAGTGGTTGTTGAGGAGAGTACACATTTGTTTCTGAGGAGATCATACAGTGGTTGTTGAGGAGAGTACACATTTGTTTCTGAGGAGATCATACAGTGGTTGTTGAGGAGAGTACACGTTTGTTGCTAAGGAGATCATACAGTGGTTGTTGAGGAGAGTACACATTTGTTTCAGAGGAGATCATACAGTGGTTGTTGAGGAGAGTACACATTTGTTTCTGATGAGATCATACAGTGGTTGTTGAGGAGAGTACACATTTGTTTCAGAGGAGATCATACAGTGGTTGTTGAGGAGAGTACACATTTGTTGCTAAGGAGATCATACAGTGGTTGTTGAGGAGAGTACACATTTGTTGCTGAGGAGATCATGCAGTGATTTTTGAGGAGAGTACACATTTGTTGCTAAGGAGATCATACAGTGGTTGTTGAAGGGAGTACACATTTGTTTCTAAGGAGATCATAGAGTGGTTGTTGAGGAGAGTACACATTTGTTGCTAAGGAGATCATACAGTGGTTGTTGAGGAGAGTACACATTTGTTTCTAAGGAGATCATAGCGTGGTTGTTGAGGAGAGTACACATTTGTTGCTAAGGAGATCATACAGTGGTTGTTGAGGAGAGTACACATTTGTTGCTAAGGAGATCATACAGTGGTTGTTGAGGAGAGTACACATTTGTTTCTGAGGAGATCATACAGTGGTTGCTGAGGAGAGTACACATTTGTTTCTAAGGAGATCATAGAGTGGTTGTTGAGGAGAGTACACATTTGTTGCTAAGGAGATCATACAGTGGTTGTTGAGGAGAGTACACATTTGTTTCTAAGGAGATCATAGAGTGGTTGTTGAGGAGAGTACACATTTGTTGCTAAGGAGATCATACAGTGGTTGTTGAGGAGAGTACACATTTGTTGCTAAGGAGATCATACAGTGGTTGAGAGTACACATTTGTTGCTAAGGAGATCATACAGTGGTTGTTGAAGGGAGTACACATTTGTTTCTAAGGAGATCATAGAGTGGTTGTTGAGGAGAGTACACATTTGTTGCTAAGGAGATCATACAGTGGTTGTTGAGGAGAGTACACATTTGTTTCTAAGGAGATCATAGCGTGGTTGTTGAGGAGAGTACACATTTGTTGCTAAGGAGATCATACAGTGGTTGTTGAGGAGAGTACACATTTGTTGCTAAGGAGATCATACAGTGGTTGTTGAGGAGAGTACACATTTGTTTCTGAGGAGATCATACAGTGGTTGCTGAGGAGAGTACACATTTGTTTCTAAGGAGATCATAGAGTGGTTGTTGAGGAGAGTACACATTTGTTGCTAAGGAGATCATACAGTGGTTGTTGAGGAGAGTACACATTTGTTGCTAAGGAGATCATACAGTGGTTGTTGAGGAGAGTACACATTTGTTTCTGAGAAGATCATACAGTGGTTGTTGAGGAGAGTACACATTTGTTGCTGAGGAGATCATACAGTGGTTGTTGAGGAGAGTACACATTTGTTGCTAAGGAGATCATACAGTGGTTGTTGAGGAGAGTACACATTTGTTTCTGAGGAGATCATACAGTGGTTGTTGAGGAGAGTACACATTTGTTGCTGAGGAGATCATACAGTGGTTGTTGAGGAGAGTACACATTTGTTGCTAAGGAGATTATACAGTGTTGCTGAGGAGAGTACACATTTGTTGCTGAGGAGATCATACAGTGGTTGTTGAGGAGAGTACACATTTGTTGCTGAGGAGATCATACAGTGGTTGTTGAGGAGAGTACACATTTGTTTCTGAGGAGATCATACAGTCGTTGTTGAGGAGAGTACACATTTGTTTCTGAGGAGATCATACAGTGGTTGTTGAGGAGAGTACACATTTGTTTCTGAGGAGATCATACAGTGGTTGTTGAGGAGAGTACACATTTGTTGCTGAGGAGATGATACAGTGGTTGTTGAGGAGAGTACATATTTGTTGCTGAGGAGATCATACAGTGGTTGTTGAGGAGAGTACACATTTGTTGCTAAGGAGATCATACAGTGATTGTTGAGGAGAGTACATATTTGTTTCAGAGGAGATCATACAGTGGTTGTTGAGGAGAGTACATATTTGTTTCAGAGGAGATCATACAGTGGTTGTTGAGGAGAGTACACATTTGTTTCTGAGGAGATCATACAGTGGTTGTTGAGGAGAGTACACATTTGTTTCTATGGAGATCATACAGTGGTTGTTGAGGAGAGTAAACATTTGTTGCTAAGGAGATCATACAGTGGTTGTTGAGGAGAGTACACATTTGTTGCTGAGGAGATCATACAGTGGTTGTTGAGGAGAGTACACATTTGTTGCTAAGGAGATTATACAGTGTTGCTGAGGAGAGTACACATTTGTTGCTGAGGAGATCATACAGTGGTTGTTGAGGAGAGTACACATTTGTTGCTAAGGAGATCATACAGTGGTTGTTGAGGAGAGTACACATTTGTTTCTAAGGAGATCATAGAGTGGTTGTTGAGGAGAGTACACATTTGTTGCTGAGGAGATCATACAGTGGTTGTTGAGGAGAGTACACATTTGTTTCTAAGGAGATCATACAGTGGTTGTTGAGGAGAGTACACATTTGTTTCTGAGGAGATCATACAGTGGTTGTTGAGGAGAGTACACATTTGTTGCTAAGGAGATTATACAGTGGTTGTTGAGGAGAGTACACATTTGTTGCTAAGGAGATCATACAGTGGTTGTTGAGGAGAGTACACATTTGTTGCTGAGGAGATCATACAGTGGTTGTTGAGGAGAGTACACATTTGTTGCTGAGGAGATCATACAGTGGTTGTTGATGAGAGTACACATTTGTTGCTAAGGAGATTATACAGTGTTGCTGAGGAGAGTACACATTTGTTGCTGAGGAGATCATACAGTGGTTGTTGAGGAGAGTACACATTTGTTGCTAAGGAGATCATACAGTGGTTGTTGAGGAGAGTACACATTTGTTTCTAAGGAGATCATAGAGTGGTTGTTGAGGAGAGTACACATTTGTTTCTGAGGAGATCATACAGTGGTTGTTGAGGAGAGTACACATTTGTTTCTAAGGAGATCATACAGTGGTTGTTGAGGAGAGTACACATTTGTTTCTAAGGAGATCATAGAGTGGTTGTTGAGGAGAGTACACATTTGTTTCTGAGGAGATTATACAGTGGTTGTTGAGGAGAGTACACATTTGTTGCTAAGGAGATCATAGAGTGGTTGTTGAGGAGAGTACACATTTGTTGCTGAGGAGATCATACAGTGGTTGTTGAGGAGAGTACACATTTGTTTCTGAGGAGATCATAGAGTGGTTGTTGAGGAGAGTACACATTTGTTTCTAAGGAGATCATACAGTGGTTGTTGAGGAGAGTACACATTTGTTGCTAAGGAGATCATACAGTGGTTGTTGAGGAGAGTACACATTTGTTTCTGAGGAGATCATACAGTGGTTGAGGAGAGTACACATTTCTTGCTAAGGAGATCATACAGTGGTTGTTGAGGAGAGTACACATTTGTTTCTGAGGAGATCATACAGTGGTTGTTGAGGAGAGTACACATTTGTTGCTAAGGAGAATATACAGTGGTTGTTGAGGAGAGTACACATTTGTTGCTAAGGAGATTATACAGTGGTTGTTGAGGAGAGTACACATTTGTTGCTGAGGAGATCATACAGTGGTTGTTGAGGAGAGTACACATTTGTTGCTGAGGAGATCATACAGTGGTTGTTGAGGAGAGTACACATTTGTTTCTGAGGAGATCATACAGTGGTTGTTGAGGAGAGTACACATTTGTTGCTAAGGAGATTATACAGTGGTTGTTGAGGAGAGTACACATTTGTTGCTAAAGAGATTATACAGTGGTTGTTGAGGAGAATACACATTTGTTGCTGAGGAGATCATACAGTGGTTGTTGAGGAGAGTACACATTTGTTGCTGAGGAAATCATACAGTGATTGTTGAGGAGAGTACACATTTGTTGCTGAGGAGATCATGCAGTGATTGTTGAGGAGAGTACACATTTGTTGCTAAGGAGATCATACAGTGGTTGTTGAGGAGAGTACACATTTGTTGCTGAGGAGATCATACAGTGGTTGTTGAGGAGAGTACACATTTGTTGCTAAGGAGATCATACAGTGGTTGTTGAGGAGAGTACACATTTGTTGCTGAGGAGATCATACAGTGGTTGTTGAGGAGAGTACACATTTGTTTCTGAGGAGATCATACAGTCGTTGTTGAGGAGAGTAGATATTTGTTGCTGAGGAGATGATACAGTGGTTTTTGAGGAGAGTACACATTTGTTTCTGAGGAGATCATACAGTGGTTGTTGAGGAGAGTACACATTTGTTGCTGAGGAGATTATACAGTCGTTGTTAAGGAGAGTACACATTTGTTGCTGAGGAGATCATACAGTGGTTGTTGAGGAGAGTACACATTTGTTGCTAAGGAGATTATACAGTGGTTGTTGAGGAGAGTACACATTTGTTTCTAAGGAGATCATAGAGTGGTTGTTGAGGAGAGTACACATTTGTTTCTGAGGAGATCATACAGTGGTTGTTGAGGAGAGTACACATTTGTTGCTGAGGAGATTATACAGTCGTTGTTGAGGAGAGTACACATTTGTTGCTGAGGAGATCATGCAGTGATTGTTGAGGAGAGTACACATTTGTTGCTAAGGAGATTATACAGTGGTTGTTGAGGAGAGTACACATTTGTTTCTAAGGAGATCATAGAGTGGTTGTTGAGGAGAGTACACATTTGTTTCTAAGGAGATCATACAGTGGTTGTTGAGGAGAGTACACATTTGTTGCTAAGGAGATCATAGAGTGGTTGTTGAGGAGAGTACACATTTGTTTCTAAGGAGATCATACAGTTATTGTTGAGGAGAGTACACATTTGTTTCTGAGGAGATCATACAGTGGTTGTTGAGGAGAGTACACATTTGTTGCTAAGGAGATCATACAGTGGTTGTTGAGGAGAGTACACATTTGTTTCAGAGGAGATCATACAGTGGTTGTTGAGGAGAGTACACATTTGTTTCTGATGAGATCATACAGTGGTTGTTGAGGAGAGTACACATTTGTTGCTAAGGAGATCATACAGTGGTTGTTGAGGAGAGTACACATTTGTTGCTAAGGAGATCATACAGTGGTTGTTGAGGAGAGTACACATTTGTTGCTGAGGAGATCATGCAGTGATTTTTGAGGAGAGTACACATTTGTTTCTAAGGAGATCATACAGTGGTTGTTGAAGAGAGTACACATTTGTTTCTAAGGAGATCATAGAGTGGTTGTTGAGGAGAGTACACATTTGTTGCTAAGGAGATCATACAGTGGTTGTTGAGGAGAGTACACATTTGTTTCTAAGGAGATCATAGCGTGGTTGTTGAGGAGAGTACACATTTGTTTCTGAGGAGATCATACAGTGGTTGTTGAGGAGAGTACACATTTGTTTCTGAGGAGATCATACAGTGGTTGTTGAGGAGAGTACACATTTGTTGCTAAGGAGATCATACAGTGGTTGTTGAGGAGAGTACACATTTGTTTCAGAGGAGATCATACAGTGGTTGTTGAGGAGAGTACACATTTGTTTCTGATGAGATCATACAGTGGTTGTTGAGGAGAGTACACATTTGTTTCAGAGGAGATCATACAGTGGTTGTTGAGGAGAGTACACATTTGTTGCTAAGGAGATCATACAGTGGTTGTTGAGGAGAGTACACATTTGTTGCTGAGGAGATCATGCAGTGATTTTTGAGGAGAGTACACATTTGTTGCTAAGGAGATCATACAGTGGTTGTTGAGGAGAGTACACATTTGTTGCTAAGGAGATCATACAGTGGTTGTTGAGGAGAGTACACATTTGTTTCTAAGGAGATCATAGCGTGGTTGTTGAGGAGAGTACACATTTGTTGCTAAGGAGATCATACAGTGGTTGTTGAGGAGAGTACACATTTGTTGCTAAGGAGATCATACAGTGGTTGTTGAGGAGAGTACACATTTGTTTCTGAGGAGATCATACAGTGGTTGCTGAGGAGAGTACACATTTGTTTCTGAGGAGATCATAGAGTGGTTGTTGAGGAGAGTACACATTTGTTGCTAAGGAGATCATACAGTGGTTGTTGAGGAGAGTACACATTTGTTGCTAAGGAGATCATACAGTGGTTGTTGAGGAGAGTACACATTTGTTTCTGAGGAGATCATACAGTGGTTGTTGAGGAGAGTACACATTTGTTGCTGAGGAGATCATACAGTGGTTGTTGAGGAGAGTACACATTTGTTGCTAAGGAGATCATACAGTGGTTGTTGAGGAGAGTACACATTTGTTTCTGAGGAGATCATACAGTGGTTGTTGAGGAGAGTACACATTTGTTGCTGAGGAGATCATACAGTGGTTGTTGAGGAGAGTACACATTTGTTGCTAAGGAGATTATACAGTGTTGCTGAGGAGAGTACACATTTGTTGCTGAGGAGATCATACAGTGGTTGTTGAGGAGAGTACACATTTGTTGCTGAGGAGATCATACAGTGGTTGTTGAGGAGAGTACACATTTGTTTCTGAGGAGATCATACAGTGGTTGTTGAGGAGAGTACACATTTGTTTCTGAGGAGATCATACAGTGGTTGTTGAGGAGAGTACACATTTGTTTCTGAGGAGATCATACAGTGGTTGTTGAGGAGAGTACACATTTGTTGCTGAGGAGATCATACAGTGGTTGTTGAGGAGAGTACATATTTGTTGCTGAGGAGATCATACAGTGGTTGTTGAGGAGAGTACACATTTGTTGCTAAGGAGATCATACAGTGGTTGTTGAGGAGAGTACATATTTGTTTCAGAGGAGATCATACAGTGGTTGTTGAGGAGAGTACATATTTGTTTCAGAGGAGATCATACAGTGGTTGTTGAGGAGAGTACACATTTGTTTCAGAGGAGATCATACAGTGGTTGTTGAGGAGAGTACACATTTGTTTCAGAGGAGATCATACAGTGGTTGTTGAGGAGAGTACACATTTGTTTCTGAGGAGATCGTACAGTGGTTGTTGAGGATAGTACACATTTGTTTCAGAGGAGATCATACAGTGGTTCTTGGGAAGAGCACACATTTGTTTCTAAGGAGATCATACAGTGTTGCTGAATAGAGTATACATTTGTTGCTAAGGCGATCATACAGTGGTTGTTGATGAGAGTACACATTTGTTTCTGAGGAGATCATACAGTGGTTGTTGAGGAGAGTACACATTTGTTTCTGAGGAGATCATACAGTGGTTGTTGAGGAGAGTACACATTTGTTTCAGAGGAGATCATGCAGTGATTGTTGAGGAGAGTACACATTTATTTCTAAGGAGATCATACAGTGGTTGTTGATGAGAGTACACATTTGTTTCTGAGGAGATCATACAGTGGTTGTTGAGGAGAGTACACATTTTTTTCTGAGGAGATCATGCAGTGATTGTTGAGGAGAGTACACATTTATTGCTAAGGAGATCATACAGTGGTTGTTGAGGAGAGTACACATTTGTTTCAGAGGAGATCATACAGTGATTGTTGAGGAGAGTACACATTTGTTTCTGAGGAGATCATACAGTGGTTGTTGAGGAAAATATACATGTGTTTCAGAGGAGATCATACAGTAGTTGTTGAGGAGAGTACACATTTGTTGCTAAGAAGATTATACAGTGGTTGTTGAGGAAAATATACATTTGTTTCAGAGGAGATCATACAGTGGTTGTTGAGGAGAGTACACATTTGTTTCAGAGGAGATCATGCAGTGATTGTTGAGGAGAGTACACATTTATTGCTAAGGAGGTCATACAGTGGTTGTTGAGGAGAGTACACATTTGTTTCTGAGGAGATCATACAGTGGTTGTTGAGGAGAGTACACATTTGTTTCTGAGGAGATCATACAGTGGTTGTTGAGGAGAGTACACATTTGTTTCAGAGGAGATCATACAGTGATTGTTGAGGAGAGTACACATTTGTTTCTGAGGAGATCATACAGTGGTTGTTGAGGAAAATATACATTTGTTTCAGAGGAGATCATACAGTGATTGTTGAGGAGAGTACACATTTGTTTCTAAAGAGATCATACAGTGGTTGTTGAGGAAAATATACATTTGTTTCAGAGGAGATCATACAGTGGTTGTTGAGGAGAGTACACATTTGTTTCAGAGGAGATCATGCAGTGATTGTTGAGGAGAGTACACATTTATTGCTAAGGAGGTCATACAGTGGTTGTTGAGGAGAGTACACATTTGTTTCAGAGGAGATCATACAGTGATTGTTGAGGAGAGTACACATTTGTTTCTGAGGAGATCATACAGTGGTTGTTGAGGAAAATATACATTTGTTTCAGAGGAGATCATACAGTGGTTGTTGAGGAGAGTACACATTTGTTTCAGAGGAGATCATGCAGTGATTGTTGAGGAGAGTACACATTTATTGCTAAGGAGATCATACAGTGGTTGTTGAGGAAAATATACATTTGTTGCTGAGAAGATCATACAGTGGTTGTTGAGGAGAGTACACATTTGTTTCTGAGGAGATCATACAGTGGTTGTTGAGGAGAGTAGATATTTGTTGCTGAGGAGATGATACAGTGGTTTTTGAGGAGAGTACACATTTGGTGCTGAGGAGATCATACAGTGGTTGTTGAGGAGAGTACATATTTGTTGCTAAGGAGATCATACAGTGGTTGTTGAGGAGAGTGCACATTTGTTTCTGAGGAGATCATACAGTGGTTGCTGAGGAGAGTACACATTTGTTGCTGAGGAGATCATACAGTGGTTGTTGAGGAGAGTGCACATTTGTTTCTGAGGAGATCATACAGTGGTTGTTGAGGAGAGTACACATTTGTTGCTGAGGAGATCATACAGTGGTTGTTGAGGAGAGTACACATTTGTTTCTGAGGAGATCATACAGTGGTTGCTGAGGAGAGTACACATTTGTTGCTGAGGAGATCATACAGTGGTTGTTGAGGAGAGTGCACATTTGTTTCTGAGGAGATCATGCAGTGGTTGCTGAGGAGAGTACACATTTGTTGCTGAGGAGATCATACAGTGGTTGTTGAGGAGAGTACACATTTGTTTCTGAGGAGATCATACAGTGGTTGTTGAGGAGAGTACACATTTGTTTCTGAGGAGATCATACAGTGGTTGCTGAGGAGAGTACACATTTGTTGCTGAGGAGATCATACAGTGGTTGTTGAGGAGAGTACACATTTGTTGCCGAGGAAATAACCAACACTCTCTTTGTGCACATTTTGTTGACGTGTAGAGTAGGGCAAATATTAACAATCTGATCAAAGATGTTCTGATAGTATCCTTCTGGCAAGTCTGTTGGACTGGTCACACAAGATCACACACTGCGACTTGCAGGATAATTCAAATCGTGGGATGACTTGCATATATATTCCATTGTCTATATTGACTTGCGGGCCCATAATCACGTACAAATATAAATTGAATTTGTCAGGTGGTTTGGATGGTGATCCCTTTGCTGCCGTTTTCATCTGCTGCCATGCAGTTGTCTGTACATCATGTGTCCAACCCTATCTGGCGGTAAGATGATGCTTCATCAGCACGCCAATAACATAACGATCCCTGGCAACTGTGCTTCATCACATTCAACTTTGTGATATTTTCCTACTGCTGGTGGGTTCTTATGTCTTGACTGAATAATTGGTTGGTGTACTCCTTTGATGGTTACACTCTTGTAATCTCGGGGTTGAAACATTTTTCACTGTCTCTTTCAAACGGATTGTACTCTGCCATGGGGATGATGAAGATACTGGCATGTTCAAGTGGATGTTCCATTGTGTGTCACTCTTGTCCAGTGATGCAGCATGTGATTGTACAGGATGGGCAGCTTTCCCAAGTACTGGGTTTAATTCTGCTGAGCCAGTTCTCTTGACCATGTCGAACTCTAGCGAGATGGCAATGATGTAACTGCTGGTATCATCGTTCGGAGTACGAATGGCTTTTAGTAGTCATTGACTGTGAGTTCATATTATAGCCTCTCACCCAGGTAAACAAAGCATTAAATGGAGCAAGTCGAACTCCATACCAATTTTCGTATGATTTGGCTATGGCTTTCTTGCATACCAAAATCCTGTTGAGCTCGTTTTGTGTGAAACCATACCCCACACATAACTGAGTGGCTTTGCAGTTAACCCAACAGATACCTTGATATACCATGCCATTTCAATCACTCACACTTCTCTAGAGGTCCATGTAACAGTAAAATACATCACTGTCATCAGTGCTCAGCACCTTGTTGCTGCTGATTTTGATAGTGGTTTTCTTAATGATGGCATGACCGAGGTTCTGCATAAATCTGCACAAGTGATGTGTAATGCCAGTTGAACTGTGCCACAAATCATGACATCATTTGCACCCAGGTTTGGGAATCGAACCAGCAGTGTATGGTTTTTATCATATGTGCTTAGAATTTTTAACCAAATGAGGCACAATTAGACCGCAATTCTGTTGACCATCGGTGTCATTTGGCGATCAGCGCACCACTGGTTGTTGGCTTGCACATACTTTAGATCTGCTTGCACGTACCGGACATATTCCAACCACAACCCTGCCCCCCTCTGCTGCATGTCGCTAGGAGCCATGTGCAGTCACACACTGACTCCATGTACTCCACTTTCTGCTGACATATTCCAAAGTGTCATCCAAATTTTATAGCACTAGGCAAATTGACTGGAGACATGATGTGCGTCATAAGCTGTGCCTTCACCTGTCATTGTGGAATGAGTTTCCAACGGCGCACTCATCATGGTCTTCACATGTGTGAAGAGAAACGTTCCAGTGCACCTGAATTCAGTCTCACCTGCAAAGAGAGGAATCCCTACTATCATCCTTCTACTTGTGATGCAGGATTTGGCGTACATCTGACCACTTAATGTCTTCACACATTTAATGGCTTCCAGGAGAGGCTTGTGGTGGAATCCCCAAACCGTCTTTCACGACAATCGACCATTTTCAGATAGATTTTATTTACATTTGCTATAAATGCGTTCATACTCATACAGGTGATTTGTCACATTACATGTCTTGTCCTGCTGAATCTCTTTCAAGACGTGTCTATTGACCGTATAAGCAGATCACAGCAAGGGTTGATTAAAGTTAAACCACATCCAGTCATTGCACACCATACAGTAAGGTTGAACTGATTCTACCAGAATGGCATTGGGTTCGAAAACCAAAGATGCACTGTTTTCAAGTTCATTTCCGGAAACCGATTTGAAGACGACATCCTTAAATGTTTTGAAATTGGAGCCACTCGCATTGACCATGATCTGCATATGCTTGAGATTTAAAGAATTTGTGTTATTACTTTCAGAATAAAACATTCCCGGTTTGTAGTTATTAAACTATATACTGTGTGCAGTTGTGATGGACATCCAATCATGGAGGGAAAAACAAAGGGCCCTTGAGCAGTTGAATTCGAACTAGTTGTGCTATAAAAATATCTAGTCGTATCGTATCATATGTTATAATATGTGAATGTGTGTGTATGTGTGTGTTTATATATTCAGTGTATACATGATGCGTGTGATTGATGCCACCTCAGATCAACTCGAACTGCACACTGCATAATCACCCACATGGACCAACATCATCATCATCATCATCATCATCATCAGCAGCAGCAGCAGCAGCAGCAGCAGCAACAACAACCTAACTCTCAATAATGCCCATAACCAATTAACTGACAACCACTACTGCTTGTGTTCACTGAACAAAAACTTCAAACCCGAGGGAGTCAATAACAACATCAATGCCTGGCCCTCAGACACGTAATCATGAACGGTTTTATCAATCAGTATCTACCTGGACAATAACAACATCAATGCCTGGCCCTCAGACACGTAATCATGAACGGTTTTATCAATCAGTATCTACCTGGACAATAACAACATCAATGCCTGGCCCTCAGACACGTAATCATGAACGGTTTTATCAATCAGTATCTACCTGGACAATAACAACATTAATGCCTGGCCTTCAGACACGTAATCATGAACGGTTTTATCAATCAGTATCTACCTGGACAATAACAACATCAATGCCTGGCCCTCAGACACGTAATCATGATGTGCGAGCATGTGCAGCACGATGCACAATATCAGGCACAATGATTGTTTCTCACGTACAAAGCATGAGCACAGCATGTGACTATAAACGTCCCAAATGAATCTCACAATTACATCCTCGATCTTTGCAAGAACTGTACACGAAAATGGGACAACTCAATGCTGCCAATCGAAATCAGGCAGTTGTACAACCGCAAGCTGGTGAATCAAAGGGTGAGGTGGCAATGATCCTCTGTGTTCATCCCAGTTCAATACTTGATTGTAGGATTGATTTCGTTAAACATATTCAACAAATGACCGTCCAAGATGAGGAGCCTGAAGTGTGTCCGATCAGACAATCAGGAACCGTCTCTGAGAAGTAGGAATATATGTCAAATGTCCAAAGGTTGCCCCCTCCTTGACACGACTAAATTGACCTTGATGAGTGAGATGGTGTAACACGGTGCTGCCATGGGACCTGGCAAACTGGAAGTGCATATGGTTTAGTGATGAATCCTGTCATCTCGTTAGGCGACGTGATGGTAGAGACCGTGTCTACAGACGATGTTTTGCTCCCAACAGCATCAGACAGGTGGACAGATATGGTGGAGAGAGTGTTATGTGGATTGATCATACATCCACAGATCGCAGTTTGTGCTTGTCTAACGTAATCTGACTGCCAATTGATACATCAGCCAGATTCTCTGTCCGCACGTCCTTCACCTTGATGACCATCAACTGCAGCTCTGCCAACAGGACAACGCCAGGCCCCACACAGCATGTGCCACCAGGGACTACATGGCCAATAACAACATCAATACCCTCCCCTGACCCTCCAGATTCCAGGATCTAAACCCAATCGAACACCTTTGAGATCAGATCGATAGACGGGTATGTCAAATGTTGTATCACACCACAGAATCTTCAACAGTTGTTCCACATGCTGCAGGAGGAATGGAGAAGGATTCCACAACAAACCATCAAATGCTGATTCAATCTGTACCCAGGAGGTGTCTGGCAGTGGTAGCAGCTGCAGGTGGTCAAACGAGGTACTGACTTCAACACCACCTGGTGGACAGCAGTAATGACTGTAATGACTGTTCATTCTCATGAAAAATGGACAAGATGGCAATGCACTGCTCCATAAAATTTTATTCATGTCTTTGTTTTCTACATGTCCTTGAATAACACCAAATTTTCACTTATAGTTGGGTTTTGCGTTTCTTTTTTTTGAAGAGTGTATGATGAACCCCAAAGTAATGCTAACCAACATCGTACACGCAAGGATTCAATCTAACCAGTAAAGAAAACACCATTTTTGGCAGATGTCAAAACACCCGATTGGTTGATCACCTCATTTCGCATATTCACTAAATATCAACTGATAAACGACAGGATAATTGCCACGCCTTTGTTCCAACAACTGATACAACATGTCACACAGGCAACATGCCCGTACTTACCAACACTGATGTGGTATTAATAGTCAAAGGTATTTTTTTTAAACAGCAATGCACTACACACCGCACTCACACCAGAAGTGTAAACGCTCCCTGGAATGATTTGTTACTTTTTAATACTGTCAATCAATTAAATAATGCGAGATACTGAATTGATGCCAAAAAAGTGGCTGTGACTGAAACTCATTACTAAATCTTGCATCATTATACTGTCCTTTGCACTCGATATCGTGGTTATTATTATTATTATGGTAATATTCCAGTGAATGAAAAATGAATGAAATTCCTTTACTGACACAGAGACATCGACAATATACTTTCAGCAAAGGTAAATACATCCCAGGGTAAATACATCCCAGGGCAGGAAGACTGAGCACTAACCACTTAACAGAATAACTTTGAATAACTTTACGTTATTTGAATTCACTGGACTTCGTCATGATTCCTGCTGTTTGCTTCAATCCAACATGAAGAGGCTTCATGACGTTAATTATTAGATCAACACATTCGTTGTCGTTTTTTTCACTTCAGATTAGCTGCCACTTTGTCAGCATACTACTGGGTGAATTGTTCCCTCATTAGCCCTTTCACTTCACCATTAACTGATATATAGGTCCATCGGCTGTAACTCGCAAGTGCACCCAGCCGGGACAAGCAAACTTCAAAATGTTTCTTTTTAAAAGTTTGGATGAACGATTGGCAATGATGTGCGACAAAAACATCGAAACTCAAGAGTGATGTCTGTTTCAATGGCAATTCCAATTCCTTTCTCAGCTTTTCTGTACAAGGCACCAATACATTAAAATGTATTCCAGCATGGTATCGTCTGTGCTCCAGTGATTGGGTGAATGTGTGATATGCCACGCCTCTGGAAACTTGTATTTGGCTTTACGTCCCTTGGTAGATAACTTGTAGAGGGATCATCTTGCCTTATGCAGTACTCCCTAACACCATTGTAATTTCCCGTTTGTCATCAACTCCAATTACATCTACATGCTTGGTTCCTTTACTTGTTAACGTCCAGTTTGATACAGCAATGGTTTTCATGCCAGTTTTAGCAAAGTTTATTTTCAGGTCTGCTGGGATCAACTTTGACAAAACTACTTCCCCTATTTCTGTATTGAACTCTCCCCGATTTGTTTCATAATCCCACGATACTCTCCTGGCAGCTTCGGCACCCATGAAGAGCCACCTCCTCGTGGTGGGTGCTGGGTAACGGTAAGTGCTCTTCTCCCGTGTGGACCCGGGACAGAATGTGTCCACATCACCCCATTGCTTGTCGGAAGAGGCGACCAAATTGGGCAACCTGTTTGCCGTGGGTTGCGTCCCGTGTCGGTGGAGGACGGTAGTCTGGTGGTTGAGGGCAGTAGGAGACTGTGCATTTTATCTCCTTTTGCTCAACACACCACTTCGGCCCTTACTTCACCTAGACGGGTGGTAGAACTGGCCCAGTTCTATCAATCGGCTGGTCACGCCAAGCCTTGAGCTGAAACTATGATATGCTCAAAACTTTATGAAACTGTTGATTTGATTTTTCATGCTTGGCCAAACTATTTGGATTCCATAATTTCAAATGTATCATGTTATGTTTGTTTTTGCCTAGAGCCGTATGCCCAGAAGGCGGTGGCTCATGGGCCAATCTGGTAGACTGATTATCTATTTAATCCTACTTCTGCTGGAGTATATCATCCAAGTATCCTTAGTGCTGCAAGTTGGAGATCCACTTGTATATGGCATTGTCTTTATGATACTCCGTGGTGGGTGGGGAGCTTGGGTGATGAATCTTTAATATTTCGACATGGCTCTTGAAACCCCCTTGAAAAAAAGCGTCAACTTGACAATGATCATGGTGCGAATGAAGGTTGCATACCTCTTACACAAGTTGAGTACTGGCCGAGATTTCTGGTTCTAGAATCTCCGGACAAGCAGCCTATCAAACTGAATCCATTTGCGATTTCGAAAGGTGTGTATGGTATAGCAGGGGATGTTAAGATTATCAAACGTATGAGGTCTGGATCACTTCTCATTTAATGTGCCAAAAGACAACAGGCTACCAACTTGCTGTCTGTTGATTCCTTAGCTGGTCTCCCTGTTTCTGTATCTGTTCACAGGTCACTTAATTCAAGCAAAGGCATTGTAAAGGACCGTGATCACCTCCTAGATGATATGTCGGAGCTTGACATAGTTTGTGAGTTAAAAGCTCAAGGTGTGACAAATGTGAAACGTTTCACTCGGCGCTTTTCAGACGTACTTAACACAAACACATACCTGTTTTCTTTCGTCTCTCCATCTCCACCCAAAACTATCAAAGCAGGTTATTGCAGCCTTACAGTTGAACAATATATACCCAACCCACTGAGGTGTTTTAAGTGCCAAAAGTTTGGTCATGGGGTAAATTCATGCAAAAGTACTATTACTTGTGCCCACTGTGGTGAGAAATCACATGTTACTGAGGACTGCAATAGCAACTTTAAAAAATGTGTTAACTGTTCTGCTGAGCATTCGTCTGCAGAACAGTGTCACAAGTCATGCCCCTGGAGATTGTCTACACCTGAACATCGAAGTCGTGCCGATGATTACGAACATCATGAACGTGCGCCATGAAGAAGTTTATGAGCCATAATTTTTCTTTCTATGTAGTGCAATTGACAAATTTAAACACATTTTACAAAAAAATGATGTTATATCTAGCGCACGTTCGTAATCATCGGCACGACTTCGATGTTCAGATGTAAACAACCTCCAGGGGCATGACTTGTGACACTCTTCTAGAGTGACTATCTTTTCCTAAAAACATATGCTATTGCCCCGACAACACCTCATACCTAAACGCATTCAACACGGGTTGTCAAAGATGGATAGGTATAAAAATGTAATAGTGGGAACTAAAAACACAACTCACCGAGACGGGTGTTTCTTCCAACGATGCCATGTTTTGCTGCGTGAGTTTCCGCTCGCGACCGAAAAATCTCCGAAGATGGCCGAGCGTGTTTCCAGTATTACCGACATTGCTTCCGATAGGGCCGATGTGTTTCCATTATTACCGCTAAACTACCGATATCGCTGCAATTGTTTAGCGAGTGGGCTGCGTTTGTATCCATTTGAGATGCAATTCCTTCAAATTTGCCGTAATTCCTTCAATTACTTAGGGGGGCCTGAGCCCTGTCACTCTAAATACAAATTTACAAACTGTTGCTGTTCGTCTCACTTTACATATGGCCCTGGCACTGTGCAGCTTGTATATACCTCCTCTTCAAATATTCAACAATCAGATCTTCAAAATCTATATGATCAACTTCCGAAGCCATGTCTCGTCATGGGTGATCTTAACGGACACAACCCACTTTGGGGAAGTGTCAACACAAATACTAAAGGTAAAATCATCGAGGAATTCATATCCGATAATAACTTATGTATTTTTAATGATGATTCAGCCACTTATTTACATCCAGCTACGGGAACATACTCTTCCCTGGATATATCTCTTGCTGATTCTAATTTATATAATGAATTTGAATGGGAGGTCCATGATGACCTATGCGGTAGTGATCATTTCCCCACCATTCTTAAAAGCATCATCCCAGGGGATGCTCCAGCCTTATCCAGGCGAAACTTCTCTAGGGCTGATTGGTCATTATATAACACACTTTGTTCTGAACAATTAAAACCTGATGTTTTCGTGAATAGCGAAGATCCTATACAGTTGTTTTCTGATACACTTAATAACATTGCTGACCAAACTATACCAAAGTCCTCTGCAGTTCCACACATTCGTAAGCCATGGTTCAACAATGAATGTAAACAGGCCAGAAAGTGTAGGAAGAAAGCGGAAAAGTATTTTCGCAGACATCCTACTGTACATAATTTAGATAAAGTAAAAATTTTAAATGCCAAAGCCAGACGTACTTTCAAACAAAATAAGCACCAGTCATGGCGAAATTACGAAATTAATGATTACAAAGCGAGCATTAGAACTTACATCCGTGATCTGATGCAGAAGAAGTGGGACACCCAAGTAGGTATCAATAAACTACATGAAATAAAACCCTACATTGGTTACACTTACCTGGGTTGTCAGTTCAGATTTGAAGAGGTAATCATGCGACGATGTCGTATTGGCCATACAAGATATACCCATAAGTATCTGTTAAAAGGTGAGGATCCTCCGTTTTGTATCCCTTGTGATGAGAGAGTTACGGTCAAGCATATTCTGCTTGACTGTGTTGAATTCTCCATCACAGGGGATAAGTATTTCAATGTCATAATTATCAAGGATCTTTTTACAACTGTTAGTTCTCATTTAATCATTGGTTTTTTAAAAGAAATTGATTTCATGGTAGAAATTTGAGCACTGCGATTCTGTATATATATATGTATTTTAATAATTGGTAGCTTAGATTAGTAACTAGAATTGTTAGTGGGTGTATCCTCAAAGGGGGTTGAAGTACTGTAAAACTATTGTCCTCCTGAGAGGGTACGTAAGTCCACAAACATTCAAGGTAATTTCTAAATTTCCAGGTTTTTAATCGTAGTATAAGTGGGTTTTTTTTTACTGTATGGCTAGATTTTCCAAATTGCTGATGGCTGAGGGGATGATGTAAATCCAGCTAGGGTCCATGAAGGTAGCAAAGGTACTGTAAGTCCCCATGGCCCCTAGTATGGTGATCTCCCTTCAGTTGTTAGCAATCTATAGCCCAGTTTTATATTGTATTGTCCTTTATAGATAAATTGTTTTAGGCATAACTACTAGTTTTACATTCTTTTCTGTGATGTTCTAGTTGTTTTACTGTCCTTTGTCGACAGGTTTTTATAATACTCATATATTCCATTTTAATGTTACGTTCCCGTCGCGATATGGCTGAAACATTGCCGATGTGACGTTAAATTTTAACTCACTCACTCACTCACTCCTGGCAGCTTCCGTTGCATTTCTCTTTACAAAGACGTGTCTGTGCGGAAAGGAGTCTGACCAACTTTTGTTTATCTTTATAGGGCCTCCATTTTCCTCCCAAAGCAAGGGATTCTCATGCTTAACAATTCTCCTGGCAGTAGTCAAGCAATGTTTCTGATCACGATCCCTCCAGCCTTACGAATTTCCAGTAAATGTTCATAGACAAGTTTATCCAGGTCTCCTCAAAGCAGTGGGCAATCACGGCTTTTGAGTGGAATTTCAAGAACTTTATCAGATGCATGTTTTGACTCTTCAGAAAGGTAAGCTTTCTTCATGACCCAAACTGTACTTTCTCCGACGTTAAAATCCGACTCTTTGCTGAACTGTACTTTCTCTGACGCTAAAGTCCTGGAAGACTGTCTTTACATATTATATGTGAGACTGTACCCAGTCCTGGAAGACTGTCTATATATACTATATATGAACAGACCACTGTTCAGTGGAGAGTGGTCACTGTGTTAGGGGTAGGATACTGATGCTCTTACCACAGTGTTCAGTGGAGTGAAGATGCATGGGTGTTTCTTTCACTATGCGCAAGCTGTTTAGAAAAGAATTCTGACTCAGTATCCCACTTATTTTGTGTTTGGGAACAGTGAATAACAATAACCATAAACAATATCACCTTGTAACCTGTGATAATATGCTAAATGATAGAGATTGTGTTGTGATAACATAACACATGACAGTATATGTTGCTATGAATCATGTGGTCGATCCAACTTTTACCAATAGTACCAGTGATACAGATGGGATAGGTCACCTTTTCAAATACTTTACAATCATATTTGATTTCTGTTGTTTCTGTTGATTCTTCCTTTCTGTGGTCAGCCAACAACAATCCACCATATCCCATAAAATCATTGAGGCATGAAGTCCAATAAGCCGAGTGAACTGTACCTAACTGAATAATTTTAGGCTTCGTGGGACTACACCTGATGTACACGGGCTAGTTGCAGTTAACACATACTGCTATATTTAACATAACAACAACCTTCAGAAATGGAACTCCATGACAGAAATGTGCGCTGGACAAATAACAGGTAAGAGGTTGGCATGGGAGGTTAAAGTAACTTGTTCGAAAAACCCATCCCAACGTTTTCGAGGTGATAAATTTCATGTTGGACTGGGGACGCAAATTAATAAACTGAACATGGTGCAACATAGTGCTGGCCAGACACTGTCCCAAAGAAAAAGAAACATCAAGACCTCCAGAGAGAACTGCCCACCCTGGAGCATAGGGCATTTTTGATATGTTGTATTATTTTGACAGGTTATCTCATGGAACGAAACTTTCTAAACGGTCACATAAAAAAGGAAAACACAACTTTGCAGATTCTGATACCTTTCAGTTTGCAGTTACCGAAACAAATCATAGAAAATGCCAATTCAACCTATAAAGAAAAAAACCGCGATGGAAAAGAAATCCGTGAATTCAGAGTTCAAGCGATTCACTAAATTTCACCCAGCGCTGGGGGAAGAAGTTGTTTCAACAGTTGTGCTGCGCTGCGCCCATAACGCATGAGCAGTGAATAGGTTCGCGGAGCTTGAAACAGTATGCATGCCCGGGGTATGAGGTCGTGAGCAGTAGTCTAATCTTGGTTGTGTACACAAACAAGTAAATAATCTACTCGTTTCATAAAAAACCATGTTGATTGTAAGAAGCAGTCTCTATCACAGAGAAAGCTTAATGTCTGGTTTATTGACACCTATATGTATGGCTGCCTGACTGCTAAAGAAAATATGCAATACACAGCTTCAATCATTGACCACATGCCATTTAAACTTAACACCTATCAGGCTATACGCCATAAACAAAATAAATTGATTGATGACTCATGCACCCGAGTCCTGTCTCAGCCACATTATGGAATAAAGCACTGTCTCAGCCACATTATGGAATAAAGCAGGTGTGATACTTGTACATATTACATGTTTTTTATGTCTCTGGGTTGCAAACAAACTACATCCGTTTTTCATGGATGACTGGATCTCACGGAAACTGGTGCAAACGCTTGTCAGTTTCAAGTCCTGCTTTGTACTTGGACGAATGACAGTTTCCAGTAGTTCACCATCTCTACTGAGATGATTTTTGATTGGATCGAACGCAAATTCAGAGATTTACAAAACCCAACATCTCTACATACATTCTTTATGGATAACAACATAGTGTATATGATTTTGTTTGACAACGGTATATCAATCCATACTGAAACGATGCATCACATACAATACAAAAAGTTGATATCCACAAAGAATCTTACTTTCTTGTGACTCGACATACTTCTAAAATGCCCATCAAATACATCTTTCTGAACACACTATGGGCCCCACCTTATGAGCGCTCGGCGTATCAGCAAATGAAGCAGACAATCGGTTGCCGTCGTTAAACTTGAGTGCATATCCACCAGCTATGGCTGTGATTGGTCTCCCGCGGGCTTCCTTACGAGGGACGAAAGTCCAAGTACATCCAGGGATACTCTACAATACTCTGTATAGGCTCCCTGGTACAACATATTGCACTTCTGAATCGCGATTGTACGCTTGTAATTTTATTTATTTTCTTACAAACAGCAGAACTGATATAATGGAATATATGTTACTAGTACTTATAGTGGTGGAATATTTGACATGTTGATATTTCATATCTTTTGTTTTTTTTTATCTGATCAATACTAGTAAGTTCTTATCCACCTTGTGCCTGTAAAATACACAGAATGGCCTTCGTTCGGCTTTGTGCATTGTCATTTTATTCATATGGCATAGGAACCATATTTGAGGTGTGGCGAGTAACACTGCTTCCATTTCCCCCGCAACTCTACTGCATCTTTCTTGGATAAAAAATTGGATAAAAAAAACATTTTGAAATTGTTTCTGCTGAGTTGTAGGCTGGTTTGACATCTTGCAGTGTCATCATCGCGATAATGCGCCGAGGAGTGGGTTGTTTAGGTGGTGAAAGTTGAAATGTGCTGAATTTGTTTCATGACGCGTGAACAAGGAATTTAGCATATCATAACATTGAAATACATTTGATGTTCGCTTGATAGTGCTCCGTGGTCAATACTGCAGTGTTGATGGACATGGTATTCTATAATGCGGAATTTGTTTCACTTTTATAATACTCATGTCTTTCATGCGAATTAAATTACCCCAAAACAAATAGACAGTGTCAAGCTTACACTAGATGTTTATTTACAGATTACAACAAGAAAGAGGAAGATTAAATTTCATACAAAAACATTCCATTTACAAATTTACGGAAAATATGTTACACATCATTATCAAATATACAATAAAAAACAATGGCGTAGCATTGTAGTTGTGCATTCGATTTCTGAAGAAAACAGTCAATATGATTATACTTGCATTAAGTGAATGGTAAACCAATGTGAAAATAGAATCAATGGTTATTCTCATAATCTCATAGCAAGTATTATTGATACTTGTGTATTTAGTGCATTAGAACACAAGTGTTGTATGGTACAACCTTTTTTCTCCTTTGAAAGATCACACAGATTAATATAGACTAACAGCTAGTCTCTGAAATGAACATATTTTACTGAAAAAACGTTCATAGTGAAAAAAATAATGAAATGGAGCCCTGAGACTTTCTTCATTTTCTGAAGCTAAGGAAATCTAGACTTGACACATTTTCTAGACTTGCGTGGGCTTTCGTGGATATATATACTTCAGGGTCTGTACGACAGACTAGGATTAATACTGTGGGGTGATTGTTACTGTATCTCCCAGCGATGACAAAAGTCATGTTTGGAGCTCAAGAAATGAGCATTCTTATTTATATGACAGTAGGTTGTGCTCATTTTTTGTTGTGCACTGATGCATATAGGACAGAGCATTACGCAGAACTGCAATACCTTGAAACTCAGCGTGCGGAATAACAGGGAGAGCTGCCTTGGCGTCCTTATTCTGTCCTGTTTCCAACCTGAAAAAATACAATTCAAAATTTATTGCCAGCACAATGAAGATAAATTCATGTCGAGGTTATTGTAGAAAGACCAGAAGTTTTACTCGTTGAATGGTTTAATGCATTGAAACTCTTGCAGTTACTGTATTTAAATCATATTAAATTATATTCTTACATCTGTTGTGGATTTAGGGTCATTCCTCTTACAGACTCAGCATTCCATAGAGCCTGCCTCACAGTTGTCTGTGAAAGTAAATTCATGGGAAAAATGCAATTAGCATTTTGAAAAACCTAACAAAATGACTAGCAGGTATTACAACTGAAGTCTTAAATAAAGTCGAATTACTGTTAATACAACATCGTATAAGAATTTCCTGTCTGAAAACGTTACAAACATTTACAAAGAGATAACCAATCAATTTAGTTTTTAAAATATATTTGTGTTAAATTTGATTTTGAAATGCCTCAGCGATTTTGAAAAGGATATATCTATTAAGGTCACTATTCCATCCGTATAATGACGTGTGATATTGGAACCCAAAATACGTATATGCATGAATACTGGGATTAGTCTGTATTGCTTCGTCATTGTTGTTTTTGATAAAACCTATGTCTTAAAACATAAAACAGAACGTTTTACGTCCGTAAGAATACGTCCAAAATCAGTCTTATACAAACTATACATTATAATTGAAATTACATGCAACCGGTAATCCTTCAGCTCAACCACAAAAAACAGCTGGTGTTACCTGGGGAATATATTCCACCCCCATAGCCTGATTAAGTCCCAGGAAGGATATTTATGACATGTAGTAAACCTTTGATCAGCCAATTAGTCGGGCTGTTGTTCTCATATCGTGATTCAATATACTAAACACTTCCTGAATGGCAGGAATACTCTACGACTCTGTGTATTGAGCTCCCTGCTAAATGATATGGTAGTCTTGAGTGTAAGATTTCTCAACAACCATGCTGCTGAAGGAACACATGGCGTCATCAGGATTGCCTTACTGATTTTACAAATAATATACTTGCGTCATCTGCAATATACTCACCTGAGCTGAATGTGCCCTCTGAAGAAATATCGCTGACAGACATTCTGAACGGCTTTGTAGATGTAAAGTCTTCAGTAAAAATGTCCGTATGTTGGTGTGCAATGATCAACTGCATTTTCCAAACGGGTGTTCATATATGTATTTAGATCTCAAAAGGTCATCAAATTACTTTGAATTACTCTTCCTCTCTGTAACCAAGAAATACCATGGACAGTGCACGTGTACACAACGGTTTGTGAAACATGTGAATAAAGGTATGTCCCTTTAATATGAATTTTACCAATTGACCATGTTGTTGAAATAGACTATTGTTCATCAAGACTAAGCGTTATCAAAACACTAACTCATATCAGCCAAATAATCCCACTAGTGATATCCTCTTTGGACTGAAGTTGTTTATTTGAAGAGTAAGAGGATTATAAGGCATGCTCAACTGGGTTTGGTCGTTTAACTAATCCCACACAGCCATCACCAGCAGAGGGAATGATTTACACATCTCATTTTTTGTGCTTAATTATTGTGTTTGTTTTTTATTGAAAAAAAAATGAAATGGGTTGTGAACAGCTTTACAGTTTATATCGACACCGGTACCATACAACATACAATACAAAATTTAAATGCAGCATGTGTTGTCACACATGTATGTAAATTTGAATTACAAACACGGGTAAAGCTTGAAGACAATCTTATATGGAAATAGTGAATTATCTGATCGTAATAATCTGTCCATCTTAGATCTGCCTACCTCTTCGACACTTCTTCTTTTAGATTTGATACTAAATATGATTGAAGAATTAACCTCGTGGTTTGTCATATGATAATCTTGTATTAGAACTTTGGTTTATTTACCTTTGTAAAGTGCATTCCACACATACAAACTAATTGTATAAATATAGAGCATTTATGAGAATGTTATTGGTAAGATAATTATTTTTGGTGTCTTGATACTAAAATTATGGATGCTCACCGAAGTAACCATAGACTAAAGACAAAAAACATCTTCAAGCAGAAAGGAAGACCATGACAGAGTATGGAAAAGTTTTTTCCCATCTTGTTGAGTCAGTTGTGTATAAAGTGAACTATCACTGTTGACACTGATGATGTATGATTGTGTAGCACTTTAAGAATTTCTTATATTTGCGAAAGTTACCAAATGCAAAACAGAGTGTACAGTTATGTAAGTTATGTTTTATGTATGAATGATAAATTAAAAAATTATGTACGCCGAACATAAACAAACAAATGATAGACCGGCACGCACCATTTAAATATTCTGTAACATACTTCTTGCAAATGATTATATAAATCTTGTTACACAATGATTTGTATTAATTCATTTGAGTATTTGCTCCAATCTACACGTACTGACATCACAACCAATTATCTGCTGACATGTTTATGAGATTTCTTCAATACACCAATTGCATAACACCGTTAATGAGCACCAACATAAAAGGTCTAGTGACAGGTGTTATTTAGAGAATGCATATAGTTCCCACGGAGTAGAGTGGTAAAATCACCGGAATGAGCTTGGGATGATGATCTCGAACAAAGGCAAGACATCTGTTTTAACAGTCACAAGTACTTGGTATATAGATCAATGCTGGCCGTACACATCAACTTTCATGTTTTCATGCACCAGACGCAGTTGCATTGATATAAAGCACAAATGGACTATACAAATTATGGCTTATTCCTTTCCATTATTCCATTCAGTTTTCATGAATAAATATGTCACATGCAAGATCTATTATGCATATCAACAGTAAGAACTCTAACAGAACCAAAAAAAAATAATAAATTAGTAAGTATACAGAGTCATGGGGATTCTTGAGAAATGGCAAAATTGAAAGAAGTAGTGGTAAAATCCTTCCTAAATTTACAAAAGTTTACAAGCCTTGTAAACATCACCTTTACAATCATTGTGAATGTTTGTAAATATGACATTTAAATTTTGTAAATTTTTGTAAATCACCATTTTTCTTCTTGTGTATGAGACGGTACCCAGCACTAGAAGACTGTCTATTATACTATATATGAGACGGTACCCAGTCCTGGAAGACTGTCTATTATACTATATATCAGACGGTATCCAGCCCTAGAAGACTGTCTATTATAGTATATATGAGACGGTACCCAGTCCTGCAAGAAGCAGCAACAACACTGTGGCAACATTAGACAGCAAACAGAAAAATAAGTGTACGGAGAGCACTGCATAAAAAAATATCATAGGGTTGTTAAATCCATTCACGGTGTTGACACCGCTCTGATGGGTGTAGGCGTGGCAGGTGTGGGGTGGATAGCCTCTTATCCACAGTGCTGACACTGATGGTAAGCAGCATGGGTTTATTCGCGGCAGGTGTCGAGTGGATAGCCGAATAGCCAGCTGAGAGAGACCCAATGCTTGCTGAAGCTTTACCTGGAAAGACCTGAAAATTAAATGCATACTCACAGGAGTGAGTGAGTTAAAATTTAACGTCACATCGGCAATATCTCAGCCATATCGTGACGAGAACATCTAATATCAAAATTACTTATATGTCTATTATAAAACCTGTCAACGAAGGACAGTAAAACAACTAGAATATCACAAATGGAATTAAAACTAGCATGGAAAGTTAAAAACAACATCACCATTAGGACAAGACACTATAAAATCAGGCTATAGATCGCCAACAACTCAAGGTAGATCACCAAACTAGGGACCATGGGGACTTACAGTACTTTTGTTTCCTGCATGGACCCTAGTTGGATTTACATCATCCCTTCAGCTGCTGGCGAGTGTACAATATGCTAACCAAAATTAAAACAACAAGAATACTACGATTAAAAACCTGGTAGATTTAAATATACATGGAATGTTTGTGGACTTACGTACCCATACTCACAGGAGCTGTGGTGACTCAGTCAGTTAAACTGCTGGGAAAAGTACAGCTTGCTTCGTGCAGCCGTGGAATCGTGCGATTGCGAGTTCATATCCCATCTGGAATCTAAAGATTTCCTGAAACAACAGTAAAGGTTTTCAGGAATGGATGGTTCTCGATAGCAAGCAGTTTGATACAATCCGACAATGGAGGAAGATTGTGCATTGCATCTATCTTCAATTTCTTTCTGTCTCGTTGGCATTGTGACCATCCCATGCAAGCATTTTACTAATATTTTTCAGAGTATATCAACCATCCAGTCACCCAGGCTTCATTTTGGCGTCATTGCTGGAGCAGAGCAGTATATACAATATGGGAACACTTACACACTGGTAGTAGATCGAAAAAAATCACCTATCAGGGATCGGCTCTTGATCTATCACTCACCATACTACTAAAGAGATTTTTATGGAAATGAATTGATATTCAACTCACCTTGGATCAGAATCCTTTGTGCTGTGTTTGGGTTAGATGTTGTGTGCTGTGTTTGGGTTAGATGTTGTGTGCTGTGTTTGGGTTAGATGTTGTGTGATGTGTTTGGGTTAGATGTTGTGTGCTGTGTTTGGGTTAGATGTTGTGTGCTGTGTTTGGGTTAGATGTTGTGTGATGTGTTTGGGTTAGATGTTGTGTGCTGTGTTTGGGTTAGATCTTGTGTGCTGTGTTTGGGTTAGATGTTGTGTGATGTGTTTGGGTTAGATGTTATGTGATGTGTTTGGGTTAGATGTTGTGTGATGTGTTCGGGTTAGATGTGATGTGTTTGGGTTATACATTTGTGTAATTTGGAAACAAGATTTGATATAAAATATTCCAAACATTGCAATCCATATTTTGTCAAATTTTCTTTTGCCCATCAGTTAACCTATTTGCAACGTCCTTATAACCTCCACATACGAAAGATGACAACAATCTACTGATAAAATTGTGTTACAGCGACCTCGTTCTGTGACCTTCATGGCACCTCAAAAACTGGAGACCTGGCAAAGATGAAGGCCATCTTATCTGAGGGAAGGGCGAACATTGATTGTAAAGAGTGGAAAAGTAGAACACCGGTTTTGTTGGCAGCTGGTCAAGGACATAAAGATGTAGTTCACCTGCTCGTGAGTAATGGAGCTGATGTGTCAGTTGTAGATGACTTTGGTTTCAACCTCCTTCACTCTGCCTGCCAAGGAGGAGATGTGGGGCTGGTGAAATATGTCCTTTCACTTCATAAACATGACATCAATGGGAAGGTATTATGTGGGGGAACACCACTTATGCTGGCTGCAGAGAATGGACACAGGAACGTGGTGGAGTTACTTGTGGGTCAAGGGGCCAATGTGTCACTCCATGATAACAAAGGTAACAACGTGCTCCATTTTGCCTGTCGTGGTGGAGATGTGGAGGTGGTGAAGTACGTCCTTGCACAGAACATGGTGGACATCAACAGTAGAGGCTGGAAGAGAATGACACCTGTGATGATGGCAGCAAGAACAGGTCATAGAGATGTGGTGGCGTTACTCGTGAGAAAAGGGGCTAACGTGTTACTCAGGGGTGCAAGTAAAAACACTATCCTTCATTTTGCCTGTCGTGGTGGAGATGTGGAGGTGGTGAAGTACGTCCTTGCACAGAACATGGTGGACATCAACAGTAGAGGCTGGAAAAGAATGACACCTGTGATGATGGCAGCAAGAACAGGTCACAGAGATGTGGTGGCGTTACTCGTGAGAAAAGGGGCTAACGTGTTACTCAGGGGTGCAAGTAAAAACACTATCCTTCATTTTGCCTGTCGTGGTGGAGATGTGGAGGTGGTGAAGTACGTCCTTGCACAGAACATGGTGGACATCAACAGTAGAGGCTGGAAGAGAATGACACCCGTGATGATGGCAGCAACACAGGGGTATAAAGAAGTGGTGGAGTTGCTTGTGACGAAAGGGGCCAATGTGGCTCTCTCGGGTAGACAAGGTGAAAATATCCTTCACTTTGCCTGTCATGGGGGAAGTGTGGAGGTGGTGAAGTATTTACTCTCACAGAACATCAACATCAACATCAACTGTAGAATGAGGAATGGAAGGACACCATTAATGATTGCAGAAATATCAGGACACAAGGATGTGGTAGAGTTACTTGTGAGTAGAGGGGCTGACAGGTCATTTTAGTACAACAAATAGTAACAAAACCTTTGAGTGTCAGTTGAGAGAAGGAGAGGTTGTGAGGAATCTCATTGGATGTCCAATACAAGGAAGGGTGAAAACAACAGTAGACACTGACACTACTGTGACCTAGAGATCTGTATTATTGTGTTCCCATCTTATAACATGTAAAATGGCAAATGTTGCTTACAGGTGCAACATTTTGGTACAGATACTTAAACTCATCATAAATGATACTTAAACTTATAAATGATCAGGTTTCCTTTGCTTCAGTTCACTGTAAATATTTTGGACTGTTGTGTGCGTATTTGTACAAAATGAATATATTCCAACAAATGCAGCCCCTTTAAATGTGATCGAAAAACATATTTGTTACGAGTGCGTATTTCCTGTATATTTTGTTATTAATAATTATTATTGGGTCACAATGTTTACTGTTTTGAATAATAATTACAATGGGTCACATTTCATATAATAGATGGTCCGCATTTTTAGGATTTTGGCAGCCGGTTTTCTGGAAATTATCTGCCCTTGGCTTGTTATTTGTCTACTTCCGGGAGACTGTTCTGGAAGCGGTCCAGGTGAGTAGCGATGGTCGTAAGTGCTCGAATGTTCGGGAAGTGACTGCGTGTCTATATAAATGCCAGTTGTCGTGTTGAGGTATGGGCATTCACACATTACTGGAGTATACGCCATTATCAATCGCTGCCAACGTTTCATCTTCATAGCCGCCGTCAAACCGCTCACTATCTTACATTCTGCATGACCGTTTCTCTCACACTAAGACTTTGGTCAGTTTGCTACTGTATATTTTGCATATTGCCTTAGATTTTGTCTCACTTGCATTTGAAATCAGTATTGTGAAATTGATTTGTGACTTTGTATAACTTACTCTCTTTGCTAAATACTAATATTCGAATATTTTAGACTGGTCTGCGCTCTGTTTTGCTGGTTCACAAAGGAGGTTTCTTACATCCTTTGTCACGGCAAGTACTTAACCGTAACAAAATTGGGGGGTCGTCCAGGATAGAATTCATTTGACATTTGAGACCGTTTGTGAAATTTATTTCAATTTTTTTGCAATTTTGCGACAAGTTACTTGAGGAACCAGCAAAATTTGTTGCAAATTTCTTCACATCTCGAACTTGATGCCAAACCTGCAATGAGGAAATTTCAGATTTTGAACATTGTGTTGAATCACTACATTGATGAGGGAGTATTTGATGATGGAAATGGCGCTACAGGAATGTTCAGACCTGTTGGAAATGAAAACAATAGAACTGAGAAGGTTGGAAATAGAAAAAGAAAAAGAAATGGAAATGAAATAGTTTGAGATGGAGAAGAAAAGAGAAAGAGAAAAAAAGACAAAGAGAAAGGGAAAGATACAGAAAGGAATTACAATTGAAGAAATTGGAAATTGACAATGAAATTGCACTGAAAATACTAGAAAACAATTTTCAACCCTCAGATTCTTGTACCCCCTTTTAATGAGAGAGAAGTAGACAAATATTTTCTACCTTTTGAGAAGGTTACTGAAAATCTCAAGTGGCCTAGTTAGTCATGGACTATGTTACTGCAAACATTTTGAAGGGTAAAGCTCGGGATGCTTATTCAGCCTTGTCAGTACAAGAAATATATATGACTATATATGAGACAGTGCCCAGTCCTGGAAGACTGTCTATTATACTATATATAAGACGGTACCCAGTCCTGGAAGACAGTCTGTTATACTATATTTGAGACGGTACCCGGCCCTAGAACACTGTCTATTATACTATATATGAGACGGAACCCAGCCCTAGAAGACTGTCTATTATACTATATATGAGACGGTACCCAGCCCTAGAACACTGTCTATTATACTATATATGAGACGGTACCGAGTCCTGGAAGAAGCAACAACGACACTGTGGCAACATTAGACAGCAAACAGAAAGATAAGTGTACGGAGAGCATAGCATAAAAAAATATCATAGGGTTGTTAAATCCATTCACGGTGTTGACACTGGTCTGGTGGGTTTATGCACGGCAGGTGTCGGGTGGATAGCCTCTTATCCACAGTGCTGATACCGCTCTGATGTAAGCAGCATGGGTTTATTCGCGGTAGGTGTCGGGTGGATAGCCTCTTATCCACGGTGCTGACACCGGTCTGATGGTAAGCAGCATGGATTTATTCGCGGCAGGTGTCCAGTGGATAGTCTCATATCCACTGGACATACGGCAGCCATACCCGTAGTGCTAGGTATTCAAATAACAGCTAGGGCAGCAGCACTGGTGGATTTGTGCTTATGTCGTAGACTGCAGTGTAGAGCACTGAAATACAATGAAATCTGAATTGTAGCCAAAGCGAAGTTAATTAAATCTCCCATTATAATACAGGGCTTCGGGAGCTGATCATATAGAGCTTGAAGATCAGTTTTGGCAAACGTCGAAGACGGCGAAATATAAAGAGAGCATAGCATAAACGCTTCATGTAAAGTAATTCTCACTGCAACAGTCTGCATATTAGTATTATGTGAAACTGGGCTTCGAATAACGTTTTGTCTGACTAGAACGGATGATCCCCCAGTGGCCCTATCACCCGGAGGTGCAAAACAATAATATGCATTAAATTGACGAAGGTCAAATGTATCTGTTTGTTTTAAATATGTCTCTTGGAGACATAACGCTGAAGTTGGCTGTAATTCATGTAAATTAGTCCTCAGTCCTTTGCAGTTCCACTGTATAATATTATTGGAATAAACTATCTTTGGGGGGGGGGGGGGGATTTGTTGGGGATCTACCCTGCACTCTTTTGGAGGGCGACAAGCTATGTGCCCTAGAATGGACGTTTTCAGAAACGTCCATGTCTTCAAGAGACCCGTATTTATTGAACAATTGTGACCCTTTAGGAGCTCTGCCACTTTGTTGTTTTGAAGCATCAGGCTTTGGCTTCGGTTTACTTTTCACCGTTTGTTGACTAATTTGCTATCGATTGAGACTTTGAGTGTGACTGAGATGATGATGATTTGTGATCAGAAGACGACTTTGATGTACTAGGAAGTGATTCCTCAGTCTGTGATGATATAGCAGGGTACAAAAGCTGTGGAGAATCGCAATTTACCCAAGTCAAGGTAGTTTGGCAGCCTGTGGTTGATGTTGTTTTAGAGCTAGACCCCGATGATGTTTTGGCTACTGCAGCATAACTGTCTTGAAGATCAGATCTCTTTACCAGTTTTTTGGCCTCGGAAAAAGAGATATGTTGAGTGAATTTTATTTCATTGATCTCCATTTGCTCTTTCCAAACAGGACAGTGTTTTGAAAATGATGAGTGTTCCCCGTTACAGTGACATTACTGTCACAATCTTCTGTTGTGTGTGTCTTTTCACTGCAGTGAGCACACACAACAGACAATTTGCAAGTATTTACACCGTGCCCAAACTTTTGGCATTTGAAACACCTAAGAGGGTTAGGAATGTATGTCTCAACATTGAGGTTACAATAACCTGCCTTTAGTGATTTTGGTGCAGTAGGTAGCGAAAAAGAGAACAGATAGGTGTTAGTTTGAATGGTTGTGCCATTTTGTCGGGATGAGAAACGTTTTACATTAAGTACACCCTGATCCTTCATCTCGGAGACGATATCTAGTTCTGACATGTCGGCCAGCAATAGCTCACGATCTCTCACAATCCCATTGCTCATATTGAGGGTCTTGTGAGCTGAGACAGTAACGGAAATGCCAACAAAAGTTTTGGTGTTTAAAAGGTTAGTTGACTGTTGTCTTTTGGCACATTCGATCAACAGTGCACCAGAACGCAATCTTCTAATACTCTTCACATCGCCGGCAATGCCTTGGATACCTTTAGACACAGCAAAAGGGTTCAATTGTAATGATGTCAAATCCTTTGTCTCCATGACAACAAATCGTGGCCAGTAATCAATTGGTTTGGACAGTCTGAGGTCGTTGTCAACAAGGTCATTTTCAAGAGGACGTTTAGTCTTTTTGTTTGGGGTTTCGTAAGCCATGGTTTGTGTTTTAGATTTCATCATCCGAGCTCCCCACCCAGTACGGAGTATCACAAGGATAATGCTAAAAACAAGTGGGTCTCCAACATGCAGCACCAAGGATACTCGGATGATATACTCCAGCAGAAGAGTTACAATTAACAAATCCACCAGATTGGCCCATGAGCCACCGCCTTCTGGCATAAGACTCTAGGCAAAAGTGAATAACATCATAGTTTAAACTGTAAACATCTTATGGGAACAATTTTGCCAAGACCAAAGGTTAACATTTTCAAATCAAATTTGGGTGATGATAAATAAATAAACGTCCACACACAGGGCTTGGCGTGACCAGTCGATTGATAGAATCGGGCCGATTCTACCACCCGTCTAGGTGAAGTAAGGGCCGAAGTGGTGTGTTGAGCAATAGGGGCAAAATGGGTCAGCCTCCTTCTGCCCTCAACCACCAGACTACCGTCCTCCACCGACACGGGACGCAACCCACGGCAAACAGGTTGCCCAAGTTGGTCGTCTCTTACGACCAGCAATGGGGTGCCGTGGAGACATTCTGTCCCGGGTCCACGCGGGAGAAGAGCACTTAGCATTACCCATCACCCACCACTGGGTGGTGGAGGTGGCTCTTCACGGGTGCCAGGAGACCAGATCAACTGTGCGACTGTCATACCACTTCAACGCAATCACACCTGTGCTGATCGCCACTTTAGCGTCCATACAAATATGTCTCCGTCGGCACGTTCAGCTTTTGGTGTGTAGAAAAACTGGGTTAAATTCTATTCTAAGTACAGGGCATGGGGGTGCATAGATGTACATTTCATCATTACATACCACGTATAGAGTAGCTGTGTATCGGGTGGTCTTTCACTTGCCTCTGTTACGGGATAACTTTCCGACCGGGGTGACTGTTCATCGTAGAGCTAGATACATTGGGAAGGCCACGTGATTGTGCTAAATATGTTGGGTAGGCTCTAACTAGCGGAGACATTCGTGATCAGTAGGTGAACTTTGACCCATGTCAGAGGTCGTTCTATCGGGTAAAATTGCCCTTCAGATCCTGTTTCAGGGTAATTCCCCTCCCCGTTTAAAGAGTGGATCATTAAACTGTAGACTAGGCCGTGTATTGTTAGGTTTCTTCCATTAGTGTAAGGTAGGGTTGGGCGAAAATTAGGAGTAGGAGGATTTACAGCTTTTGGGTAACGTTTGTATAAGAACAGGGTTGGTTTAGGGGTCGCTTAAAAGTACACGTTTAGCTGATCTAGAATCAACCAGTTAATGCGATAGTGTGTCATTTATCAGTTGTTAAGTTTTTGTTTGTATTTTCTACGTACTCTGTTTTGTAATAAATTATTGTCAGTTGTTTACTTGTTTCTGTTATTTTCCCTACTTGCCCGATTAACAAACTGGTTACTGAGATTGAAAGTAGAGAACATATCAGCCTGAAACCCTACATTTTAAAAATACACGCAGAGAAGGTTGGTTAACATCTAGTTCCTACCTAATTATTTCTCAAATTTCTAATTATTTCGCTGTCACTGGGCGAAGGTAATGCACATCAAAACCACGCCTATTACAGATGCATTGGAATAACAAATATGTCTCTGTCAGCACGTTCATCTTTTGATGTATTGTTATCACAAATATGTCTCTGTCATGACACTCGAGAAGCAGGAACAATTTTTGTTTATTAAAATGCTAAAACCTGCATTGAGAATGCAACACCAATCACAATCCACTGCTTGTTTGACTGGCATTCTTACAATACATCATTACAGACACAGATTTGTTGTTGATGTATAGAGGGGACTAAGTTCCATGTTTATTCCAATGCCACTATCAAGATAATGGTTACTACAAGCAAATAAAAGGAAGCATATATGTATAGTATCAAGCACCAAACTAACAACAGGTAATTTAGCAAGGAGCACATCGTCAGATGGGGCCAACAGAAAGCGTGAAATAAATCAACTCCACTATGACAAAGTTAAAACCCACTCCATTGTCCAGATGATGGACTCAATCAACATTCAGTAGGCTTGTTTATCGTGAATGATGTACATGAAACTGCTGCTCTATGCAATAAACAAGGAGTTGTTAGTGGTATGTTTTGTTGTGTAGTATCCCCATACTGTTTACTGCAGTATACCTGAGATTATAAGTGCTTCAGTTTGTAAATGACCAATCTTTTGATGTTGATTCAAGTTCAGCTTTAGTACACTTCTATGTAACAAATTGATCTCAGATTAAAACATCTCATTCCAAATTCATGTAATCCTATTTCAGGTACTAAGAAATGATGATATTTTACACATTAGATAAAAAATCTGTCAGTACTAGTTTGACATGTTTGGTCGCAGGTTAACTAACATAGTGATTATATACTGGACAAAATAAGTTAGGGATATTGGTATTTCTATGATTGATATTTTATCAGTGTGTCAATGAATAAATAGATCATAAACATATTTTTATTCATGAAAGTGAATTTGCATCCGTGACCAAACATTACTGTTTAAGTTACCACCGCTCCACGCAACATAATGTACAACATGAAGTGGAAGATGCGATGTCATAGATATTGACTATTGTATAAATACCTTAAATACGTATAAATATATAGCATCAAACACAGTTATTCTCTAAGTAGTCCTAATGATCCTCATTCACATACACATAAAAACTGACAGCTTAACACAAAACAATAGGCAATCAACCAAATTCAGTACGATACAACTTTCACCGCCTGCACCGCCCGAACTGTCACAATAAAGAATTTGACCCCCATACATCTTGCTTTTCGTATGCATTCCACATCTAAATACCATCAAAGATTTAACTTACTTCCAGAGGCTTCTGGAAGATGTATATAAACTAAGGACTTGACTGTTTTCATGCCAGAGGCTGTCTTACCTGACTTAAATCACTAATTAATTAACAAAACGGAAGACCTTGTTGATTGGTGTCTTAACTACCTTGACTCACTCATCAATTAACACTCGAATAGGTCCTGTGGCATACAAATAACAATTATTTACTTATATATCCCACCAGTTATCTCCCCTCGTGGACATTTGCAAAATTGGAAATTTTTTTTTAAATCTCATTTTTCTCAAATTGGAAATGTGTTGGAAACCTATTTCCAAAACTGTAAATGTCTTATAAACATCACCTTTGCAAGACATTTGCATGCTTGTATAGCTGGACATTTTAGGCAGTGGTAGATATGATGTTCTGAAGGAAAATCTCAGCTGACTCAGATACTCTGCACATTTCCCGCATCCTTTCCACAACTGTAAAAATCAGCTTTCAGCATATATCTGTGTTTGGAAGAGAACTTGAAGGTGCAGATGTGGGCAACATGTCCTTTCTTAAAAAAAGACACGGTAATGTTCGTAACAGATTATTCATGTTGCTTGCCAGTTTTACAGTCGCGGCCGTCCTCGCTACACTTCTTAAAATATGTGCGGCACCCATGAAGAGCCACCTCCTCGTGGTGGGTGCTGGGTAATGCTAAGTGCTCTTCTCCCGTGTGGACCCAGGGCAGAATGTGTCCACAGCACCCCATTGCTTGTCGTACGAGGCGACTAAATTGGGCAACCTGTTTGCCGTGGGTTGCGTCCCGTGTCGGTGGAGGACGGAATCCTGGTGGTTGAGGGCAGTTGGACTTTTAACTGCGTTCCATTTGCCCAACACACCACTTTGGCCCTTACTTCACCTAGACGGGTGGTTGAATTGGCCCGATTCAACCAATCGGCTGGTCATGCCAAGCCCTGTGCATGGACTGTATGTGTGTCATTGCACAAAATTGATTTGGAATTGTTTTGAATTTCGGCTTTGGCACTACTTGTGATCTTTAAGTTTTTTATTCTGAATTCTAAGATGAACTTTGCCTAGAGTCTTATGCCAGAAGGCGATGGCTCATGGGCCAATCTGGTAGTTTAATTGTTTATAATTCTTCTACTGGAGTATATCATCCCGGTATCCTTGGTGCTGCAAGCTGGAGGCCCGCTTGCTTTAGCATTGTCCTTGTGATACTCCGTGGTGGGTGGGGAGCTCGGATGATGAACCATATGACACCAACCATGGCTTATGAAATACCCCCCCCAAAAAAAACAAAACAAAACGAAACGTCCACTTGAAATTGATCCCGTTGATACTTCTCATAGACCGTCTCTATCGATAGAGTATTGGCCACGTTTCCTCGTTATTGAGACTACTGACAAGACACCATTGAAGCTGAACCCTTTCGCAGTATCTAAGGGCATTCAAGGTATTGCTGGGGATGTTAGGAACATTAGACGCTTACGTTCGGGTGCACTGCTAATTGAGTGTGGCAAGAAACAGCAAGCAACCAATCTGATGAGCACTGAATCTTTTGTGGGCATTCCGGTCACGGTCTCTGCTCACAAGACCTTGAACACAAGCAAAGGTATCGTTAGAGATCGTGATCGGTTGTTTGCTGACATGACCGAACTTGATATAGCATGCGAAATGAAGGATCAATGCGTGCTGTATGTGAAGCGCTTTTCCACCCGAAAAAACAATGAAATATTCCAAACGAATACCTATCTGTTTTCTTTTTCATCGCCGAATGCTCCCAAATCAGTAAAGGCGGGTTACTGCAATATGCAAGTTGAAACCTACATCCCCAACCCGCTCAGGTGTTTTAAATGCCAGAAATATGGACACGGTGTATCTACCTGCACATTGTCTGTTGTGTGTGCTCACTGTGGTGAGAAGACACACACAACAGAAGATTGTGACAGTGACTTTAAAAAATGCACTAACTGCTCAGGCGACCAATCATCTTCGTCAAAACAGTGTCCAATATGGAAAGAGCAAATGGCGATTAACAAAATAAAGTTCACCCAAAATATCTCATTTTCTGAGGCAAAGAAACTGGTGAAGAGATCTGACCTTCTAGAAAGTTATGCTACAGTAGCAAAATCGTCATCTGAATCCAGCTGTAAAATAACAAAATCATCCACAGGCTGCCAAACTACCTTGACTTGGGTCAGTTCTGACTCCCCACAGGTTTTATACCCTGCTATATCATCACAGACTGAGGAATCACTTCCTACTACATCAAAGTCCTCTGATCATAAGTCATCTTCACAGTCACGCTCTGAGTCTCATTCAACAGCTGATAGACAACAAACTGTTAAAACTAAACCCAAACCGAAGTCTGATGCTTCAAAACAACAAAGTGGCAGAGCTCCTAAGGGGTCACAAACTACAATTCAACTGTTTAATAAATATGGGTCTCTTGAAGATATGGACGTTTCTGAAAACGTCCATTCTAGGGCACATAGCTTGTCGCCCTCCAAAAGAGTGCGGGGTAGATCCCCGATAAATCCCCCCAAAAGATAGTTTATTCCAATAATATTGAAAAGTGGAACTGCAGAGGATTGAGGACTAATTTACATGAATTACAGCTATTAGTCCAAGATTTCACACCTTCAGCGTTATGTCGCCAGGAGACATATTTAAAACAAACAGATACATTTGACCTTCGTCATTTTAATGCATATCATTCTTTTTCACCTCCGGGTGATAGGGCCACTGGAGGATCATCCATTCTAGTCAAACAAAACGTTATTCAAAGCCCTGTTTCACTTAATACTAATATGCAGGCTGTTGCAGTGAGAATTAGTTTACATGTAGCGTTTACGCTATGCTCTCTTTATATTTCACCATCTTCGGCTTTTGCCAAAACCGATCTTCAAGCTCTATATGATCAGCTCCCGAAACCCTGTATTATAATGGGAGATTTAAATGGACACAACCCACTCTGGGGCAGTGTAACTACAAACACTAAAGGTAAATTGTTGGAGGACTTTTGTTCTGACAATGATTTATGTATTTATAATGATGGTTCCAACACATATTTACACTCTGGGACAGGGACCTATTCTGCTCTTGACTTGTCATTGACAAATTCAGAACTACTAAATGAATTCGAATGGTCAGTCCACGATGACCTCTGTGGAAGTGACCATTTTCCTACTGTATTAAAAGCTGTACCTCCATCTGATGTTCCTCCATCATCAAGACGAAATTTTAAAAAGGCTAACTGGGCTCTATATGAAACACTGTGTGCTGAAAAACTTCAACCTGAACGTTTTATTGACGTTCCTGATGCTATCAAATGTTTTTCTGATGAACTGAATTCCATACCTGATGAGTGTATACCAAAAATCCTCTGTAGTTCCACATATTCGAAAACCATGGTTCAACGATGAGTGCAAACAAGCTAGAAAGGCAAGGAAAAAAGCAGAACATTATTTCCGTCGCCATCCTATGGTGCATAATTTAAATAAATTTAAAATTTAAAATGCTAAAGCACGGCGTACTTTTAAACAGAACAAACGCCAATCTTGGCAAAATTATGTATCCAAAATAAATTTTCGGACACCTGTGTCCAAGGTATGGAACATGGTCCAGAAAATAAAAGGTAAAGGTACTAAATCTACTGTCCATCATCTTAAACATGGAGATCAATTACTTACTGATAAGTCAGATATTGCGAATAAACTGGGCGAAACTCTCGCTAAACATTCTTCCTCTTCGAATTATACACCTAAATTTCAGCAGTATCAAAAACAACAAGAAAAGAAAACTATTAATTTCAATTCTGATAATGGGGAAGATTATAATGAAACGTTTTCTATTCAAGAACTCCACACTGCTCTTGATCAAGCTCATGACACTGCTACAGGAGCTGATAACATCCATTATCAACTCCTGAAACATTTACCAGAATCCTGTCTGGAAACTCTCCTAAATATTTTTGATGGTATTTGGACATCGGGTAACTTTCCTCCTTCATGGCGTGATGCCATAGTGGTACCAATACCTAAACCTGGAGGCACCCGTGGCGAGCCACCTCCTCGTGGTGGGTGCTGGGTAACGCTAAGAGCTCGCCGACACCCCCGTAGTGGCCCCGGGGGGATATTTGGTCCACCAACCCGTTTGCCGTGGGTTGCGGCCCTGTGTCGGTGGAGGAGGGGATCCTGGTGGTTGAGGGCAGTGGGTTCTTGGAACCGTGTTCCTACTGCTCAACACACCACTTTGGCCCTGACTTCACCTAGACGGGTTGTAGAATGGGCCCGATTCTATCAATCGGCTGGTCATGTCAAGCCCTGTGTTGGACATACCATGTTTTGAGTCCACTATCCTACTCTTTTGTGTTTGGGCTTCACATTTGTAAAAAAATATCTACAGTTTTTGCCTAGAGTCCTATGTCAGAAGGCGGTGGCTCATGGGCCAATCTGGTTAATGTCAACCTCCGAATTCTGTAGGTCTCCAAATTTCTGTCATGTGCAGAACCAGCTGGACAGTCACTTTGGTAGACAAATATAGCTATTCGTGTTACATTTGCTGGAGTATAGCAGACTTGTAGCCCTGATGACGCAGACTGGATTCCTCTGCAACATCGTCCTTTGTTGACACTCGATGGCGGGTGGGGAGCAAGTTTGCCGAATATAATTCTCTCATCATGTCTCTCAACCAATACTCTGGTTCGTCGAAGAATAAACGCCGTCATGTTGATTGTGTATCATTTGATGAGGAACTTACACCTGAAGTTAATGATTACTGGCCGAGATTTATTGTCATTTCATCTTCCGATGGTAATGCGATCAAGTTGAATCCGTTTGCCATATCCTTGGGCATCAAAGGTGCCTGTGGAGAAGTTAAAAACGTCACTCGACTCCGCTCTGGCTCACTTCTTGTGGAATGTATACGAAGACAACAGTCCGTCAATCTGCTTGGATTAAAGCAGTTTGTAAATGTCCCGGTTGTTGTCTCAGCACACAATGCACTTAACTCCTGCCGTGGAATAATTCGAGATCGTGCTCGTTGTCTTTCTGACATGAGCGAGGAGGAGCTTCTGGTTGAATTAAAAAACCAAGGAGTAATTGCTGTTAAGCGATTTACAAGGAAACATAATGACACTGTGATAAAAACCAACACTTATCTTTTCACGTGTGCCCTGCCAACTATCCCAAAATCAATAAAAGCCGGATACTTCAACATCGGAGTTGATGTTTATGTTCCAAATCCCCTCCGGTGTTACCATTGCCAAAAATTTGGTCATGGTGCCAGAACTTGTACTCGCACTCAGATATGTTCTCGCTGCGGTGGTACTCATGCCAATTCTGATTGCAACAATGCAATGAAGTGTGCAAACTGTGATGGTGAGCATTTGGCCTCGTCCAGGCCCTGTCCCGTCTTCGTTTATCAGTCAAAAATTATGAAAGTTAAATGCACAAACAATCTTTCTTATTTTGAAGCCAAAAAGTTGGTGCCAGATCCGTTTTCAGTTCCAAGTACATTATCCTTTTCAGCTGTAGCATCTTCTCCTGCCCCTATGAAAAAAAGTTACTACAGTGACTACATCGTGCCAGACTGAAATTTCATGGATTCATGATAAACAAATATCTGTAAGTGAAAGTATCCTATCAAGTCAAATGACAAATACTTCGGCCTCTCAAACCGAAAGCCCACCATTGAAGATCACAGAGCCAGAATCTCCAGAACTTTCTGACACTGAGAACAATGTTCTTCGTCAAACAAGGAAAGAAAAAAAACACAAGAAAAAAAAGACGAAGGTGCTTCAACACTTGGAGGCGCCACCTTCTTCGCAACCACCTGTAGAGGTTCAAAATTCTTTTGAACCGCTGGAAATGGAGGTTACTACTCCGTTTCAAACCAAAAGGAATGTTCTTCCTTCACGTTCTCGTTCACCCATTAACCCACCATGAGTGCAAGTCACATTATACAGTGGAATTGTAGGGGACTTCAGAATAATTTCAATGATCTGCAGTTATTAATTCAAGATTACAAACCATCGGTAATTTGTTTACAAGAAACTTTCCTTAAGACAACAGATAAATTTGATTTACGGCTTTACAATTCATATCATCACTATTCCTTCCCGCGGGAGTTAAAGCTACTGGTGGATCGTCAGTACTAGTGCGACAGGGTGTGATTCACAGTCCTGTTCCTCTAGCTACGCCCCTTCAAGCTGTTGCAGTCCGAGTTACATTAAACATAGTGTTTACTCTTTGTTCTTTGTATAAACCACCCTCCTATTCACTTCAACAGTCTGAACTCCAGGCTCTATATGACCAGCTCCCTAAGCCATGTGTTATCATGGGTGATTTAAATGGTCATAACCCAATTTGGGGTTCTCATGATACAAATACCAAGGGCAAGGTACTTGAAGAGTTTTCCTTGAATAATGATTTGTGCATTTTTAATGATGGTTCTCACACGTATTTACATCCTGCCACCCGCACGTATTCGTGCCTTGACTTATCACTAGTTGATTCTAATTTGCTTACAGAATTCGAATGGTCAGTCCACGATGACCTCTGTGGAAGTGATCATTTTCCTACCATTCTAAAATCTGTGACACCTTCTGATGTCCCTCCATCATCACGATGGAATTTTGCTAAAGCTGACTGGGATTTGTATGAAATTCGCTGCTCTTCAAAACTAACACCTGATGCTTTTGTTGATGTTTCTGATCCGATAAAAATCTTCTCTAAAGAACTTCTTCAAATAGCTGATGAATGTATCCCGAAGTCCTCTTCAAATCCACACATACGTAAACCATGGTTTACTGCTGACTGCAAACAAGCTAGGAAGGCCCGGAAGAAAGCTGAACAGTATTTCTGTCGCCATCCTATGGTCCATAATTTAAACAAATTTAAAATTTTAAATGCTAAAGCAAGGCGTACTTTTAAAAAAAATAAACGCCAGTCATGGCAAAATTACGTTTCAAAAATAAATTCACGTACGCCAATTTCAAAGGTATGGAACATGGTCCAGAAAATAAATGGTAAGGGCTCTAAACCTAGTATTCACCATCTTAAAGATGGGAATCAGTTATTGACTAATAAATCAGATATTGTGAATAAACTTGGTGAGACTTTGGCGAAACATTCTTCCTCGTCAAATTATGTACCTGAATTCCAAAAATATCAAAAACAGCAGGAAAAGCAATATATTAATTCTACTTCAGAGAATGGGGAAGACTACTTCATACTGCCCTTGACCAAGCTCACAATACTGCTTCCGGAGCTGATGGTATTCATTATCAACTTCTGAAGCACTTGCCAGAATCCTGTTTAGAGGCACTTTTATATATATTTGATGACATTTGGACAACCGCAAAATTTCTTCCCTCGTGGCGAGATGCCATAATTGTACCCATCCCTAAACCTGGACGTGATCATACTGATCCATCGAATTATAGACCAATTTCACTAACGAGCTGCGTTTGCAAAACCATGGAACGCATGATAAATAATCGACTTGTTTGGTACTTGGAGACTAATAACCTAATAACAGATATACAATGTGGTTTCCGTAAAAACAGAAGTACCATCGATCATTTAGTGCGTTTAGAATCTTTTGTTAAGAGTGCCATAATTAATAAACAACACGCTGTGTCAATCTTTTTCGATCTAGAAAAAGCATACGACACGACATGGAAACATGGGATTTTAAAAGATTTACATGACTTTGGATTACGAGGCCGCCTGCCTCAATTTATATCCAACTTTTTAAATGACAGGCAATTTCAAGTCAGACTGGGTTCAACCCTGTCTGACCATTATACTCAGGATCAGGGTGTCCCGCAAGGCAGTATTTTGTCGGTCACTCTGTTTAGTATTAAGATCAACAGTCTCTCAAAGGTTTTAACTGATTCAATCGATGGATCACTTTTTGTTGATGATTTTAATATTTCTTGTCGTGGTAAAAATATGCGCACCATTGAACGGCAATTACAGTTGTGTTTAAATAAAATAAATAAATGGTGCCTTGAAAACGGCTTTAAATTTTCTCAAACAAAAACTAATTGTATACACTTTTGTAGAAAATATAAACCGCATAAAGACCCAGAACTATTTTTAAATGGCACTCCAATCAAAGGTGTAAAGGAGGCTACATTCTTGGGTGTAATTTTCGGTTCTCATTTAACCTTCTTATCACACATTAAATCTCTTAAAGTTAAATGCCTGAAGGCACTAGATTTGCTGAAGGTTGTTTCCAATTCTAAGTGGGGAGGGGATCAAACTACCCTCCTTCATTTATACAGATCATTGGTGCGATCCAAACTTGATTATGGTTCCATTGTATATGGTGGAGCCTGCAAAAGCAACCTGAAACTATTAGATTCTGTTCATCACCTAGGTCTAAGACTTTGTCTTGGGTCCTTCAGCACTTCACCTATTGACAGTCTCTATGTTGAGGCTGATGAACCATCCCTTACACAACGTCGTATAAAATTATCCTTACAATACATTACTAAATTATACTCTAATGAATCTAACCCTGCATAACACCCTGTGTGTTCAATCCACTTTATGGGGATTTGTATGACAAGAAGTCTTCTCTGGTTCCACCTCTAGGGCACAGAATTAAACCCTTTCTTTCTTCGGCCGGCATTGAGCTGAAAAACATAGCTCCCTCCCGTCTTCTTTCTTCTCCTCCTTGGCAGTTGGTCAAGCCTCAAGTAGACCTAACATTGACCACATTTAAAAAATCAGAGACTAATGAATTACAATATAAGCAAGAATATAATCAATTAAAACATAAATATAGCAATTATAAATCCTTATTTACAGATGGGTCCAAGGGCGGTGGCGCTGTGGCTTGTGCCACTGTAATTGGATCAAGAACAATATCTTCTAGATTACCAGATAATAGTTCTATTTTCACAGCAGAAGCTAACGCCATATTAACAGCACTTAAATATATTCAAAGACACCCTAAACGTAAACAATATATAATCTATTCAGACTCTCTTTCTTGTCTTCAGGCGATTAAAAATTTATCATGTAAACATCCACTTTTAATTGATATTATTGAATTGTATAATAATCTTGCTACTGGCCAATACGACATCGTCTTTTGTTGGTTACCCAGCCACGTAGGCATTTCTGGTAACACAATGGCCGATTTTGCTGCCAAGGCAGCACTCAACAAATCTGTGACACCACTTCTTATTCCATACTCTGATTACAAAGCAAGCATTAGAACTTACATCCGTGATCTGATGCAGAAGAAGTGGGACACCCAAGTAGGTATAAATAAATTACATGAAATAAAACCGAATATTGGTTACACCTACTTGGGTTGTCAGTCCAGATTTGAAGAGGTTATTTTAAGACGATGTCGTATTGGCCATACACGATATACACATGCGTACCTATTGAAAGGTGAGGATCCTCCGTTTTGTATCCCTTGTGATGAGAGAGTCACGGTCCGGCATATCCTGCTTGACTGTGTTGAATTCTCCATCACAAGGGATAAGTATTATACAGTTAAAACAATTAAGAATCTTTTTACCAGCGTTAGATCTCATTTAATTATTGGTTTTTTAAAAGACATTGATGCTTTGGTTGAATTTTGAAAACTTGTTGTGTAAATAGATGTATTTTCAACTTGAATTGTTGGTGGCTGTACCCTCAAAGGGGGTTGAACTACCGTACAATTATTGTCCTACGTAAGTCCCAAAACATTTCCTGTACGTTTAGACTTCCACTGGTTTTAATCGTAGCATATGTGTATTTTTAATTTTGGGCTAGATGTGTCTAAATTGTTAACAGCTGAGGGGATGATGTAAATCCGACTAGGGTCCATGCAGGTAGCAAAGGTACTGTAAGTCCCCATGGTCCCTAGTATGGTGATCTACCTTCAGTTGGTGGCAATCTATAGCCTGATTTCATATTGTATTGTCCGAATAGTGATATTATTTTTAACTTTCCATGCTAGTTTTAATTGATATTGTGATAGTCTAGTTGTTTTACTGTCCTTCGTTGACAGGTTTTTATACTATACATATATTTGATTTCAGAATTAAATGCTCTCGTCACGATATGGCTGAGACATTGCCGATGTGACGTTAAACATTAACTCACTCACTCACTAAAATATGTGCTCAAGGGGGAAGGGAGATAACTCTATCATAATAGTACTTTGCGTTAGAAACAATAAAGACAAAAAGCGGGGATTGCGTTATTCAAAAAAACAAAAGATTTTTATACATACCCACCCCCATGACAGAGTCAAAGTGTGAGTACATATGATTACTTGTTACAAGAATGTTTACTTATTACTTGAAATGTCTTTGTGATAATTTGGAAAGTACTTTAAAGTTATTTATCACAAACTGGTGTAGATTCTTCCAGGACACACACGTTTGAAGCTGGCCTGGTGTATACTCCATGAGAGGTCTTTACTGTCACTGACCGGACACACCCATTAACTCCAGGGCAAATCTTCAATACACGCGCCATGTCCCACTGGCCCCGTGGTTTGTTCAGCTCCATCAGCATGATAAGTCACCTTCAGCGATGTTTGGAGACTCTTTTTTCCATTATTTGTCAAATCGTCAACATTGGCAGGTATTTTCTTCTCCCAACGCTTAACAAAATATTCTTTACACTGATGACTTCAACAAACATGCATTAAAGCTTATAACACAAAATTGGCTTCTAGATCACTGGTGTACATTCATAACCAGCTATAATATTCTGAAAGGTCTGCATTTCCAAATACTCACAGCAATCAGCACTATCCTACTTTAGAAAAAAAGCCAACGTGTCTCGAAGTATTTGAACCTATTTTCGTGTTAAATATATGGCAAACTGTTGTGGCACATTCAAGTTTGGTTTACACACACTAGTTATTCCAAAACTAAAAACAAATACGATAGAACGAAAATGTGCCTCTAACAATTACCTCCATTTCTATGGTCATTTGAATGTATTTTATTGTGTGTGTAATCTAAGCCGGACAAACTGAATCTTTCAGGCTGCCCTTACAAGCACCGTGAACGTTGACACCTTATGCTACTCAGATAGCATAACTCAAAGTTTCTTAGTCATAACGATTTCTTTTTATAACTACCGTCAGACAGAGATCGTGTCTTAACATAAATGAGTGGAACATATTACATAAAACCTCAAATAAACGTTAATTACACATTACTCTTTCTTTTTGAGAGATATTCACTGAGAATGTATAAAATAAACACTTCATACACTGCTATATATGTTATTGCTATATATGTTATTGTCTTACGTGATTCTAATCAAAGAGTGTGGCTTACCCCTTTACCTATGCTCGTATGTGCACATTCCGGTGGCACTCAAAACAATCTAAATATCGTGGCACTCAGAACAATCTAAATGTCTTACGTCATTCTAATCAAAGAGTGTGGCTTACACCTTTACCTATGTTCGTATGAGCACATTCCGGTGGCATTCAAAACAATCTAAACATCATGGCACTCAAACCAATCTAAATATTGTGGCACTCAGAACAATCTAAATATCGTGGCACTCAAAACAATCTAAATATCATGGCACTCAAAACAATCTAAATATCGTGGCACTCAAAACAATCTAAATATCGTGGCACTCAGAACAATCTAAATATTGTGGCACTCAAAGCAATCTAAACATCGTGGCACTCAAAACAATCTAAACATCGTGGCACTCAAAACAATCTAAATATCATGGCACTCAAAACAATCTAAATATCGTGGCACTCAAAACAATCTAAATATCATGGCACTCAAAACAATCTAAATATCGTGGCACTCAAAACAATCTAAATATCGTGGCACTCAAAACAATCTAAATATCGTGGCACTCAAAACAATCTAAATATCGTGGCACTCAAAACAATCTAAATATCGTGGCACTCAAAACAATCTAAATATCATGGCACTCAAAACAATCTAAATATCGTGGCACTCAAAACAATCTAAATATCATGGCACTCAAAACAATCTAAATATCGCAGCAAAGGCATGGTGCCAGGAAGAGATCGTCTCCATTTGGCTTGTCCCAGATTGGTGCAAGTTAGAAGAGGAAACATATTCTTTTAGATAAGAAAAATATAAGCCAACACGTTTTCATAGATATATACACATACTACGACCAGATATATAATCGGAAGTACATATGTAATAATTCAGTCTTATGGTTAGCGTTGTCCATTTTTGAAGTCGAAACAGATGCAGAAGAAAGAAGGGCGTGGCCATGTTGTTGCGCAAAAGTCGGATCCATGTATAGCGCAATTGAGTTACTTCATAACAGTTTATAATTTCTAATCTTACGATGAAATAATGGCTGGAAGTACAATATTTAGTCATCGGCATCTGAATTTTAATATACATGTCGTAGTATTGTCAATGGTGTGAATCACGATAAACAAATATTGTTTATACACGTTCCTTCATTGATTATAATGCGGAAGGATAGTTTATGCACATATCCCCGGTCATAAAATTAATTTCATTAGTCAAATTTGACCTAATTTCTTCCTGGTCATATCGCACATGATGAACAAGAAGTAACAGTGGGATGTGTTCACGAAGATGAGATCATTGACTTTTTTTCAACGGGTAGATCGGCATACGGGTTCGGAAAGCAGTCACACAAATATATCAATATCAAAATACTTTTCTACATTTATTTTTATTTTTGTCCCCAAGTGAATTGTAATTGCTTTTACTGTTATATGTTTTTGTTTCACCGTAAACATTGCGAAAGACATACTTATAATAAGTATCCGCACACTTGCTGATCATGATAATCACGTGAGAAATTCAATGACTGAGACGATTTTGACCCCATACTTCCAAGTTTTACTTTATGAAGTAAATATGAGTAAGAAAGGAATTTAGAAAACCACGGTACCAGATGGTTACGCAACTATTAACAGAAGGTAAGTTTTACCTCGAACTGTCTATGCTACTTAGACTCGTGTTAGACAGAATTGTTGAGACTTCTGTCGTATAATGTTTGTTGTGTTTATTGTAAAACAAGAAGAAGAGGCATCCAGGCACAAAAACTTGTAATACCACAAGAGACAAATTTACACAGTTTAATGGACAACTTTTACAAAGGGGTCACGGGAGAAATTAATCATGCGTATTATATTGTCAGATGTGAACAGGGTTATTTTTGTTTAGCTTTTTCTGAGTATATGACGTCAGTTGTTTATTACTTGTTTGTGTATCTCTGCAACAATAATTAGTAATTTAAATCAGTGAACGGTTCAGTTTATGATTGTTTTTTTTTAAGACACAGTGTTCTATTTGCTTTATTAAAGCACAATTCATATTAACATGTCTCTCACTCAGCGGAGTGTTATATTTTAGTTGATTAATGCACACAAACGTAAGAACAAGGATCAATAAGATATCTATCATGTATATTCATAAAAGATAAATTAACTTCTGGTAAAAATAATTCATCTGCCTCTTAAATGTTTGACACACACATGTCCTTAAAGTAATGCTATTGAAATGCCAGTCTAGCATTTCATTGAATGCTCTGGTCATTTGTTTTTCTGAAGCACAGTGTCATGAAACTGTCAGGTTTTCTTTTTATTTGTCACAGTCTGAAATGTAAAACAGGTCTGTGATGACCATGGTCTACCATGGGATTATTACGAGATGACCAACTACTGCTACAACTACTACTACTGACTTCAACTACTGCTTTGAGCGAGAAGACCATGTTCTACCATGGTTTTGTCAAGGATGACCAAGGTCTGCCATGGTAAAATGGCAATGACCATGGTCAACCATGGTTTCTGGCGAACATGGTCTATGATGACCATGGTCAGTCATGGTTTCTGGTGAACATGGTCTATGATGACTATGGTCAGTCATGGTTTCTGGCGAACATGGTCTATGATGACCATGGTCAACCATGGTTTCTGGTGAACATGGTCTATGATGGCCATGGTCAGTCATGGTTTCTGGTGAACATGGTCTATGATGACCATGGTCAGTCATGGTTTCTGGCGAACATGATCTATGATGGCCATGGTCAGTCATGGTTTCTGGCGAACATGATCTATGATGGCCATGGTCAGTCATGGTTTCTGGTGAACATGGTCTATGATGACCATGGTCAGTCATGGTTTCTGGCGAACATGGTCTATGATGACCATGGTCAACCATGGTTTCTGGTGAACATGGTCTATGATGGCCATGGTCAGTCATGGTTTCTGGTGAACATGGTCTATGATGACCATGGTCAACCATGGTTTCTGGCGAACATGGTCTATGATGACCATGGTCAACCATGGTTTCTGGTGAACATGGTCTATGATGGCCATGGTCAGTCATGGTTTCTGGTGAACATGGTCTATGATGACCATGGTCAGTCATGGTTTCTGGCGAACATGATCTATGATGGCCATGGTCAGTCATGGTTTCTGGCGAACATGGTGTATGATGACCATGGTCAATCATGACCATGGTTTCTGGCGAACATGGTCTATGATGATCATGGTCAGTCATGGTTTCTGGTGAACATGGTCTATGATGACCATGGTCAGTCATGGCTTCTGGTGAACATGGTCTATGATGACCTTGGTCAGTCATGGTTTCTGGTGAACATGGTCTATGATGACCATGGTCAACCATGGTTTCTGGCGAACATGGTCTATGATGACCATGGTCAGTCATGGTTTCTGGTGAACATGGTCTATGATGACCATGGTCAGTCATGGTTTCTGGTGAACATGGTCTATGATGACCATGGTCAGTCATGGTTTCTGGCGAACATGATCTATGATGGCCATGGTCAGTCATGGTTTCTGGCGAACATGGTGTATGATGACCATGGTCAATCATGACCATGGTTTCTGGCGAACATGGTCTATGATGATCATGGTCAGTCATGGTTTCTGGTGAACATGGTCTATGATGACCATGGTCAGTCATGGCTTCTGGTGAACATGGTCTATGATGACCTTGGTCAGTCATGGTTTCTGGTGAACATGGTCTATGATGACCATGGTCAACCATGGTTTCTGGTGAACATGGTCTATGATGACCATGGTCAGTCATGGTTTCTGGTGAACATGGTCTATGATGACCATGGTCAGTCATGGTTTCTGGTGAACATGGTCTATGATGACCATGGTCAGTCATGGTTTCTGGTGAACATGGTCTATGATGACCATGGTCAACCATGGTTTCTGGCGAACATGGTCTATGATGACCATGGTCAGTCATGGTTTCTGGTGAACATGATCTATGATGACCATGGTCAGTCATGGTTTCTGGTGAACATGGTCTATGATGGCCATGGTCAGTCATGGTTTCTGGTGAACATGGTCTATGATGACCATGGTCAGTCATGGTTTCTGGTGAACATGGTGTATGATGGCCATGGTCAGTCATGGTTTCTGGTGAACATGGTCTATGATGACCATGGTCAGTCATGGTTTCTGGCGAACATGATCTATGATGGCCATGGTCAGTCATGGTTTCTGGCGAACATGGTGTATGATGACCATGGTCAATCATGACCATGGTTTCTGGCGAACATGGTCTATGATGACCATGGTCAGTCATGGTTTCTGGTGAACATGGTCTATGATGACCTTGGTCAGTCATGGTTTCTGGTGAACATGGTCTATGATGACCATGGTCAACCATGGTTTCTGGCGAACATGGTCTATGATGACCATGGTCAGTCATGGTTTCTGGCGAACATGGTCTATGATGACCATGGTCAGTCATGGTTTCTGGTGAACATGGTCTATGATGACCATGGTCAGTCATGGTTTCTGGTGAACATGGTCTATGATGGCCATGGTCAGTCATGGTTTCTGGCGAACATGGTCTATGATGACCATGGTCAGTCATGGTTTCTGGTGAACATGGTCTATGATGGCCATGGTCAGTCATGGTTTCTGGTGAACATGGTCTATGATGGCCATGGTCAGTCATGGTTTCTGGCGAATATGATCTATGATGGCCATGGTCAGTCATGGGTTCTGGCGAACATGGTCTATGATGATCATGGTCAACCATGGTTTCTGGCGAACATGGTCTATGATGGCCATGGTCAGTCATGGTTTCTGGCGAACATGGTCTATGATGGCCATGGTCAGTCATGGTTTCTGGCGAACATGGTCTATGATGGCCATGGTCAGTCATGGTTTCTGGTGAACATGGTCTATTGTGGCCATGGTCAGTCATGGTTTCTGGCGAACATGGTCTATGATGACCATGGTCAGTCATGGTTTCTGGTGAACATGGTCTATGATGACCATGGTCAGTCATGGTTTCTGGTGAACATGGTCTATGATGACCATGGTGAACCATGGTTTCTGGCGAACATGATCTATGATGACCATGGTCAACCATGGTTTCTGGCGAACATGGTCTATGATGACCATGGTCAGTCATGGTTTCTGGTGAACATGGTCTATGATGACCATGGTCAGTCATGGTTTCTGGTGAACATGGTCTATGATGACCATGGTCAGTCATGGTTTCTGGTGAACATGGTCTATGATGACCATGGTCAACCATGGTTTCTGGCGAACATGATCTATGATGACCATGGTCAACCATGGTTTCTGGCGAACATGGTCTATGATGACCATGATCAGTCATGGTTTCTGGCGAACATGATCTATGATGGCCATGGTCAGTCATGGTTTCTGGTGAACATGGTCTATGATGACCATGGTCAGTCATGGTTTCTGGTGAACATGGTCTATGATGGCCATGGTCAGTCATGGTTTCTGGTGAACATGGTCTATGATGACCATGGTCAGTCATGGTTTCTGGCGAACATGGTGTATGATGACCATGGTCAATCATGACCATGGTTTCTGGCGAACATGGTCTATGATGATCATGGTCAGTCATGGTTTCTGGTGAACATGGTCTATGATGACCATGGTCAGTCATGGCTTCTGGTGAACATGGTCTATGATGACCATGGTCAGTCATGGTTTCTGGTGAACATGGTCTATGATGACCTTGGTCAGTCATGGTTTCTGGTGAACATGGTCTATGATGACCATGGTCAACCATGGTTTCTGGCGAACATGGTCTATGATGACCATGGTCAACCATGGTTTCTGGCGAACATGATCTATGATGGCCATGGTCAGTCATGGTTTCTGGTGAACATGGTCTATGATGACCATGGTCAGTCATGGTTTCTGGTGAACATGGTCTATGATGACCATGGTCAGTCATGGTTTCTGGTGAACGTGGTCTATGATGGCCATGGTCAACCATGGTTTCTGGTGAACATGGTCTATGATGGCCATGGTCAATCATGGTTTCTGGTGAACATGGTCTATGATGACCATGGCCAATTATGGTTTCTGGTGAACATGGTCTATGATGGCCATGGTCAGTCATGGTTTCTGGTGAACATGGTCTATGATGACCATGGTCAGTCATGGTGCAGTTTCAGCTGGATGACTATCATCCTGGGTAATTAATTTTTTTTCATTCTTATCATCAATCTTTGAAAGTCATTACATAGGACATGTTCTAGGTTCTAGTTTCATTGCTCAATCCAAGTAATTCTAGACCTAAAGGTTCACCCTTGACTTTTTGTTGCTACATTCTCGACTATCATTACATTTTTAATTTTAATTTTAGTTATTAGATCTGCCATTACTATTTCATAGCTTGATTCATTTTGCTGTTTCCCGGATTTTATCTGCAAGTTGTTTTTCGCTGTTATTCCTTCCATTTTTCAGAATGAAAAATACCTCATGGTTTGAATAATGAATTTGCCATCATGTTATATGAAACAGGGGAGACTGATTAATGTGACACACATAAAACATCAATTCATTTCCAGTAATTTGACTCGGGATTTATGGTAATACAGGTCTTTTATAAAGAGTCTAGTTGTGAAAATTCACAATTTCATTCATAAGTTCGTATATGATAGATAGGAATCAGGTGATATGTTATCAATAGCGAGTGTAACCACTTGCCATCAGTCATGGCACCATCAATCAGCGGATGATCTCAGCAGGAATCGATGTTTCAGAAATCCAAGAGAGATCGTTCAGGTTTGTATTGGTTTACAGGAGTTAACAAACGCTGTCTCAGCTGATACACAAGATGATACTAGTGGAGTTCATACCTGGCGAAGGTTAACGCTATGTAGGCATTCTCAAACAATTCTGTTACAAGAATGACACAGTGCCTTCCATACCATGAAACCTTTTCCATTGAACGGATGACCATCTTGAAGGCACTATGGGGCCATTAGCTCTCGTCTACGTCGCAAAACTCAAACTCTGCCATTGTTTCTGCACCAACTGAACCGGCGTTCATATACAACCACCCTACCCCCACCTCTCCCAGCCCTATCATTATCGTTGACGTCTCTGTCATGAATCTGTTCCAGAGGTGGATCTGCCGTATCTAGCGATCTTCGGATGTGTGGTAACTCTTCCTCTCGGGCAGTCTTGGGATTGGTTGTGTACGGTTTTCTGATTTGGTTAAGATATGTATCAGCTTTTCAGACTTCTTTTGCCTGGTAGTTTATGTTGCGTCACAGTTGACAGGCATATTGATTGCATGGCAAAGTAACAAATCTTAACCGAGCTATCAATGTGTCTGACGTGCTGTCACTCATAAACTATTCAAAACCCAGCATCAGGTTACTCAACATGGTGATCTTGAATCTTTGGTCTTGCAGGTCGTTCTCCATGAATGTGGGGATACTGCACCATCTGTGAACACTCTATGATGGGGTTGCTGTGTTCACGTAGCAGTCTGCAGATGGCTTTAAGAGCAGCTGTTTACTTCATGGTTGTACTGACCACATGTAACACCAGGGAATGTCGACTTCAGTTAGGACAGAAAGCCAAGGACAGATCTGTCATTCTGGGGAATACTGACATCAGAAGGTGCCATGTTGACTGTGTGGAAGATACCTTCATTTTAGCATGGTGTCTCCAATTACGTGACTCGAGGCAGCCAGGGATGCCAGACGGAACCAGTCCCGAGAAACGTAATAACGTAAGTTATTGGGGAATTGTTATTTGTACTATAATCGTTTTGTTAGTTTTGGCCACGGATCAGCTGACCTTTGTAAATGATTCTAACATTAATTGGAGTATTTACAGGTCAAGGTCAAAGGTAATGAACATGCGCATAGTGAGAATGTCGGTAATGGACAAACCACATGATACAAACATGCTATAGATGCTAACACGTTGTTTCAGATATTCCATGAGAGCTAACAAGCCTCTTCCAATCATGTATCATGTTGTTTCAGATATTCCATGAGAACTAACAAGCCTCTTCCAATCATATACCATCTTGTTAATGTTAACACGCTGCTTGTCACACGATATCTGTCATTTATGCTCTGTCACTTTTACGGTGATAACGATGTAAGAATCTTCATTAAAACGTCTTCCGTAAAGTTGAATGTTTCAAATGAGACACTACATTTTAACTAGGCAACATGAAGGTGTTTTCCCATCTCACCTGTCCATTCTTTGTAAACAAGTATTTTAATTTATGATACTTGAAGATGATTATTTGATGATAATGTTCTCTTTAATGAGTCACACTATCTTCTGTTTAAATGATGTTCCAAGGAATAATATTGGATTTTTCACATGTGTAATTAATTACCAGCTGCACAACAAAACTTGCAGGGTTAAGGTTAGGGTTAATTAATATCTGTACAACAAAACTTGCAGGGTTAAGGTTAGGGTTAATTAAAATCTGTACAACAAAACTTGCGACGTTTTGGTATAGGCTCAAACATGTTATCAAGCTAAGTATGTAATGACATGTAAGACCATGCTGAATGAGACAAAAACCATTGCTACACATCGACAGGTGTACCCAATACCGACAAAACACATAGATATACCATGCAGCCTTGTTTCCTTTTTCCTTTAGGTTCTGACAACACCGTGTGGAGTTTGCAACACCACTTCAGTGTGTCTGGATAGGGGGTGTTCAAAGGAGTGTGTGCAAGGTACGTGCCCACTCATCATTAGTTCTTGATGGTTTGTATCAACTGACTCCCCTGAGCATAGAATATAGCTACTTAGGCTGTTTAATATATGACAGAAAGAGTTCCCATCTACCATCCTCAAAGTATACTATATCTACGTGTAAGGGTGTTGTCTGTGTGTAGTGTAATACTTCCAGAAGGGGTCAATCTAGACACAGTGTCTTGCAATGAATGGTTGTTGTATTTCTTGTGGACACTGGTGAGATAGCACTAAGTACACAACTAATACACAACAGTAGAGATTACCGGGGGAGGCGTGGTAAGACTGTCACTTGAGCAGTAGATGGCTGGACTGACTGGTCAGTTCATCCTTCAAGTCCCTGGTTTGCCTATTCTGCTGATCTGTCCATGCCCTTCCCGATGTCTGTCAGCTCACTCGTGTACTTGCATATCCTCCTTGCTTTTATATGCACACAAACAGTAAACAATTTTGTAATGTGTTGGCATAAATGGCTGCCTTCCCAATGTGCTCAAGGTAGCCCATGAATAAAAGCCTTTGACGTAAATGGCTGCACTGTATGATATATATTGGGATCATATTTTCTTATAAAGTAAAGCTGCTAATACTTTTGGGTTGAGTCACATCCGAATTTCAGTGGCTGTTGAGATCATACTGTACTTGTTGGGATCATACAGAGATTCCTAAGATCAAACAGTGGCTGTTGAGATCATACTGTACTTGTTGGGATCATACAGAGATTCCTAAGATCAAACAGTGGCTGTTGAGATCATACTGTACTTGTTGAGATCATACAGAGATTCCTAAGGTCAAACAATGGCTGTTGAGATCATATTGTACTTGTTGAGATCATACAGAGATTCCTAAGATCAAACAGTGGCTGTTGAGATCATACTGTACTTGTTGAGGTCATACAGGGATTCCTAAGATCAAACAGTGGCTGTTGAGATCATACTGTACTTGTTGAGATCATACAGAGATTCCTAAGATCAAACAGTGGCTGTTGAGATCATACTGTACTTGTTGAGGTCATACAGGGATTCCTAAGATCAAACAGTGGCTGTTGAGATCATACTGTACTTGTTGAGGTCATACTGGGATTCCTAAGATCAGACAATGGCTGTTGAGATCATACTGTACTCGTTGAGATCATACAGAGATTCCTAAGATCAAACTGTGGCTGTTGAGATCATACTGTACTTGCTGAGATCATACAGGGATTCCTAAGATCAGACAGTGGCTGTTGAGATCATATTCTACTTGTTGAGGTCATACAGGGATTCCTAAGATCAAACTGTGGCTGTTGAGATCATACTGTACTCGTTGAGATCATAAAGGGGTTCCAAAGACCATTTAGTGGCTGTTGAGATCATAAAGGAATTCCTAAGATCATACAGCGTCTGTTAAGGAGGTCGTAAAGTGGCCGCTGAGGACAGTATAGAAAAGTTGTTGAGGAGACAATACAGTGATCGTTGAGATCATTCAGTGATCCTTGAGAACACACATTTGTTTCTGAGGAGATCATACAGTGGTTGCTGAGGAGAGTACACATTTGTTGCTGAGGAGATCATACAGTGGTTGTTGAGGAGAGTACATATTTGTTTCTGAGGAGATCATACAGTGGTTGTTGAGGAGAGTACATATTTGTTGCTAAGGAGATCATTCAGTGGTTGATGAGGAGAGAATACATCTGTTTCGGAGGAGATCATACAGTGGTTGTTGAGGAGAGTACACGTCTGTTGCTGAGGAGATCATACAGTGGTTGTTGAGGAGAGTACACATTTGTTTCTGAGGAGATCATACAGTGGTTGTTGAGGAGAGTACATATTTGTTGCTAAGGAGATCATTCAGTGGTTGTTGAGGAGAGAATACATCTGTTTCGGAGGAGATCATACAGTGGTTGTTGAGGAGAGTACATATTTGTTGCTAAGGAGATCATTCAGTGGTTGTTGAGGAGAGAATACATCTGTTTCGGAGGAGATCATACAGTGGTTGTTGAGGAGAGTACACGTCTGTTGCTGAGGAGATCATACAGTGGTTGTTGAGGAGAGTACACATTTGTTTCTGAGGAGATCATACAGTGGTTGTTGAGGAGAGTACATATTTGTTGCTAAGGAGATCATTCAGTGGTTGTTGAGGAGAGAATACATCTGTTTCGGAGGAGATCATACAGTGGTTGTTGAGGAGAGTACACGTCTGTTGCTGAGGAGATCATACAGTGGTTGTTGAGGAGAGTACACATTTGTTGCCGAGGAAATAACCAACACTCTCTTTGTGCACATTTTGTTGACGTGTAGAGTAGGGCAAATATTAACAATCTGATCAAAGATGTTCTGATAGTATCCTTCTGGCAAGTCTGTTGGACTGGTCACACAAGATCACACACTGCGACTTGCAGGATAATATAAATCGTGGGATGACTTGCATATATATTCCATTGTCTATATTGACTTGCGGGACCATAATCACGTACAAATATAAATTGAATTTGTCAGGTGGTTTGGATGGTGATCCCTTTGCTGCCGTTTTCGGTTTTATCAATCAGTATCTACCTGGACAATAACAACATCAATGCCTGGCCCTCAGACACGTAATCATGAACGGTTTTATCAATCAGTATCTACCTGGCCAATAACAACATCAATGCCTGGCCCTCAGACACGTAATCATGCACAGTTCTATCAATCAGTATCTACCTGGACAATAACAACATCAATGCCTGGCCCTCAGACACGTAATCATGATGTGCGTGGATGTGCAGCACGATGCACAATATCAGGCACAATGATTGTTTCTCACGAGCAAAGCATGAGCACAGCATGTGATTATAAACGTCCCAAATGAATCTCACAATTTCATCCTCGATCCTTGCAAGTACTGTACACGAAAATGGGACAACTCAATGCTGCCAATTGAAATCAGGCAGTTGTACAGCCGCAAGCTGGTGAATCAAAGGGTGAGGTGGCAATGATCCTCTGTGTTCATCCCAGTTCAATACTTGATTGTAGGATTGATTTCGTTAAACAAATTCGACAAATGACCGTCCAAGATGAGGAAGAACTAGAGTCACGAGACCTTTCCAAGATTAGTACCTCCAGATAACCCATCTACGTGACTGCCATTGTACTGCCCAGGACACAGCACACTAACAGTTTGGAGCCTAAAGTGTGTCCGATCAGACAATCAGGAACCGTCTCTGAGAAGTAGGAATATATGTCAAATGTCCAAAAGTTGCCCCCTCCTTGACACGACTAAATTGACCTTGATGAGAGAGATGGTGTAACACGGTGCTGCCATGGGACCTGGCAAACTGGAAGTGCATATGGTTTAGTGATGAATCCTGTCATCTCGTTAGGCGACGTGATGGTAGAGACCGTGTCTACAGACGATGTTTTGCTCCCAACAGCATCAGACAGGTGGACAGATATGGTGGAGAGAGTGTTATGTGGATTGATCATACATCCACAGATCGCAGTTTGTGCTTGTCCAACGTAATCTGACTGCCAATTGATACATCAGCCAGATTCTCTGTCCGCACGTCCTTCACCTTGATGACCATCAACTGCAGCTCTGCTAACAGGACAACACCAGGCCCCACACAGCATGTGCCACCAGGGACTACATGGCCAATAACAACATCAGTGCCCTCCCCTGACCCTCCAGATCCCAGGATCTAAACCCAATCGAACACCTTTGGGATCAGATCGATAGACGGGTATGTCAAATGTTGTATCACACCACAGAATCTTCAACAGTTGTTCCACATGCTGCAGGAGGAATGGAGAAGGATTCCACAACAAAACATCAAATGACTGATTCAATCTGTACCCAGGAGGTGTCTGACAGTGGTAGCAGCTGGAGGTGTTCAAACGAGGTACTGACTTCAACACTACCTGGTGGACAGCAGTAATGACTGTAATGACTGTTATTCTCATGAAAAATGGACAAGATGGCAATGCACTGCTCCATAAAATTTTATTCATGTCTTTGTTTTCTACATGTCCTTGAATAACACCAAATTTTCTCTTATAGTTGGGTTTTGCGTTTCTTTTTTTTGAAGAGTGTATGATGAACCCCAAAGTAATGCTAACCAACATCGGACACGCAAGGATTCAATCTAACCAGTAAAGAAAACACCATTTTTGGCAGATGTCAAAAAGCCCGATTGGTTGCTCAACATCACCTCATTCCGCATATCCATTAAATATCAACTGATAAACGACAGGATAATTGCCACGTCTTTGTTCAAACAACTGATACAACATGTCACATAGGCAACATGCCCGTACTTACCAACACTGGTGTGGTATTAATAGCCAAAGGTATTTTTTTAAAACAGCAATGCACTACACACCGCACTCACACCAGAGTGTTAAACGCTCCCTGGAATGATTTGTTACTTTTTAATACTGTCAATCAATTAAATAATGCGAGATACTAAATTGATGCCAAAAAAGTGGCTGTGACTGAAACTCATTACTAAATCTTGCATCATTATACTGTCCTTTGCACTCGATATCGTGGTTATTATTATTATTATGGTAATATTCCAGTGAATGAAAAATGAATGAAATTCCTTTACTGACACAGAGACATCGACAATATACTTTCAGCAAAGGTAAATACATCCCAGGGTAAATACATCCCAGGGCAGGACGACTGAGCACTAACCACTTAACAGAATAACTTTGAATAACTTTACGTTATTTGAATTCACTGGACCAAGTCCAGCAGACTGGCCAACTGCCATCCACGGAAGACTTCGTCATGATTCCTGCTGTTTGCTTTAATCCAACATGCAGAGGTTTCATGACTCTAATCCTCAGATCAACACCTTTGTTGTCGTTTTTTTGACTTCAGATTAGCTGCCACTTTGTCAGCATACTACTGGGTGAATTGTTCCCTCATTAGCCCTTTCACTTCACCATTAACTGATATAGAGGTCCATCGGCTGTAACTTGCCAGTGTTAGGGTCAGCATACCACTTGGTGAATTGTTCCTTCATTAGCCGTTTCACTTCACCATTCACTGATATAGAGGTCCCTCGGCTGTAACTCGCAAGTGTTAGGGTCAGCATACCACTTGGTGAATTGTTCCTTCATTAGCCGTTTCACTTCACCATTCACTGATATATAGGTCCCTCGGCTGTAACTCGCAAGTGTTAGGGTCAGCATACCACTTGGTGAATTGTTCCTTCATTAGCCGTTTCACTTCACCATTCACTGATATATAGGTCCCTCGGCTGTAACTCGCAAGTGTTGGGGTCAGCATACCACTTGGTGAATTGTTCCTTCATTAGCCGTTTCACTTCACCATTCACTGATATATAGGTCCCTCGGCTGTAACTCGCAAGTGTTAGGGTCAGCATACCACTTGGTGAATTGTTCCTTCATTAGCCGTTTCACTTCACCATTCACTGATATATAGGTCCCTCGGCTGTAACTCGCAAGTGCACCCAGCCGGGACAAGCAAACTTAAAAACGTTTCTTTTTAAAAGTTTGGATGAACGATTGGCAATGATGTGCGACAAAAACATCGAAACTCAAGAGTGATGTCTGTTTCAGTGGCAATTCCAATTCCTTTCTCAGCTTTTCTGTACAAGGCACCAATACATTAAAATGTATTCCAGCATGGTATCGTCTGTGCTCCAGTGATTGGGTGAATGTGTGATATGCCACGCCTCTGGAAACTTGTATTTGGCTTTACGTCCCTTGGTAGATAACTTGTAGAGGGATCATCTTGCCTTATGCAGTACTCCCTAACACCATTGTAATTTCCCGTTTGTCATCAACTCCAATTACATCTACATGCTTGGTTCCTTTACTTGTTAACGTCCAGTTTGATACAGCAATGGTTTTCATGCCAGTTTTAGCAAAGTTTATTTTCAGGTCTGCTGGTATCAACTTTGAGAAAACTACTTCCCCTATTTCTGTATTGGACTCTTCCCGATTTGTTTCATAATCCCACTATACTTTCCTGGCAGCTTCAGTTGCATTTCTCTTTACAAAGACGTGTCTGTGCAGAAAAGAGTCTGGACAACTTTTGTTTATCTTTATAGGGCCTCCATTTTCCTCGAAAAGCAAGGGATTCTCATGCTTAACAATTCTCCTGGCAGTACCTATAGCAATGTTTCTGATCACGATCCCTCAAGCCTTACGAATTTCCAGTAAATGTTCATAGACAAGTTTATCCAGGTCTTCTAAAAGCAGTAGGCAATCACGGCTTTTGGGTGGAATTTCAAGAACTTTATTAGATGCATGTTTTGACTCTTCAGAAAGGTAAGCTTTCTTCATGACCAAAACTGTACTTTCTCCGACGTTAAGATCGGACTCTTTGCTGAACTGTACTTTCTCTAAAGTCGCTAAAGTCCTGGAAGACTGTCTACATATACTATATATGAGACGATAAACAGTCCTGGAAGACTGTCTATACATACTATATATGAGACGGCACCCAGCCCTAGAAGACTGTCTATTATACTATATATGAGACGGTACCTCTGTTTATTATACTATATATGAGACGGTACCCAACCGTAGAAGACTGTGTATTATACTATATATGAGACGATACCCACCCCTGGAAGACTGTCTATTATACTATATATGAGACGGTACCCGGCCCTAGAAGACTGTCTATTATACTATATATGAGACGGAACCCTGTCCTTGAAGACTGTGTATTAAACTATATATGAGACGATACCCAGCCCTAGAAGACTGTTTATTATACTATATATGAGACGGTACCCAGCCCTGGAAGACTGTCTACTATAATATATATGACACGGTACCCAACCGTAGAAGACTGTCTATTATACTATATATGAGACGGTACCCAGCCCTAGAAGACTGTCTACTATACTACATATGAGACGGAACCCTGTCCTGGAAGACTGTGTATTATACTATATATGAGACGATACCCAACCCAAGAAGCCTGTCTATTATACTATAGTAGACGGTACCCAGCCCTGAAAGCCTCTGAAACAACAGTAAAGGTTTTCAGGAATGGATGGTTCTCGATAGCAAGCAGTTGGATACAATCCGAGAATGGAGGAAGATTGTGAGCACTAACCACTTAACAGAATAACTTTGAATAACTTTACGTTATTTGAATTCACTGGACCAAGTCCAGCAGACTGGCCAACTGCCATCCACGGAAGACTTCGTCATGATTCCTGCTGTTTGCTTTAATCCAACATGCAGAGGTTTCATGACTCTAATCCTCAGATCAACACCTTTGTTGTCGTTTTTTTGACTTCAGATTAGCTGCCACTTTGTCAGCATACTACTGGGTGAATTGTTCCCTCATTAACCCTTTCACTTCACCATTCACTGATATAGAGGTCCATCGGCTGTAACTTGCCAGTGTTAGGGTCAGCATACCACTTGGTGAATTGTTCCTTCATTAGCCGTTTCACTTCACCATTAACTGATACATAGGTCCCTGGGCTGTAACTCGCAAGTGTTAGGGTCAGCATACCACTTGGTGAATTGTTCCTTCATTAGCCGTTTCACTTCACCATTCACTGATATAGAGGTCCCTCGGCTGTAACTCGCAAGTGTTAGGGTCAGCATACCACTTGGTGAATTGTTCCTTCATTAGCCTTTTCACTTCACCATTCACTGATACATAGGTCCCTCGGCTGTAACTCGCAAGTGTTAGGGTCAGCATACCACTTGGTGAATTGTTCCTTCATTAGCCGTTTCACTTCACCATTCACTGATATATAGGTCCCTCGGCTGTAACTCGCAAGTGTTAGGGTCAGCATACCACTTGGTGAATTGTTCCTTCATTAGCCGTTTCACTTCACCATTCACTGATATATAGGTCCCTCGGCTGTAACTCGCAAGTTGGCCATGGCTAATCATGGTTTCTGGTGAACATGGTCCATGATGACCATGGTCAACCATGGTTTCTGGCGAACATGGTCTATGATGGCCATGGTCAACCATGGTTTCTGGCGAACATGGTCTATGATGGCCATGGTCAGTCATGGTTTCTGGTGAACATGATCTATGATGACCATGGTCAACCATGGTTTCTGGTGAACATGGTCTATGATGGCCATGGTCAACCATGGTTTCTGGTGAACGTGGTCTATGATGGTCTATGATGGTCTATGATGGCCATGGTCAATCATGGTTTCTGGTGAACATGGTCTATGATGACCATGGCCAATCATGGTTTCTGGTGAACATGGTCTATGATGGCCATGGTCAGTCATGGTTTCTGGTGAACATGGTCTATGATGACCATGGTCAGTCATGGTGCAGTTTCAGCTGGATGACTATCATCCTGGGTAATTAATTTTTTTTCATTCTTATCATCAATCTTTGAAAGTCATTACATAGGACATGTTCTAGGTTCTAGTTTCATTGCTCAATCCAAGTAATTCTAGACCTAAAGGTTCACGCTTGACTTTTTGTTGCTACATTCTCGACTATCATTACATTTTTAATTTTAATTTTAGTTATTAGATCTGCCATTACTATTTCATAGCTTGATTCATTTTGCTGTTTCCCGGATTTTATCTGCAAGTTGTTTTTCGCTGTTATTCCTTCCATTTTTCAGAATGAAAAATACCTCATGGTTTGAATAATGAATTTGCCATCATGTTATATGAAACAGGGGAGACTGATTAATGTGACACACATAAAACATCAATTCATTTCCAGTAATTTGACTCGGGATTTATGGTAATACAGGTCTTTTATAAAGAATCTAGTTGTGAAAATTCACAATTTCATTCATAAGTTCGTATATGATAGATAGGAATCAGGTGATATGTTATCAATAGCGAGTGTAACCACTTGCCATCAGTCATGGCACCATCAATCAGCGGATGATCTCAGCAGGAATCGATGTTTCAGAAATCCAAGAGAGATCGTTCAGGTTTGTATTGGTTTACAGGAGTTAACAAACGCTGTCTCAGCTGATACACAAGATGATACTAGTGGAGTTCATACCTGGCGAAGGTTAACGCTATGTAGGCATTCTCAAACAATTCTGTTACAAGAATGACACAGTGCCTTCCATACCATGAAACCTTTTCCATTGAACGGATGACCATCTTGAAGGCACTATGGGGCCATTAGCTCTCGTCTACGTCGCAAAACTCAAACTCTGCCATTGTTTCTGCACCAACTGAACCGGCGTTCATATACAACCACCCTACCCCCACCTCTCCCAGCCCTATCATTATCGTTGACGTCTCTGTCATGAATCTGTTCCAGAGGTGGATCTGCCGTATCTAGCGATCTTCGGATGTGTGGTAACTCTTCCTCTCGGGCAGTCTTGGGATTGGTTGTGTACGGTTTTCTGATTTGGTTAAGATATGTATCAGCTTTTCAGACTTCTTTTGCCTGGTAGTTTATGTTGCGTCACAGTTGACAGGCATATTGATTGCATGGCAAAGTAACAAATCTTAACCGAGCTATCAATGTGTCTGACGTGCTGTCACTCATAAACTATTCAAAACCCAGCATCAGGTTACTCAACATGGTGATCTTGAATCTTTGGTCTTGCAGGTCGTTCTCCATGAATGTGGGGATACTGCACCATCTGTGAACACTCTATGATGGGGTTGCTGTGTTCACGTAGCAGTCTGCAGATGGCTTTAAGAGCAGCTGTTTACTTCATGGTTGTACTGACCACATGTAACACCAGGGAATGTCGACTTCAGTTAGGACAGAAAGCCAAGGACAGATCTGTCATTCTGGGGAATACTGACATCAGAAGGTGCCATGTTGACTGTGTGGAAGATACCTTCATTTTAGCATGGTGTCTCCAATTACGTGACTCGAGGCAGCCAGGGATGCCAGACGGAACCAGTCCCGAGAAACGTAATAACGTAAGTTATTGGGGAATTGTTATTTGTACTATAATCGTTTTGTTAGTTTTGGCCACGGATCAGCTGACCTTTGTAAATGATTCTAACATTAATTGGAGTATTTACAGGTCAAGGTCAAAGGTAATGAACATGCGCATAGTGAGAATGTCGGTAATGGACAAACCACATGATACAAACATGCTATAGATGCTAACACGTTGTTTCAGATATTCCATGAGAGCTAACAAGCCTCTTCCAATCATGTATCATGTTGTTTCAGATATTCCATGAGAACTAACAAGCCTCTTCCAATCATATACCATCTTGTTAATGTTAACACGCTGCTTGTCACACGATATCTGTCATTTATGCTCTGTCACTTTTACGGTGATAACGATGTAAGAATCTTCATTAAAACGTCTTCCGTAAAGTTGAATGTTTCAAATGAGACACTACATTTTAACTAGGCAACATGAAGGTGTTTTCCCCTCTCACCTGTCCATTCTTTGTAAACAAGTATTTTAATTTATGATACTTGAAGATGATTATTTGATGATAATGTTCGCTTTAATGAGTCACACTATCTTCTGTTTAAATGATGTTCCAAGGAATAATATTGGATTTTTCATATGTGTAATTAATTACCAGCTGCACAACAAAACTTGCAGGGTTAAGGTTAGGGTTAATTAATATCTGTACAACAAAACTTGCAGGGTTAAGGTTAGGGTTAATTAATATCTGTACAACAAAACTTGCGACGTTTTGGTATAGGCTCAAACATGTTATCAAGCTAAGTATGTAATGACATGTAAGACCATGCTGAATGAGACAAAAACCATTGCTACACATCGACAGGTGTACCCAATACCGACAAAACACATAGATATACCATGCAGCCTTGTTTCCTTTTTCCTTTAGGTTCTGACAACACCGTGTGGAGTTTGCAACACCACTTCAGTGTGTCTGGATAGGGGGTGTTCAAAGGAGTGTGTGCAAGGTACGTGCCCACTCATCATTAGTTCTTGATGGTTTGTATCAACTGACTCCCCTGAGCATAGAATATAGCTACTTAGGCTGTTTAATATATGACAGAAAGAGTTCCCATCTACCATCCTCAAAGTATACTATATCTACGTGTAAGGGTGTTGTCTGTGTGTAGTGTAATACTTCCAGAAGGGGTCAATCTAGACACAGTGTCTTGCAATGAATGGTTGTTGTATTTCTTGTGGACACTGGTGAGATAGCACTAAGTACACAACTAATACACAACAGTAGAGATTACCGGGGGAGGCGTGGTAAGACTGTCACTTGAGCAGTAGATGGCTGGACTGACTGGTCAGTTCATCCTTCAAGTCCCTGGTTTGCCTATTCTGCTGATCTGTCCATGCCCTTCCCGATGTCTGTCAGCTCACTCGTGT